>NC_092631.1:64176962-64489462 GCF_039555335.1 Amphiura filiformis | reverse complement strand
GACACTACATTATGTAAATTCCGATATATCCCACGCACTACGCATTATAGAGTGCTAGAAGATCAAATGATAATCTGGAGTATCCTGTTATGTCCGTGAATAACAGGTTTATAGCATATTCAAACTAGATGCAGGCTTCATGTCGATTTCACTCTCTTCCTAAACATTATTATCCGTTTGAAATCTCTACTCAAGTAATGTTCAGTACGACGAATATTACCTGAACCTGAATTGGTAAACATATAATGAGAGAGAGAGAGAGAGAGAGAGAGAGCGGTTGCATATTATAGTTCAGACTTACCTGAAAAACTAACTCAACAGGGAATCAGCCATCAAATAACTAGCGAAATAAATGAACAAACACAACACATATTGTATAGTTTATAGTCATGATAGTATGTGTATATAGTGATTCAGGCATAAAACACATTTACATAACAAGTTAAAAATAGATGTATTCTTATTTTTACCTAACTGCTATGTCTAATCTTTGATTTCTCAATTGAAATCTATAAAATAAACCATAATCTTTCCAGAGTCACTACATTTGTAGAAAATGTAATGAAAGGTAAAAGCAATAACGTGCCACGTGACGTCCAAGATGTGTGTAATGCGGCCCATACACGATTAATCTTAGATGGGCAATATCAAAGACCCTAGATACAAATTCTATTATAATTGTGCAATATCGCAGTGAGTCCTACACGATTAATAATAGGCATATCACCTCAAAAATAATCGCAGCAGAAACACGTTATTTAATGTTCCTACATTATTGAGCTTTATTAAAGCATCAAAATAAAAAATAAACAGAATTGAAATCGGTCAATGCATTGTGATGTAGTGTCAATTTAAAGATGCTCGTAGATGGAATGAAATCCTGCCACAAATGGCTGTAATGACAAAATTGGCACATTTCGAGATTTTGAAGGTATATTTGGACGCTTGCTTGAAATAGCTGCGTTAATTTAAATATCACATGTTAAATGCCTATCTTTCCTGACTTCGTTACAGAAAACAAAATTAAAAAATCTATCATTGAATAATCATAATAAATTAACCAAATATACTATTTTAGCAATTTCGGCCAATCTGCAGACAAATTAAATCTCAAAAATGACTAAGTTCAGCTAATTAATATGCAAAATTGATGCCAATAGAAAACCGTACATGATATAAAGGTGTGGTTTTTTTTTTGCACACATATGTATACAACGTTCTTTCAATTGATAACAAAAAATACACAAAAAGTAATTAATTATGCAAATTAGGTAATTACAGCTAATTATGTATTTATGCTATTATTATGCAAATTAGGCATGAGTAATTTTAGATTTTTTTCAATATTTAATGAACGTCTGTTCATTCATCATAATTTTTAAAGTATGATCCTGTTATGAGGTTGAATAAATGAACTGCAGTTAATTATTTAAAAACAATACAAAAAAATAAAAAGTTTGACATTTTGACGGTGTCTAGAATATAATTTTCATTTTACTGTAAACATGGTATGTGTCACCATTACTCAAAGCCAAGTCCGAAAAGTAAAAATTAAAATTCAGTTGCAATGAGACTTTAAATTAACATTTTGTCATCTGGATTAACAAGGGAGGACAATCGGTAAAGTGAACAGCAATTTTACTGTACCGCGTATACAAAAATAGTATGGCCTTGGACACACACAATGGCTTAGAGCTATTGTGGTTTGGAAAATTACTCCCTAAAAAAAACATTGATTAATGTTTTGCTTCAACTGGTTTTAGGGAAGTGTTTCATTTGTTGTCGACGGAATTAATTTACATGCTAAGAAAGATTAGTATTTCAGCTAAATGGTGGTAGTTCCTTTACTTCAATAGGCCTATATTTACTGATTTATGAGCGATCTTCAAAAATTCATAAAAACAGGCAGTAGCTCTTAAACAAAACAATATTTAATTTTTGCGGACCCGATGGTAGCCTCGGAAAGTCTTCACACACCATATATTAAAAATTCAAACAATTTGGATAAATGAAGCATATTGAGAAATTCATTTTTTGACATAGATGTTTTCTAAAATTGGTCAACTTTGAAGCGCGCCCTTTTCAATTCACTGTTATGCTTGCATGCACAGTGTAGCAGAATTATTGTGCAGCCACTGTGACATACCTATTAATAATATCACTCAATGGTATAATTTGTATCTAGGGTCTTTGACCAATTGCCCAATTAGACTGAGTCATGAGCCACATTATAGTCGAACAATATAGCCGCAGATTCTGAGAATATTTCTGAATACGAATGACCTAGCCGCATAAAGGAGATTTCAAGCCCATTATTAACATATCTTACTAAAATGTGTACCCAACTCTCAACAACACCCTCCTGCTACCACTGAAGCTGGACGGCCAACTCTACCCCTGGTGAGATAGGGATAATTTTGTAAGCTACAATGAGCGTATAAAAGATGGTCCGACAATACATGGAGCCGTTTGGCGATTTGTATGAGCGTTGGACGCTACTCCATTCCCTTCGTTAGACGTCGTGAGTTAATATTGGATGTTTTTGTACTTTTGATTTAATTTAATTTTTATCCCTTTGTCTTTCTACAGGTTTAGCCTTAGCAGTGCCTCCCGCTGATATTTACAATGGTAGTTGGGGTTACAACTCTGTATTGGCCGGTGCATCTGTGGGTGGATTCTTTATGGTACTCACATGGAGCTCACATGCGTTAGCACTGTTTTCGGGTAACGTACAATTATCAGATACTACATTTTAATGCACAATGCTACACATTATTATGTTTTGATGCATCAAAGTGTGTGAAAACATTGGATCCAGCACATAATAATGATAAAATTGGATGCTTTACGCCCAATATTTATTGGCCTCGCTATGAGTTTTAAAATATTGGACTTGACTACGTCTCGACCTATATAGTAAGCCAAAGAATTAAGGTACCAGTTATGTTAACCCCTGTATATCCTAAATAAAGACAAACATGTCAAAATTATTGAGAATGAAAGACACGGGGATCTAAAAACCTAATGAAGAAACAAAATCAACAGCTTGTTGCTGTGTTAGCCATCTACTGCTGATATTGGTGTTGATGAAGTAGCTTCCAATGGCTGATTGGTGTTGATGAAGTAGCTTTCAATAATGTTCATTGGCGCTAAGGTAGCCACCTACTGCCGATATTGACGTTGATGGGTAAGCTTTCAATAAATTCAATTGTTCTTCGACTCTAAGGTAGCCATCTACTGCTGATATTGGTGTTGAAGACACAAAAATTCAATGAAAGTACGGCGCTAGTTTTAATGTGCTAATCAATGGAAGCGCTGCGCTAGTTCTCTTGTTCACGAACGCTTGTGTACAAATCAATATGGCAAACTGCAACTTTTAAATTGTTATCTTCCTTGGGTTTGGGATCGCCGTGTCTTTATTTCTTAAATTAACAATTTCAACGAATGCGATCTTAAATTCGAGCTAAAGGATGCAGCTATTGGCTGCTGGTTCCAATTATGACATATCTGTCTTTGTTTGGGATATACAGGAGGTGAACATATTTGGTACCTTAATTTTTTGGCTTACTGTATTTTAAAACTCATAGCTCGAGCAATAAATATGGGCTCAATCGATCCAATATTATATCATAATATAACGCGATCAAGAGGAATGAGTCCCTAATAAATATGGATTTGATAAAAACAGGTCATAATGTCTATAACTTACAAGACTTTTCACTTTGTATATCAACTTGGTATTTGCACAATTGTTTGTTCGTTCTCTTGTGTTGCCGTCAAAGCAGTAACCACGCAGAGCTTTACTCTTGATTTGAATAAAATCAAATCCGTTTTATGCGAAGACCCAGTTTCGGAATATCTACATTTACTATCAACACATACGACCAACACAATAGCAACACAATATTTTGTTAGCTTTCATCTTTATTTTTGTACTTGTTTGCTTGTTGTCTCTGTACTTTTAGACTCCCTACGTAACTAGTAACAAAGACTGAATATCATAGGCGTAGATCCCGGGGGGATGGGTGATTTATCCCCCCAATATTTTACCAAGGGGATGCTCCATACAATCATCCCCCCCCCCCAATGTTGACGCCTGAATATGGGTTTTTGATCAAGTTGACCTCATATTTGCCCATTTTAGCCCATGCAAATTTTCGCGCGTTTCACGTTTTGTTCCGCTTTTTGTACCATATTTCCTCAGTTTAGCTTCAAAATAGCAATTTTTTTGGCACGCTTCACGCGCATTTGCACCATGAACTTTATATGTCGCCAAAAAGTAGTGCATTCACTATACTTCCAAGATTTTTTCCAACCCCATCCCCCCATGTCAAAAAGAAATCTACGCCACTGCTGAATATGTGTGAGTTACCCTTTAACAACAGACGTGAAAGTGCATTACGCCCTTTTGTTGCTATGCTATTTTATTACAGTTGTTATTTATATCCACAAATCGTCAATATAAGAATATTCACTTTGTAATTCAATTCAATTCAATTTTATTTGTTTTCTTCTCACAAAACAAAATATTATATACAGAGACAAGCAAATACATTTTAAGGTACATGAGATGTGAATGCCATCAAAACGCTGGGCGTGTGGCTGATGGCACCCAAGGTTATACGCAAATACAATAGAAAAAATTTAAAAGCTCTATCCGAACCACTTATGTTTAAGCTTTCCTTATATATTTCATTTTTTGTTTTATTTACAACAGACGCAATGCCAAATATGCTAAGAATATAATGACAACAACAAAACACTATAATAAATTATATAACCAAACGAATTTCAAGGTTTTTAATGTTCATCAGTCACATGTTAGAAAGTCAAGGGCACACTCATTATATAAAACTTACGTTACAATGACTGCATCAAAATGTCAGATTGAATAAGTTGACCGTATATAAATTATTCTAACAATAGGATATAAATTGCATAATTTTTATTAAAATTAATTTTGAAATAAATTTTAAGATTTTAATTTTAACTTGATTACAATACGTAGATTTGTAACAGTAAACTCTGTCATTTTTGCAAGTTTGTGTCGTATTATTAAGATATTGAATATGATTTCTGATTTTTTTTTATGAGACTTCATTAACATGATTTTGGTAATTGTTGGGCAAGAAAAAGTTGATTTTTATTAGTTATTAGTTTGGAGATTGTTACTGCCCAGGGACGTCGACGATATGTAAGGCTGTGGTAGATGGTAAAATTAGATTTAACATAAAATAGAAGATAGATAGAATCGTAATGGAAAGACAGAACAAGTAATGCATTTTCATTACAATACACATACTACCATCAGCTCACTTATAATTTGTTTTCATCTACTGTATAAGACAAACACCGTGAATAACAAGTGAATTGAAACTAGTTTCCACGTAATAAGTAAACATGAGATATTTTTATAAAAAGCCTTATATGTAGAGCATTATATGATGGCTCTTTTCCTTTGAAGGCTTATGAATCCAATAAGGTATATTGCTTGCTGTTAATCATCCAAATAACCCTTAGCATTATGATTAACAGTTCGGAGTTCGTGACTTACCTGACTTAGTCTATTTATGGACACAAATTAAAATAATTATTGCTTCTTTTCCTCATTCTGTGTACAGCAATATTTGCAGCTGTGGTTCGTGGATCTCTAGCCGCTACACTTAATGGTCTCCCTGTCATAGCCTTTCCTTTCTGCATATCAGCCGGGTTGTTCCTTCTTGTAACCAGTAACAGTAAGCAATTGATTCGTGTGCCAATGGATCAGATCACATGTCCTGAGGACCACTGGAAAAATTCAGACCTACCAGTGATAATGCAGTACAAGATGAAAACCCAGCTTAATTGATATTATGGCTCGCAGACATTTCTTCATAATCGCTGAGTGCACCAAACATGCCAAATCCGCGTAACTACGGAGTAAGCTACTACTAGTCTAGTAAGTTATCGAGTATCTCGCATTTTGTGACTTCCAACTCGGCGTAAGTTGTTATATACTCGGCAACTAACTCATCATCTTTTGCGGAGTAAGTTGACGAGTATCGCGGAATTTCGTGACTTCCAAATGTGCGTAAGTTACTAGACTAGTAAAGTTACGTCACAGCTATTGTTATTTACTCGGCAACGTACTCTTCATCTTTTGAGGAGTAAGTTGGCGAGCAAATCGATAGAGGAGAAAACATTGATATGAGCAAGTCCCAAAAATCCTAGTTTAGTCAGATACTCGGCAGTTGCGGAGTGGTTACTAAAGAAAGAAGCTACTAAAACTAGTAAGTTACGAGGATTTGGTGCACTCAGCGGATTGACCCTTCTTGTACATTCATATCGCGTACCGCTCTATCATGACTGTGGTAACCTACGATCACTTACAATTCCTGGCTGAACTTGTGTTTTATAAAATGAATTATAAGAATGATCCTACTCAAAATGAAATAAAGAAGTGGCCAAATTACTCAAAAAAGCAGCAGTTGACGATAACACAGCTAATTGAAACGGACATAGTGGAATTAGTGCGTCGAATACGGAGATGAACATGTATACGTTTGTTTTAGCAACGCCTTTGTATCTGGGATGTGTATACGACATTAATAAACACAATGAGGCGGGAAAATGTTATCTTCATTAATGATTATTCTGTAATGAAATCAAATTTTATGCGTATGGTGGTTTACATGTGGAATTTATAATTGTACTCATTTTTACTCAAATTAACCGGTCGCTATGTTACGAAGGTCGTGAAGCACGTACAAGAGAATCGGCCGTTGCATTCAATAGTCATCACTATTAATCAGACAATTTGGCCGGCCTTTGCAAATACATTTGATGTGTTGGTACACTGCAGCATAACACATTCAACGCACGTGTACAGAACTAATTCAATATAACTTTAAGGAAAGAATCGCTTACATAGCATTCATGTCATGTATGTGATGTAAATTACACCGGCGATTGCAGCATTAATGTACATACAGATACAGGGAATTTTAAAAACCTACAAATATAGCTATTTCAGCCATGCATTGTGAAAACGCAAGTAAATGCAAACTATGCAAATCATGCAAAAAGAGCTTCAGATAAAAACTGTCACAGGGCCCTCAGGGAGAGCAGCACAAATGCTGATGAGGCTACTCAGTATAAATAAAGATATGTAAATAAATACTAGAAGAATCGTAAGATTAAATGCACATATTCATCAGATTTTATTTGACCATACCTTATTTATTTGTCAGCAAAACAATGTAGACCAGCATCATATCTACACAATGTAATACACGGGTTTTAATTTATACATCGAATTATAAGTATGTAAAGGTTATAAAACTTGTAAGAACATTTTCAATACAATTTCAATTTATTTCAATTGTTTACAAAACATTTTCTTTCAAAACGGTTTTAGACTAACATTATCTATAAAAACAATGCGAAACCGTTTATTTATAAAAACAAAAACAATCCGCTTGGGTATTCTTTTTTCATACAAAATGTTCTCGAAATAGCACTTTTTTGACAAATGCTTTAAACATGGTAAACATGTTCTGAAACATTCTCGTGTTTGCTGATATCATCGGATATTCAACTTGCTAATGTCTCTGACAATAAGCAGACACGTGAATTGATCAGATTATATTACATTAGTTTTGAAACTTAACACTGGCCGTTTATCGTCATGTTCGAGCTATATGACGCTTGATATTTTTCAGCCAAGTGGATTTAAGTTTGAGACGATTCTACCTAAACATCTCTGTTCACTGCTTATAGGGGAGAATTAATGAATGTCAATTTGTAATTTTAGAAACATGAATAAAACAAGAATGCGCTGAAATTCAAATTTTTAAAGCTACGCGCGCGATCTTCTTAAACAACCCTCTCTTTTGCATGTATAATAGGCCCTACTTTTGCATAATACTTGGAGTTGTAGTTATACAAAATCACTTTGTGCTATTTTTACGCATTGATTACCTCGTAACCATCTGCGAATGAAGTCAACACAGGTAACAGACAATCGTCTTCATCTGAAATATTCTTTGTATTTTTGTAAATAGTTATTAGTGAACTGAAGAAAACAGTAACCTTTATAAAATTATGTATGGTTAAAATTTCATGCAATCTGATCCAGTTTAATCCAATTTCCAGACATTGCATTATACAAAATATATATGTTTTTGTGTCAGTTGGCATCAGTGACAAAGCCGAGGGACCGAAATCCTGTAGGTCGTCGGTATCACGACGGTCCCGGGTCCTGTATACAGACAGTCCATAACCATAACCAAATTTGCCGAGAACTGCGATGTGCTTTTTCCATTTTACTCGTTTTTGTCCAAAATTGACCTAATTTTGGTCCATTGATTGATATTGCCCATTTTGTCCTTATGTCAATCTGAAACATTTCTACTGGCACACCACTGGTTGAAGTGTCACTGACGTAACATTCTTGAAATGATCATTCGTTGGTGAATTCGTATGTTTTTGGTCGGCACATTTGCAGTTTGTGAATAGATAACCTCATATATGACGTGGTATATCGAAAGTAGACAGTTTGGGCAGGATCGTAAATTGAGAAATAGCCAACAATCTGCCCGGGGTGATTTTTTCACAATTTGGGTTTGTTTAAAATATTGTCTGATAGTTTCAGACCGGAATATAACTGGCATCAGGTAATTCCTACCCTCAATATTGTCAATAGTATTTTTAAAGGCCGATATCTTAATTTCCAATTTTATACACTCTTATTTCGCCAATTAAAAAAGTCTTAAACAATCTTAATCAATCTTAAACTCGTGTTAGTTACGTGGTCCTCTCGTCGAAATATTGGTTAAGGGCCCTTAATTTTCTTGTTGTTTAAGGCTCAAATCAATAGTTGGTTAAAACTTCTAACCAATAAATGCATATAGCACTTTAACCAGCTTCAAGTTTAAGTGCTTAACCAACTAGGTTGTTTAAGGTCTTTTAATCAATATTTGCTTAATAACTCTAAACAGATAATGATTTATATGTTCTATTTTATCTAAGGATTGTTTAAGAAATATAACTGCTTAATCAATGGTTGTATTGGATTTAATTATGATTGGGACTTTCTTTCTTTCTTTTAAAAAAAAAAAATTTATACTGAAACATAATTCATGATAGATTTGAAGTCATTAGATCTTGATCAACTGTGAGATTATTCAAAAATACAATTTCATGCATAAAGTATTTTGGTTTTTTTTTTTTATCAGTTCAACCCGCTATGTATCCGGGCAATGTATCCGAGTAAAAAATTAAAATCTAGTAAGCCTTTCTCTCTCGCATGCATTACGATACAATGCTAAAATACAATGCATCAACGCTAATAAATTCACACACTCGATACGGTATACAGCATGCCGATACTTCAATGCATCTCGTCTACATTGTAAGCTATTGTGCGTATGCCCAAAACTGAACATCGCGGTACACACATTGGTGATATACATGTACAGTGCACGTAGAACAGTACAGTACAGTATCGCTAGAATGTCAATCCCAATGACGTTGTTAAATCTAGCAAATGAACGCATCAATATCCATCCGTTATGTCTCAACGATGTCTATGCATAACTTATCAAACGAATCTCGAGTTTGGTGCAACCTGATTGACTCAAACCTACCTATTTGAACGAAGTTTCAGGAGACCATAAGCAGCACGACCAGCATTCACTCGTGGCCGCCATTTGCTTTTGTCATTTTAAACAATAATTGGTTAAAATTCCGTGGCGCGAGATGTATTGTTAAACAGGTAAAGTACAATTCCACTAAACATTACACAGTTTAACGCCTTTTAACGTAACAAAAAATAACCACCTTTATACGTTCGAGTTTAACATACGTTAAACTTTGCAGATTAAGCGCAAAATCACGCCTTTGAACATTAATTGTTTAAAAATCTTAAACTTTTCTTCTTATACTTGGCGACTGTTAACTGCCGGAACAAGAGTGTAATACCATAACTTATGAACTCAATATATTCGCTTAGGAATGTCCGATTTCATTGGGGAAAACGGCGTTGTGGAGCAAAATATCTCTTTATATGTAAAAACCTCAAAATTGATAATCTGCCCAAAAGTGTCTGTTTTTGACATGACACGTCGCATATATGCATAATTGAGAAGTTGTATCTCAAGGGGTATAAGTTCAAACAGTAAACAATGCAATTAAAGAATAGGAATAAAACGGTCCACAAAACAGTTCCCTTTTGTTGATCACAAAGGTTCACTTCTGTGCATATTAGCACCACTATTTTATTCTGATTATTCCACACTTTTCTACTGGGCCGAGTGTACATGACTACCACTCTGACTTTCAAGTCAAATAATGTCTGTTTGACTGGGAATCAGAGTGTGCTAATAGTCACGCATTACTCGAAACCCAGTAGAAATAGATTTATTATTTTCCCTTAAAAACAAACAGTATTTTTTTAATTGTATATCTATGAGTATATGTATATAGTAGCTTAAGTTTTGTAGAGAGCGATATCTTTTTATAACTACTGTTTAGTGAAAAGAAGCAAGAAATGAATAAAAACGTGTGAACATTGTTTGTTTGTGTTTTGCGATGTTTTTCTGTTTTTAATGGGGATACGGCGGGAATACGAATTTGGAATAATAGGAATACGATAAACAAGAAAGGGGACACATAACGATAAAGACGAACGTATTGGGCGGATATTTTATAAATTAATCTAGAAGAGCAGCAACGACACCACTTACATTGCATCCCAGATGTTAAATCTACATCATATACAAAATTTAAGGAAAAAAAGGATCGGGTATTTTTATTTTAGGGCTGCTTTTCTATAACTCGTCTTTTACATGTAGTTCTATGGAGAGCGTGCCCGTTGAGGGCGCTATAACCTCCATTTTAGTAACAAAAATGCAATTAAAAACAAGACTGATAATATTTTTCAGAGTATGTACAGGCTGAGTCAAAAAGAAGTTAACTCGTGTTTGAGGGGCTGTAACTAGAGATCTGTAAATAATCTGTTAAAAATAAAAACATCATTAGAAAGAGCAAATTCTACACGTCTAAATAAAAGAAAGAATTGCTGCAATTGCTCACAGCGAACTCAAGTTATACTCATTTGAATACAACCACCCATTTTTGTAGCTGCACACGGTTTCACTCTCCAAGTACCTATTATATTGATTGATAAAGGCGCGATATTCAAATACAAATAACGTTACGTGGCAGATGTGGTTTCGGTCAATAAATCCTACATGTTAAAGGGTTCTTTTTAATATGAATTTTACCTCATTCCACTACATTATAATGAAACGAGCCAAATGACAACATGGCACCACAATTTACCGCACGGGAGCGCATGTTTCTGAATCCCACTGAAGTTCAGCGTCTTTTTCGTCTCCAATTTCCCACAGCTAATCGGATTCCATGTAAGGGAGCAGTATATAAGAATGTGAACAAGCTCAATGTGCATGGGACACTAAGGAACAGACAGCCGGAAGCTTCAGGCAGAACACGAACTGCTAGATCACAAGTGAACATTGCTAGAGTTAGAAATATGCGTTACAGCAAGACCCAAAGATCAGCTCAAGACGTAATCATTTACCCAACATTCCCCAATAAAGCTTCCGCCGGATTGTTCGTAAAGATTTGAATTGGCATCCCTACAAACTATAGTACCGTCATGGACTTCATCCTGAGTTTATATGCATTGATTGTTGAATATTAATTAAAAGCAAAAGTTGTCATTTCAACAATAAATCCTGTTAATAGCACTTTGTTGATTCGTCGAAATTGAAATGGATGAAAATCAATTAGCCGTGTGCAGCTACAAAAATGGGTGGTTGTATTCAAATGAGTATAACTTTAGTTTGTTGTGAGCAGTTGCAACAATTCCTTTTTTTATTTAGACGTGCAGAGTTTGCTCTTTCCAATGATATTTTCATTTATAGCAAATTCCTTACAGATCTCTAGTTACAGCCCCTCAAACACGAGTTTACTTCTTTTTGACCCAACCTGTAGTATGAAGACTATGAACATGTAGAAAATTTAATCAAGTAGTTGCCCTACCTGTTATTCTCCGAAAAATAAAATGTCCTATACCTCAATGATAATAAAACCTAGGTAAAATGCTCCAACGTTGTAAGCATAATGCCGAATCAGATGTTACTGTAAACCATTCCTTTGTATACGTGGTATATGCAGTGCCCGGCCATTTTGCCGAACACTGTCGCAATTCAAGAATTCAGACAATTCCAAGTTTTGGCAGGCTACATCAGTGGCGTAGTGTGGTTCATCACATTGGGGGGTATTGACCATGATTGGGACACCGGGTGTGATTGGGGGTACAAGCCGTTTTTCGTCAATTTTCCTGTGGGATTTTTTTAATTTCAAGATCGATTGGGGCACGTGCCCCCCCCAGGTGCCCCTATAACGCTAAGCCACTGGGCTACGTCACAACCCTGAACTGTCGCAATTCCAGAATTTTGACAATTCCGAGTTTTCCATCACTGTCCACGCCCTGTCCCCCCCCCCCCGGGCCTGCGCCTTGCGTAAAATATTTAAATGGACGGGATTTAGTGTAGTAACATTATCGCTTGAGCCCACGTGTATGAAAGATCGTTGAAAAGTTTGGAAGGGTATTTCTTTTATCGCTTATTGCATATTCTGTGGTTTGTTGAAGTGTTTTTATATTCGGTAAATGATTATCTTAATGTCACACTATATCATATATACAACGTGTTGAGTAACATAATTACTTGATAACACATAACATAAATGCAAACCGGGGGTTGGAAAAGTCGACATTCGAATTCAGTACAGCACTGTCAACATAGGACTGTGAAGGTAATCGGTTAACTAGTTACAGGAACTTACCCGCCCACAACTAAAACATACTCTGAAATCACACAAGGTCGGATTCAGACATCATACTTGATCAGCACCATTTTAGAAATAGGTGGAAATGTGAGACTTTAGTTCTTTATGCGCCTGCGACATCCGATCAGCATTTCTGGTAATATCTATCGAACTCGTTTTGAACAGGATTCCCAGCAAACACAAAAATGTTTTTAAATCCTTTATTCTAAATATTTTTTAATATCATTTAAATCATCAGGTTATATAGAGGTCATAATACGCTTTTAAAACGTTATTGCAAAATATTTTGGGCAAACAATTTTGCAAAATATTTTGTCAACACTTAAATAACATTCTGTTATAGAATGTTTTGCATCACGTTTTCAAAAATGTTTTTACCCTTTATATAATCCGACATTTAAACGTTTTCTGTAAAAACGTTGGTGTGTTTACTAGTACTGGCTTACTACGACGTTTTGTCTCATTTGGATAGAATCACCAAAGACGTGAGATACAATACAATACTTATTAATCTGAAGCGTACAATCCCAAAATTGAAAAGTGGATAATATTCTAAAAAATGGAGAAAGCCGACTGATTCATCTCTTCTCAATATCGCAGGTGTTGCAATCCTATATGCAAGCCAAATTCTATAAGGATATTGATATTAACCCGCAGTTCTAAGGCCATCTTATTTGGTGCCTTTAGAGTAGAATTTCCGATTTCATTCAGTGATTATATTGCCGTATTACGGTATACTCTTATCATACACAGATTGCTTCTCTCTCAAACAATATGGCTAAGGCAAAAAAAAAAGGGTTTTGTCTCAGAGACCCGCATATGTGGAATTGGATTTGCCGCATAGCCCTACGCGATCGCCTCCCAGCAAACACAAAACGTTTTCGACATCATTCGCAAAAGGTTATAACAGGTTGTCAGAAAACGTTTAAATGTCGGGTTATATAAAAGGTATATTAAGGGTATAAAACATTTTCATAACAATAAAAAACATTTTTTAATAATCTACTGCCCAGAAAACACAAAATGTTTTACAGACATCGTTTAAATGTCGGGTTATATAAAGGGTATAAAAACATTTTAATAACATTCCAAAAACATTTTTGAAAACTTGATTCAAACATTCTAAACAGAATGTTATTTGGGGGTTGAAAAAATATTTTGCGAAAAATATTTGCCCATAATATTTGCAATAACGTTTTAAACACGTTTTCATGACCTTTATATAACCCGACATTTAAATGTTATTAAAACGTTTTTGAAAAAACATTTTAAGAACATTTCTGTGTTTGCTGGATGCTAATATTTTAACATAATGTGATTTAAGTGTTGACAAAATATTTGGCAAAAAATGTTTGCAAAAATAGTTTACAATACCATTTTGAACACATTTTAGAAATATTGTTGTAGTGTGTTTTCATACAAAACGTTTTTAAACGTTTTCATACCTAACATTTTAATGTTACTAAAACGTTTTTACCTAAACCAAAAGCCAAAATATAACTTATTTAAAACGTTTTTGTGTTTGCGGGGCTGTTTGGTTTTAGTTATCCAAAAACAAATGGTCGTAAAGTGCAATAAAAAATCCCGCGTAGCGTATAGCTTTTTCCCAAATAAAAATAAATGCATAGTTTCAGGACCAAATGCTTCTGAGACAATCCTGAATATTTTGGCTTAAGGTGGTACTACACCCCTTGATAAATTCGTGACTATTTTTGCATTTTCCTCAAAAAATAATAACACACTGGTAACCAAAACTGTGTATATTATAGGGGCAAGGAATCCAGTCACTACATTGGAATTTCAGTGACTCAAGATAAGCGATACGTTATTTATGATAAAAAAATGGGTACTGCTAGAATGTACCTCATTTCTTAACATATATAATGAACCACTTGTCTTGAATCACTGAAATTTCAGTGAAGTAATTGGATTCCTTGCCCTATATACATAACTTTTGTTACCAGTGTGTAGTTATTTTTTGAGAAAAAAAAATCAGGGGTGTAGTACCACTTTAAGTGAACTGCACCTATTTAAACGTTTTTGTTATTTAGTTGTAATTAATAGAAATTACGCTTCATGGTACACAATTATTGTACTAATCGGATGTATAATTATTAGCTAATTATTATAGGTAAAACGTTGCCACATTAATTACATTTCAATCTGACGGCAAATATCCTTGATCAATTAAAACTCGCCTTTAATTGCGGGTCATCAAATATAATTATTCATCCATTAGTATCTATATTTAGTAGACAAAAAGCTAGTATTTAGGGTGATTTCTAATGGAATCCGTCAGAACAATTTGTTGCGTTTTCTACAACTTCATGACATGGAACTTGTATGTCTACTTTTTATGTCTCATACTATTAGGTACTTTGTCCTGAAGTAGCCATACCTACACCTGACGAAAGCTTTACAGTTCTCAACTTGTCCGACGACGAACCCGCTAAAAACTTACTAATTAACAAGAACAATAACAAATAAAACAAACAAGCAACAGACCTTTAATAGAGGCCGACACAATGAACACAAATTTTGTTCATAACCCTTAAAAGGTTATCCAAACAGAGTGTTCAAGTGTACCATCAGTTTTCATGGATGAGCCCGACACATCAAAATTCAACATAAGTTAAAAATAATTTGTGGATTAATTCTAAAACAAGTCATTAACTATACATTCTGGACATTTCAAGAGTGTCCAATGTTGTAAACTCCTCAACAAAAGTTTGGAAAGTTTTTCAAGCATCTATATCTCAGATTATTTATGGCATATTCATATCGTGTTGCATATTAATGGATAGCTAATTTATTCCAATTTACAATGACACCACATTTGAAACAATCACCTTTTTCACGTCTTGTGAATGAAGTGGGGTCTCAAACAGAGTGTGTCAAATTGACCATTATTCTGTGCTAAAACAACCAAGTCAGTAACCTCAATATCGAGTGAAAAAACCACACGCAGCCACAACAGTCAGGCACCTCATTCTCGTGCTACTCACCTGCCTGGTCACACGTTGCTGTGTGATGGCATTCAATGTGGTTGCATTGGCTACTCAGGCACGCACAGAATGACCAAGCTGGTCCCATAAGTGTTCAGTCGGGTTGAGGTCTGGGCTGATGGCAGGCCATTCCGTTCTTTCTACTCCCATATTCTATAGGTAGTCGTTGACTACCATGGCTCTGTGGAGGGAGCGATGTCATATTGGATGACTGCATTAGGTGAAGATTGTGAAGATATGGGATTGCACCTTACTGCACAGAATAATGGCCAATTTGGCACATTCTGTTTAAGACCCCACGACATTCACAGGACGTGTACTCAGTCGTAAAAAAAGGTGATTGTTTACAATGTGGTGTCGTTGTAAAGGGGAATAAATTAGCTAGCCATTGATATGCAACACGTTATGAACATGTCACAAATAAACTTTTGTTGTGGAGTTTATTTGGAAGAGGCAGACTTTTCAATAAACATTAAAATTGATGGGTACCAATCATCGCATATTTTGTCACATATATAAAAATCTATTTTACAAGGGTTTTTCTTCACGCCAGTGAACATTAAAATCATTTGAACCCACATCTCATATGCACAGTTTATCCCTAACAATAGCTATTCAAGACACATGGTATGTAACATACCAAATCTATGGTAAAGAGGCTAGGAAATAATTCCTAATATCTCATACCCTCGTTTTTATGCCTTTATCTAATCCTGCTCCCCATGACAAGGACAATTTAGCACATTTTATCTTCAGAGAGACTGCTCAGAGTAGGGAATTTTTAGCCTTTTTATTAAACATGTTTACAATTGGCTTATAGCAATCACATGCTGACAATACACATAACTGATTGGTTAAGCAGGTCACCATGGTCAGTATAATTAGCTATAATTTTATTTATTTAGTGATAAGGCATAGAAACCTGCAATAGGCGATTTACTTCAGAATATAACTACAGCGCACAAAATTAAGTCCATTCTCTAGTTAATTGAACACTGTTAGTTAATTGAGTGTTTATTGACTCTTGTAATAACCAAGCAGTGTGTATAAACATATCCAATGTTATATTTTCTGTTACAAAATAATAATTTGTGTTCATAAAATCTCATATGCTGACAAAAACTAGCAAATGTGTTTACTTTAGTGATAATAGAAAACTATTCAACAAAATAATTTGAGATGTATACCAATTAAACATGCAGTGTTCCTGAAACACATTAGGCGATTTGCTTCCAAACAAAATTTCCTTTAAAAAGGAATGGGGTGTCGAATGGGAAATAGCATCTGATGGGCTGATACAGTGGACATTTTGATGTAAGTTTGTTTCCTGTAGGTGGCTTAAAAATCTAATTTATGCAAAATGAGGTTTTTTGAAAATTATTTTCCAGAGTCAAGATGCAAGTATCATTTATGCCTCAAATCACTTATTTATTGTTAAACTGTGCAGAGTAGGTTAGTATCTGTGGGTTAGTATAATAATATTGAAAGTTAGACCAAAGTAGAGTACTATACACCTGATCCGTGAACTTTGTCTTTTTAAAGACAAATTCTTGTTTCATTATAGAATTATTGTTTTAATGGAATTCAATAAAACACTCAAGGGTAGACGAGATATTGTTGGTCGAAGGAGCAGCCAAAAAAAAATCAATTTTCATTATCTAAATCAATATATTATTGAACAATAACACTTTGATGCGTTACAAAAATTCATTCTACGAATCATAAACTTTGATAGCTTGCTTAATTTATTGTTGTGAATGAGTTATGTACGTTTTACAAAAGTCTTGTTGTTTCAGCCCTCTTTACAGCATAACTCAAGAACCACAGGATCTGCTAAAATATATCTGTGATATTTTAATTCTTCTACATGCTCGCTATGAAATGATTAATGCAATGTTTGCCAAAGCTCACTACCATTCGCAGGATGCTGTGAACTACCAAATCACAACAGTTTAAAATAGTTGCTAACCTTAAAGCTACTCTTCTCTGCATAACGATACGAACGCTGCAAAATGTACATGTACATGCTATGTGGACAAAATAAAATAAAAGAAAGAATAAAACTTGGTATTTCTTAAAATATAACTGTTCCTTCAAAGTATTAAAACCAGTGGCGGCGCCAGGAATTTTTTTCAGGGGGGGCATGCGGGGGCAAAGTGGATTTCGGGGGGGGGGGGGAATCAACCAATTTTGCGCAAAATTGCCGTAAAAAGTAGAAATGGTCGCAATTTTGGGTTTTACTGAGGACAACAGAGTGTAAGAGTTCTGACTAGGGGGGCATTTGTTCTTGTTCAAAAATGATGCTTATATTATTTACGATCTTTGGTTATGCAGTATTTACGATCTTTGGTTATGCAGTTTATTCATAATCTACACGCAGAAAAATAAAGGTGTCGAATTGACTCGAATTGACCTAAGTTTTGATTGTTTTTCAAACTCTTCGCAGTTTTATAATTTGGTTCCCAGCTTTTAAGCACAAAATATGTAAGACATAATAAAAAACCCACACTTTGCAACTAGACTATTCCTTGGAGATTGATAATCTCTACCTGATTTCCTATTCATAAATACGAGCAACTATATTTCGATTCACACCAAATGGCTGACAGCATAAAATCAATTTTAATATCACTCTGATAGATGTAAAATTATATAATAACAAAAGACGTGTAGATCTGACGCTCATGCTTTTGTTACTATTTCACAGGAATCCTTTTCACTTTATCAATTTCATAAATTGAATACCACGACAAACTGGGTGAACGGAGCAATGCTCAATAATCATTAGAGCTGGTGTGGTGTGTTGTGTGTTGCTCGACTGCTCCTTAAACACAAGTACCAAACTTGAGCCATGTTTATCAGGGACAGTCTGTGTAGCTCAGTGGTTAGAGCATCCGGCCGACAAGCGGAAGGTCTTGGGTTCAAGTCCCCGTACAGGCAGGTACGTCCGGAGATTTTTCTCTGGTTTATCTGCCAACTCTTTTTCATTATAGCTAGAAATAAATACCAGAAATTATTTCAAGTGGTTAGGAATATGCTCTTCATTGCCATTGAGTCTTCAATTCTATAAAGACTTTAAGACATTATTAAATACAAGCTCATTTGTCCGACGTGCAACAATAGGATTTTGCCCGGGTATTTTGAAACACATTCATAGCTGAATGTATACTATATCGCTAAGCTACAGCGATTGGTTTTTAGCCAATGAGAACTCCGGGAAAAGCGAGCTACCAGTTACTTATTAGTCAAATACCAATCGCTCACCACGAGCTGAGTAAAAATTCAGCTTATTTTGTAACAGCAGCCACTCTTAGCAGCCGGCTGTGTATTTTATAGAGCCACGTGCTTCGCTGCAAGGCGTGTTTCTATTGGTTCATTTACTGCCTGTGAAAAACAATTATTTACATGGTGTGGACGATGTGCCACGCATTTCTGAGCAAGCTTGTTATGTGACAAGCCTGTGACATAATGCAGCACGAGGTGTATTACCACCGTCAGCTGCACCGTCACAGCCACCGTGCATTTGGCGGGGCATTTGAGTATGCATTTTTAAGTGTACAATATTCTTCCAGTATATAACACAGCAGCGATTTCAGGTTGTTATTGCTGATGACAGGAGGAGATAAAGCTTGCAGAAACGCCTTCACCAAAAACGTGTTCTTCTCTAATGATCAACTTCCTTTATTTGTCACCACCAAGAGTCAAGCAGCCCTATTTTTTTTTTCAGTGTCGTCGTCGTGGTCCTATGGGTCATGACTGACCCTTTGTGACCCTGTTGATGATGGTATTCCAGCAGCTTCTGTCTTGAGCCAGACGGTGGGCTGCGACGAGAGAAAGGCCTGTTAATTGTTTAATTCCATCAGTCCATCTAAGCTTCTGTCTACCTCTTCTACGACTGCCTTCTATGTGACCTTGCATCATTATCTTCTCAATGCTGTCACCATCTCTTCTAGAAATGTGGCCAAAATACGCCAGTTTAAAACGATCTATTTTTTGGGACACGGAAGCATGGTCTCCAATTTGGTTTCTTACAAATTCGTTGGTCTTATGTTCTTTCCACGATATTCTCAGCATCTTCCGCCAGCACCACATTTCAAACGCCATGATCTTTTTCTTATCTGTCATTCCAACCGCCCACGTTTCACAGCCATACAAGGCAATCGGAAAACCAGAGCATCCATAATATGAATCTTGGTAGCTTTAGAAATACCTCTGTCTTTCCATATATCTGTCAACGCAATTGCCGATGATCTTGCCATGGCTAGGCGTCTCCTGATTTCCTGTGAACTGCCCCCTGCATTGTCTATTAGTGATCCCAGAAAGTTGAAAGTGTCAACTTGTTCCACATCTTCTCCATTCACCTTCACTTGCTGATTTGTATCTCCTCCACAGATCATTATCTTTGTTTTCTTGACATTGAGATGCAGCCCAAATTCCTCACTACTTGCTTTTACTCTGTCTATAAGGTCCTGAAGCTCATCTGATGACTTTGCAATAAGGGTGGTGTCGTCAGCGTATCTGAGGTTGTTAATCTTTCGTCCTCCGACTGACACCTGACCTGTAACACCAACAAATGCTCTCCTCATGATGTACTCTGCATATATGTTGAAAAGGTACGGTGACAGAATGCATCCTTGACGAACGCCTTGGCCAATAGTGAACCACTCACTGTCTCCACTCTCTGTTCTAACGGTGGCTTCTTGGTTGTGATATAATGAGCAAATCAGGTCGGTCACATGCTTGGAGAACCCCATTTCTTTCATTATTCTCCACAGCTGCCTATGCCGCACACAATCAAATGCCTTTGAGTAGTCAATGAAGCAAAGGTATAATGGTTGCTGGAATTCCCTATTTTTCTCCATTAAATTCCTCAAATTGCCAATTTGGTTTCTTGTCCCTCTTCCCTTCTAAAGCCAGCCTGCTCTGGTGGTAATTCATTCTCAAGATGATTTCTAATTCTCTCAGCAATGATATGGAGGAGGACTTTACTAGCATGTGAAATTAAGGCGATGGTGCGGTTGTTAGCACATTCCCTTGTGTCTCCCTTCTTTGGTAAAGGTAGGAATACAGCCTTTTTCCAGTCCTCTGGCCATTCTTTACTGTGCCAAATCTTGTTACATAGTCTGTGAATTATTGCAACACCTTCCCTTCACTCTCTTTCAACAGTTCTGCCTGGATGTTGTCAATTCCTGGTGATTTACCATTCTTGAGCCTCTTCATTGCTTGGTTAACCTCACTCAACAGGATCTCTGGTTCACTGTCAGTGTCTTCGCATTCAACCCCATCTTCCTCCTCTGCATTGTCTTCTTGAGATGCATATAATTTTTCACAGTATTGTTTCCATCTTGATTTAATTTCTTCAACCTCCGTTAGGATGGTTCCATTTTCATCCTTCAGTACGTTGAGTCTTGGAACAGGTTTGGAAGTCAGTGCTTTGATATTTTTATACATATCTTTGGTGTTGCCTGATACACTATCCTTTTCCACTTCAGCACATTTCTTGGTGATGAAAGAAGTTTTATCTCTTCTGATTTGTTGCTGGATTTTCCTGTTCAACTCACGATACTCTCCACGTTGATCTTTGTTCTTCAAACCATTTGCTTTAACCTTTCTTCTTTGATCAGCCAATTTGAAGACCTCTTCTGTGAGCCAGGGTTTTTTCTTGCTCTTACATCTGGGAAGAGTCCCTTGAGCTGTTTCTGTCACTGCTTTCTTGATGTTTTGCCACAGTTCTTCTGGAGTAGATTCTTCGGAGTCAGTCTCCATTAGACTCTGGAACTGGTTCTTAACTTCCACTCTGTATTGGTCATTGATCTTGCTTACATCAAATCTGGCTGGTTTTCGCTGTCGCTTGATCCTCCTTAGTTTCATTTTCATGGTAGATATCAGAAGTTGGTGATCAGATCCACAGTCCGCTCCTGGGAGGGTCTTCGCAGATATGAAACTAGATTTCCATCTTCTTTGTACCAAGATGTAATCAATCTGATTTCTGGTGCTTTGATCTGGTGATGACCAGGTATATAGTCGTCTTGGGTGTTGTTTGAAGTAGGTGTTGATGATTGCAAATTTGTTCTCTTGGCAAAAGTCAACAAGCATCTCTCCCCTCTCATTTTGTTCTCCTAAGCCATTACTGCCCATCACATATTTATTGGTACTCCTTGCTCCAACTTAAGCATTGAAGTCACCTGTGATGACAAGAATGTCTCTCTTGTGAATGCTGTCTATGGCCTGTTGTAGCTGGTCATAGAATTGTTGGATTTCTTCATCACTTGATGCAGAGGTGGGTGCGTATGCCTGGATTACTGACATATTCATTGGTTTGCCTTGGATACGAATGGTAATGATTCTTTCATTTATCGGGTTATAACCTAGAACACATTTGGCGACTTCTTCATTGACTACAAAAGCAACTCCGTGCTCTCTTTTACTTTCTGTACCAGAATAGTAAACAACGTGTTTACTTAGTGTGGTGAAATGTCCTTTTCCTGTCCATCTCATCTCTGAAATTCCTGTTAGGTGCACATCATTTCTCTCTAATTCATTTGTTAGAATGTCTAGCTTTCCCAAATTCATCGTCCTGACATTCCAAGTCGCAATCTTCAATGTTGATTTCCAGAGGTTACGTCTGGCATTCTCCTTGGGATTATCAGCTTTCACGCCTCCTTGCGGCTTTAACGTGACAGCGTCATTGATGCCCAGGCAGATGCCATCTGTTCTCTCTTCCCCAGTAGCTTTTGAGACACCTTCAGGCCTGGGGGTCTCACTATCCAGTGTCATATCTCTCTTTACGTTAGTTGTACTCATCATCATAGGTTTACTTGGCAATTAGTCGGTGGTGGTTTGCCGTTGCCTTCCACCATTGCGCAGTAGAAAGGAGACCATTCCCTAGACTCCAGCTAGTAGCTCTCCAATCTCTAGAAAAACCTGCCAGTAAGACCAGTCATTGACTTCATCTTCTGCCTAGTATCTCCTACTGAAATCTGCTGCTGCCCAGATCCAGTTGTGGATGCCGTTGGCTATTCCCCAAGAAAAGCTCATTTGGCTCTAGCTGACATTTCCTTCATCAGGGGTCCCACTACCCCACTCAAGCTGCCTGAGTTGGCCGGGATTGTTTACCACCGCCCGGGGCTCAGTGGTGGCAAGATGTATTCAGTGTACAATATGTAATTCATTACAATAGGTAATTATTTTATGTTCTCTTGTGCAAAAAGTTCAACCATGAAAAAAATTAGAGAAAAATAAAAAGTAATTAAAATATGAAATCAAAGGAGTGCTTGCTTTCTAATTTCGTTGTGTGATATTTCATCTTCCACTCATAAGTAGCTAGTAAGATACGGAGTTGAAAAGCAGACAATATAAGAACGATGAATGTTATGTTGTGCCATTACAAAATGCGGTTCATTTTCGTAATACCTTTTTATGAGACAGCTTGTATTTTGAGCAGCAATAAAGCAATTATATGATAAAAAAGCGGAAATGCGGAATGAGATTTAAAAGCTTTTGGATTTTAACGAGCATTTTAAACTTGTGAATTTCCATGGCAACCAATGATTGTAATCCATATTGCGTCACTAGTTTCCAAAATTAAGCAATAAGTGTCAAATTATAAGCTCTAGATAGGCGACCCACTTCCATCTTATTACATCATTATTAGAAAAGGGTGTCGGTAACTTTATAACAAAAGGTTGAAAAGAATACCGTAAGATTGCAAAACATTTCTTTGCATAACTTGACATTGGCTTAGGAAGATTTGCAACATTTTGGGGGCTGAAAAAATCGGTGGGCCAACCTGGGGATGCCCGAAAATGTTTCAAAATATAGGTCACAAACACCCATTTTTCCTGTATTTTATCACAATTTTTTAACTTCACCTAGGATTATTTTAGGGGGAGCTGAAAACCTGGGCTGAAAGGTATTTCAGCCCCCGCACCAAAATTATTAAGGGGGCCGAATCGTTTAGTATATACATACGTGAAAGCCATATCTTTTGGCCCCCATTTACAAGAAACCAAATGGTTCTTATGAAAAACAAATCAATTTGGGAACAATCCCTAATATACATTTGATTTTTAATATATCATAATTTCGCATTTTAATGCTAAAATTTTCCAAGGTTGCCGAATTCTTTGATATGCAGTGGGTTATGGAAGACATTGAATCAAATATTGATAATAACCAGTTTGATCATGTTGATTACAGGATGGGCAGATCAATTTACTATCTGGTCAAACTTTTGAATGAACTGTACAAACATAGTGGCAAAGGAAAATCACTGTGATTCACAGTGTGAAGAGTTGCAGTAACTGATTTTAGCAAAGCCTTCGATTGTGCGGATCACAATATCATGACACCCAAATTTGCGGACAAGGACACAATGAGATCATACCTATTGGGTCATATCTATATAGTATCATCCTATTGAAGCTATATTGGCCACTATCAGTATTAAGGCTGAAGCCACGTTAGTAACTGCCTTGACTTGTGGCTACTGATATAGGAATTATATTTAAAATAGGTCTCTGATGCTCACGAAAATACAATGTTTTCTCATTTTTGACAATTTTGTTGAAATATTGACATGTTTACAATTTTCGCGTGAAGTGTGTTAGACTGAATACCCAGTTTACAACCAGACATGCATCGGTTATAGTAAAACTAAAAACATATCCATTAGGTTGATTAACTACATTAAGGAAATGGAACGCAGTTTTACCAACAATGCATTTTTATTAGCACAACGCAAACGTAATGTAGTTAAAATACATGAAGCTTTCAGCACTTTTCAATTTTATACCTTCATCTCAAGAGCCTACCAAAAACAAGGTCAGGTCTTAATCTTCTTGCCGCTTTTCCAGCGTCACTATAGAACATTTCCATTACAGAACAAAACATATCATGATATAGAGCAGCACATGGTAAAAATCCATATTCATTAGGACCCTGAACATGCTCATCTACCAGGGCGCAGTTTTTTAACCCCATATGTTCAACTAATGTCTATTGAATGACCTTTAAAGGTAGACAAGGTACTGTTGGTCGAAGCAGCCAAAAAATATCGATTTTCATTATGTAAATCAATACATTATTGAAAAATAACACTTTGATGTTTTGCAAAAGTTTATACTACAAACCATATACTTTCAAACCTTATCGTTGTTAATGAGTTATGTCTAAGGCGGGTATCCCATCAATATATACGCTACTACGTCAACGTCGCCTTCGATGGCTAGGACATGTCAGTCGAATGGAAGATGGTCGCATTCCCAAGGATCTCCTCTACGGAGAGCTATCCTCATGACACAGAAGCAAGAGTCGACCGCTACTCCGCTTCAAGGATGTCTGTAAGCGTGACTTGAAAGCACTTGACATGGACTGGGTCACCTGTGAATCTGCTGCAAGTGACAGATAAACTTGGAGGCAACATCTCTCTGACGGCCTGAAAAGGGGAGAAGACGTCATCCAGAAAGCTGCTGATGAAAAACGAGCAAGGCGCAAAGCCAGTCAGTGTGAAACATTCAAACCAACCCTACCAGATGCATCAGTCTTCAGATGCCAGGTCTGCAACAAAATATGCAAGTCTCGCATTGGTCTATTCAGCCACACAAGACGATGCTTTCCAACCACCTCAGACGGAGCTACTCCATAGTCTGCGAAGACTGACGGATGCCAATGAATGAGTTATGTACGTTTATGTAAGTGTTGCAGGTGTTCCAGCCCTCCTATAACATAACTCAAGAACCACAGGACCTACAAAATTATATCTGTGATATTTGAATTCTTCTACACACTCGCTATGAAATGAGCAATGCGATTTTTGCCAAAGCTGACTACCATTCGTAAGATGCTATAAACTACCATATCGCAACACTTAAAAATAGTGTCAAACCAGGATCAGGTACCAAGAGCTTTGCTACTGGAAATGAGGCTACTCTGGCTCATAGTAATTGTAGTGCACCTTTCAATTTAGAAAGAAATTAACAAAGCACTTTCCTGACGACCTAAATAAAATAACCAGCAAAATACATCAAGATGAAACATAATTTAAAATCAATATTGAATTTTTCGAAAAAGATGAGTTTGAAATTATTACACTGTGTATAATTAAGTTTGGGTTTGATTTAAATGTGTTTGTGTTTGTTAAAGGCAATCAACCCGTTTCGTGCTCTTGTACAATGTGTCCCTGAAAACTAGTGGGAAGTCAAGTAGTCTCCGAATTATGCAAGCATAAAACATGATGGGTCGGATTTTTAAGTGAAACTTAATATGGATGGTGTATTAAAAATAGGGTTCTTATATTTTGCGAGTCCGACAGGTCATTCAAAAAGGGTTTTAAGTTCAGGTTTACATGGTTTATGGCATTTTATGTTAACGTTAGGATCATGCATTAGGGTTAGTGTTATAGCTCTAAGATAAGATTTTAGGATTACAGTTATGGTTAGCATGGGTTGCGTTTATGGTTAGGATTAGCACTTAGGTTATAGGTTATGGTAAAATTTATGGTTATGGTTTTAGTTATTGGGTGTTCCGGTAGACAATAGAACTATAACCCTTTTTCGTCATTAAGCTATAATATGACGGTCAGGCAACCCTATGCTGGACCTCTCTTTTCAGCAGTTGTCAACAGCTTACTACGAGGGATGATTTCCGCAACCGTTGATTTTCTAAGATTGCGTGAATTTTAATAAATATAGGCCTGCTCATGATTATTTGAAAAATATCATGACCTACATTGACCTATCGCGTTTACTCTAACTTCGGGTTGAGTGATGTTATCCGCGTCATGCTGCCCTGTCTTTAGGTAGCCTGCTAGGACAGAGATAATGTTCACTTTGTTACAGTCGGCTTTCAGGCAATAGTCACACTATTCTTTTGGTGGTCTCCCTTTTGAGCGGTTGCCATAGATATGCGCCCCAAATGCTAATTTGGGAAAGCGTGTGCATTCTCTGGATATGGCCGAAGTAACGGAATCTTTTTGTTGTGATTCTGTTCATGATTGTAAAATCCATACCTTTTCAGCAGTTGTCAACAGCTTACTACGAGGGATGATTTCGGCAACCGTTGATTTTCTATACGAGTGCGTAGTCAATTTTAACAATTGAATACATGAATCCAAAACCCACCCAAGTCCATGGGAAGTGATTTTCAGGAAAAAAAAACCTGTGTATCATTTTAATTCCTTCTGTTAGATTTACCTGGTCAATATGGTAAGTTGTACGTGCAAATGGGTGGGTTAAACTGTATACGATTAGCATGTCAGGGACTTTGTGGGGTTCCTTTTAAGTTCTGGACTTGGGTGGTTTTTTGAATCATATACAAAGACAATAATGTTGGAATGAGATTACCACTAGTAAGATAATACAAAATAAAGCACACAGTTATGTATAATGTTGATAAGCATTCTGCCATGTAATATAAACCACACACTTTCCTTGATTAACCCCATTTTTTTTTCAAAAGTCACTCTCCAGCAATGAAGATGTTACAAGTGGACTTTTATACATACTGGACTTCAATCAATGTGTTACAAGACTCAAATCATGGACTTGGGTTGATTCTTTCATACATGCTATTTTTCACATGCTCAATAGACAGAGGATGAATTTGAGTTGTTCTTTCATACATATGACAGGCCTATGTACAGCAACACTTCACCATGCTTAACTCAATTTGGCCAAGTATGGACTTGGGTGGCTTTTGTATTCATATATTCAAATATATGCCTGCTTATGATTATTTGAAGAATATCCTGACCTACCTTGACCTATGGCGTTCACTCTAACTTGGGGTTGAGTGGTGCCATCTGCGTCATCCCAGCAATCATCATTCAAATTCTTCGTAAAAAGATGTTTGAAATACTGATCTTATGTGTGGGTTTTGACTTGAAATGTGTTTGCAGAAACACAGATATTGGACCATATCTGTGAAGGCAATCAAAGCGTTTCAACAATGCTCTTGTAAAATGTGACCCAGAAGCTAATGGAAAGTCAAGGGATCTCCACATTATGCAAATTAATACACATTTCACTAATCACGGATCTGCTCTACTTGAAAAGAATACTATCCCACATCTGATTTACTGTACTTCCTTTAGTTACAGGAAATAAATTTGCAAGAAAGAAGAGGACAGGTATTGATGAATGTCGTGTCATTTTGCAATCTTAAACTCTTTATTACTTGACAATGCAGTAATATCATCAAGAAGGTGTTTGAAAGTTATCCTCGCTTATAATATTTGAATAACTTGTAAAAACACGGCAACAGGGTCGTACATATGAAGCATAAAATTTAAATACTTAAAATCCATGGTTGAAGTTAGTATTTCGGGCATTTTATGTAAGATTAGGGTTAGGTTAATAGTGTAAGTAAGGATAAGTGTTAGGAGGCACTTATGGTTTAAGGGTAGAATTATATTTAGCGTTAGGATTAGAGGTTACACTCTAATTTCGTACTATTCGGGTTTTTTATCACTACTCATTTATTCCTTTTGATGAGATAAACTATTCATTTTGATTGGTTTATAATATATTATCACTTTGAACCGAAAATCTTATCAAAATGAATAGTTTCCTTTTTATTTTATTTAGCCGTTTTATTTTGATCTCCTCTGACAAGACAAACTATTCCAATTTGATTTTTGTGGTCATTTTTGACAAGAATCTATTCATTTTTTTTCAAATGACAAGGCAATCTTATCAAATTTGATGTGTTTCTTGTCATTTTAATGAGAAATCTGTTCAATTTGAAGAGAAATCTGTAGTGTCCTCATCTGAATATTTTTCCCGTGTCAAATTTGACAGGTTTCTATTCAAATATGAGTAGATCGTTTTAGTGAAGTTTAGGGTTAGTATTATGATAAGGGTTAAGGTTTATTACTAAGTTATTGGGTTTTCCGACTAATGACCCTTTGGACTATAGTCCGATAATCTATCGACCTATGAACCTATTGTTATAACACAAACATGCAATGTAGCCAAGGGAGTAGGCAGCTTTCTTGGTTGTGGTGGTGCGTGGTGGCGGATTGTATGGGGCAAAATAAAATTTTCCATTTTACCCGGTATTATCGGTGGTATATATACTTTAATATAGCTTTTTTTAGAGACTGTACATATTAAGTGTTGAGCTTCTTAAAAAGGACACCATTTTGCCCCTTGATCGGTGTAGATTTTGATGGGAAATAGGTTCCTTGTCCCTTTTCTTGTCCTTTATCTTCTCCATTTACTCTATCATTTTTTGTCAGAGGGCACTTTTTACTTTTACTTTTTCGGAAAATAATGTGTATCTGCAATACAAAAGGTCAAAATAAAATACTTTCAAATGATAGACGGCTTTTCCTCCCAACTAAAAAAAATACCCCCTACAAAACCTTGTTTCTCTTATCATACTTGTTATGATGGACAACAAGGAGGAGACCGTCCCTGGTAGCATCTTGCATGTAGCATGTAGTGTAGAATATATAGAGTAGCACATAGCACATGTAGTGTGAGGGGACGACCGACTTGTGAGTTAATGGGTAAGCGTCCTGGTCTACCTTCACGATGGCGGGGGTTGTGAGCCGACTGACTTGTTCTGTAGGTGGCGGACAGACCAGGGTGGCTAGGAGAGGATTGTCTCACCCGCCTAGCTAGTTATGAGCGAAACTGTTTCATGATGAAAGGAAATTACAGCACCAGGGTTCCAGCCCCTGCATTAACAAATCAGCCAGTCCAACCAATGGGCCTACCTACAGTAGTGCAGCATGACGCTGCAACTCTAAATCTAATCGGAAGATTTGATGGTTCTCCCAGAGCGGGACTAACACCAAGTCGAGCCCCAATTAGCGGAGCTGAAGCTGACAAACCACTGAACAGGATGGCTTTATTAGCTACAAAAACAACGATTGGTATAGGAACATGGAATGTTCGAACTTTACACCAATCTGGCAATCTCGAGATATTGCTAAACCAAATGGAGAAATTTAATTGGCAAATTTTAGGAATCTCCGAAACCCAATTGGTTAGACACTGGAGAATTAACCTCAGAAGGATACAAAATTTTATGCTCTGGGAATGCCACAACTCATCGTGCCGGAGTAGCCCTCATACTAAACAAAAAGGCACAAAACGCGTCACCGCTGAGGAAATAAAAGCAGCAGGTGACATAGGAATTGAAACTTTCCACCAACTCTGCAAGAAGATCTAGATCACTGAAACCTTCCCCGATGACTGGGGGAGGGCAATAATTACACCAATTTTCAAGAAAAAAGATAAGCTGGATTGCGGCAACTACAGAGGGATCAGCCTTCTCAGTCACGCATGCAAAGTCTTAACCCTCATCATCCAAAGGCGTATCATGAATAAAACAGAGCAAATTCTTTCTGAATCACAAGCAGGATTCAGACCTGGGAGATCAACCATCGATCAGCTCTTCACACTTCGACAGATAATGGAAAAGTACCTTGAGAAGAAAGACCTTTACTGCTGCTACATCGATTTTGAGAAAGCCTTCGACTCTGTGTGGCAAGAAGGGCTTTGGAAGGCCCTCGGCTTCTTCGGCTTCTCCAGCAAAATCATAAGACTCTTGAAGGCCCTATATCAGAAATCCACAAGTGCGGTAAGAGTAAATGGCGATCTAACAGATTGGTTCAAGACACTGGTAGGAGTACGTCAAGGCTGCGTAATATCTCCACAACTATTTAACATTTTGCACATTCACAGAATTTCATAAACTTACAATGATTTGCTAGAACTAGTAATGCAATACGCCCTTCACGAAAGCAACAAAGGGGTTACTGTCCAAGGCCAGATCATCACCAACCTACGCTTTGCTGATGATATTGCACTTATTGCGGAGAAGGAAGACCTCCAAACACTTGTCAATCTTGTTCACGACAGCAGTTCAATATTCGGATTAAAAATCAACATAGCCAAAACTGAAGTCCAGGTCATCAGCAGAGTACCAAAGCAAATCAACATTAATATAGATGAGAAACAACTTGTCCAGGTTGAAAAGTTCACCTACCTGGGAGGAACAATCAGCCAACAGGGATCCTGCCCAGATGACATAAAACTCAGAATAGGGAAAGCAATAGGGGCCGTTCAGAAACGTCAAAACATATGGAATTCCAAGGACATCCAAACACATACCAAGACAGAGCTATACAATGTCCTTGTCCTCTCAATATTGCTCTACGGAGCCGAGACCTGGACATTGAAGAAAGTCGATGAGGACAGACTCCTCGTCTTTGAGATGATGTGTTTAAGGAAGATACTGGGTGTCACAAGACTGGACAAAATCCGTAACACAGCAATCAGGAAGCGCCTAGGTATCGAGCAATCTGTGGTTGATAGGGTAACTCAAAAAATACTCCGCTACTTTGGTCACATCCAAAGAATGACACCATCACGTTACCCCAAACTTCTGATCGATGCTCACATCCATGGGGACAGACCCAGAGGTAGACCACCAAAACGATGGCTAGATTGCATCAAGACCATGTTGGAGTGAACGGCATAGGTCAAGGTAGGTCAAAAAATACCTTGCAAACGTTGCTATCCGATCACTTAATTCAGCAAGTTTTACACTAAAGAAGGAACCAAGCTCTAAAAGCTTCATCTGTAGGGTAACCAAAAAAGAAACAATAGAGAAATTATATTTAATTATTTTTATAGCGCCGTAAGATGTGCTCTGAACTGAACTGAGCTGAGTTTCAGATAATGTAAGGTCAAACTTTCGGTTTTTGTACTTGTTTTTTTTATAATATATACGGAATTAAATTCTAAAAGCTTTTATCTGTAGTGTAGCAATAGGAAAATTGTAGCTACTTTTTAATTGCGTCGTAAGATGTTCTTTGAACTGGACTTAATTTCCATAAGTTTCTTGTAGTACTTGCTTTTCATAAAAGCTTTTATGATCTGTAGTGTAACAATAGTAAAATTTATATTCGATTTCTTAGTTACCTGTGTTGTTAGATGTGCACTGAACTGGAATTAATTCCAATGAATATAAAGCACAATGTATTTAATCCCCCCCACACACCTTTACGAGCCTTGCCAGGGATATAAAGGGATAGGCATCGTAGCTATTACGTAACACACCGAATGATGTAGTTTAACTCTAGACAATAGGCGCCATATTGAAGGAGGTTAGAGTTCATAGAGGAAACGTTAAAGGTTAGTAGATTAGGTCACCCAGGCACATCACTATTGTGTTTCACGAGTTGTAATACCGACAGGTAAAAACATTGATTTTGTAAAATTCTCCCGATTTTTAAAAATTACTAAATAAGGTTAGTACTTCAAACCATTCTTTGATGAATCTATGCAATATGACGGTAATTTTTGAAACATCTAAGAATCAATCTTAAACATCTTCATGATATTCATTTTTTGCGCATGGTCAAAGCATGCTCTTGCGCTATCCACAGACTATCCGGTGGAAACTTCAAAGCAACGATCATGCGTTAATATTTACAAAATGGCGAATGATGTAGTTTAAGTCGAACAATAGCGTGACCGGCGTGACGTAGTTTTTGGCATTGTTCCTATATGCACTTTCACCCTCCTGGCCTTGCCACTATTCATGATATAAGTTTGACCAGAGAAGATGAGAAAAGACACTCTTGACTTGATGAATTCTAAGAGTTTGCAACGTATGCTGAGAATAGACCGTGGCAATCAATACACCGCGCTATATCATAGACCTTGGCTACATCCAAAGAACTGCTAAACCCAGTGACCGTATAGATGGTATAGGACATGTGCACTCCCTTGTCCCCTTTGCTAAGCGCCTGCCTGAAAGCAATCATAACAAAGGCTCTACTAAACATCTCAACTGCATATTTCAAGCACGGATCTTTAATTGTCACTGCACGCATTTTTAATCTGGCTGCACGACCGTGCCAGGAGGAACGTTAAAAAAGCTCCTGCGGTATGGAGATAAATCTGTCTAGGGCACTGTCTTCGTCTCCTATACAGACGTTTGTGAATGTCTCGAGCTGTAGAAACAGAAGGTTTAAAGAAGAGGGGAGATTTAAAACAGATTTTTAAACAGTTTAAAATATGTTCACAGACTTAGGTCACCCTTGGTCGTCCGACTCTGGGAAGATCAGATAAGTCAGCACCCTGTTGCCGTCTGTGTTTCCACTTTCTGTTTGTTCACCTTCCTTGTTACTCCTAACTGCCTCGCCGCCTCACATTCCAGCATCTAACATGCCATTAACTGCCATCTCTCATTTTCAGACAACTTCGGCATATAAATCTACAGGAAATCTTCAGTTTTTCTGAACAGTATGATTTTGACTTGGAATTTAAGCCCCTCGTGCTTTAATTTCATGCATTGGTTATTGCTGTGATTTGTTTGACCTTATAATATCGAAACAAAATGAACATTGGGTAGCAGGACCAAATCAATAGCAATTACTGCAACTTTTAAAACTGAGGTGATTGCATTCAAAAGGTCATTGTGTCATAAATTCTGCATCAATTTGGACAAATGAGGTATCAAACTGTGCGGAGGTAATTTATCTGTAACATACTTTAGGTAGGTCTTGATTTAACACCCCTTATTTGACTTAAAGTGTATGCAGACTTTTTATTAGACGTATAATATTTGATGTAACATATCTACGTTATTTAATCTATTGCCATTCTATTTCCAGTAATGTTTAAGTTCTAACGAATGTTTAATGACATAAAAATCGATAATATATTTCTACCAGATATTATACGTATTACATATAATCGCTTTTACGTCATCAAACATTCGTTAGAACTTAAACATTACTGGAAATAGTAAGAATGGGACTACATTGTAGATTAAATACCGTAGATGGGTTACATCAAATATTATACGTCTAAATACTCGGAGTCTGCATACGGCCTTATGGACCAAAATTAAACTGGGTACTTTCTTTTTGGGATGGATCATGGAAGTACTATAGTACTTCCATGGATGGATTTATTATGTACAAAATGATACATGTAGCAGCCGACAAGTGCATCCTTTTGATATGGATGTAATAAATGAACTAGTCTTTACAGCAGCTTACTACGAGGGATGATTTGAACAACCTTTGATTTTCTCCATGAATGCGTGAATTTGAAGAATCATGATAAGTAGTGGGGTTTAATGATACTATAAAAAACGTATAAAAGACGTATAAACTAGTTCTCTAAAACCTCAGCAATTACATCACAGTAAGAAAAACGTTGGTTTGTGCGTTGGATATAGTTTTGTATGTTTATGCATAGGCCTAATTGTTAGAATCCGTCTGAATATCATTCGTTTACATCCTTTTTACTCGCAAACGTGTTCACGCATTTTTCAAATGTGTGCCCCAAAAACCCACGCAAAATCATTGCTTTCCCCTTTTTTTGTCGATCAAAGAAATAATGTCGCCATTTATCAGAACCAAAACGCAATACCGATTAAATTTTAGGAGCCTGGTTTTTGGGGATCATTTTAGCAAATCATACATGACAAAAACTGTTTTGTTATATTATTGATATCTTGATTGTTGAACGTTATTTTGGACATCTAACTACTTACATTATTTTTCAACTTTCTGCAACTCATAGTGGGTGAGCCCAGGATGTACCATTTGAAGCCTATTGACCTTGACCTATTTTGATGCATTACGTAGGTAACAAAACATCTTAGAATAGTTTCTTTTTGTGCTTGGTGTACATGTAAATGTATCCAAGGGTCATTGTGTCCCAAGTCCCATTGAAATCCTTCGGGTAAGGGTTAAACTATTTTCTGCACAGACACCCCTACACACACCCCGCCACACATACATCAGAACTCATTTTATAGTCGTTTCCTAACTTCTTTGGTGGGGACAAAAAACAAGTCATGCAGTTCAATGACTTCTTAAAAACATCAGATTGAGATGACCAGTAGGATATAGGTATTAAGTCAAGATTTGAGTGCAGATACATGTATATTGATTTCATTAATGATAATCTGAACTGCCAACTTTCTAATCTAATATAATCAAGAGCTACACAGCCTTATTCCCGGCCTTATTATCCTTTCCAGTTCTCAAGGGTTAATTAAAATCATACATCATTAAAACCCACTTTGTGAAAATCAGTACATAGTTGGCAGCTCTGTATGATAAAGGCTCTGCAGGTTTAAACTAAAAACTAGGATCCCTTTTAAGCGTCCAGCAGGTAATCAAATTATATCAAATCCTAGAGTGCATGCGTTTATCAGGCTATCCTGAGTCACTCTGCCCCCATAATACATGGAATATGCTGCACTTCAAGAGCTACTTTAAATATTCGCATAATTATGCCGAGTAGCCTATGTCAAGGATATACAGTATAATACCACACAATAGTAGATACAAGGTATAAGAAGAATTTGGCCCATGGATGAGAATGTATACGCACCCATTAACTTCACTTGTGTAAATTACTTTGTATAATAATAATGTAGAGTTCAGATGCGTAAGGCAATACACAGCATTTACAATGTTAAAGGATGCTTAGGATATACAGAAGGTAAACATAACTGGTACCTTAATTTTTTGGCTTACTGTATCTCAAGTTGAAAAAATTGATATTGCTTTTTGCAACAGAACTCTTCATATTTACATGTAGCCATCAATTTTGCACATTCACAAAATTTCATAAACTTACAATGATATGCAATGAAAAGAAAAGAAATTTCAAATACTTGTTACTTTATTTGTTTACCAAGATCATTTACATTAATAGTAGGAATATTGAAAAAGATTGAGAGACCTTGATGAACTTATTATGCTCTGTATCCCATGGTTAAAGCCATAATGGACGAACTTATAATATGAAATTGGTTAATTTTTTTCAAACCTGATTTTTTTGCATATTTGTAATGTTTACACATGTCCCAACTTGCACCTAAATGGAATCGGCCAAATTTGTTATCTTTGTAGGTCAACAGAGCAAAGTTCGACATATTATTATAATTTAAAAATTATGATAATATGTCCTCCCATAGAACTGCATGTTAAATGGCCAAAATAACCAGTGGGGTTTCTTTCACTTTACCATGTTATTTCAACTTAAAATGGACAGCAACCCTTCCCGGTAGTTATTACTAATATTATTTCAACATTTTGAATAAAGAATAACAAAATTAAAATTTGACGGAAATCGTACATTAAGGCTTTAACATTAATTACAGATACTGTCATTTCCTTTACAATGAATTAAACAAATACTTTGAAGTATTAATTCTTACATGATTATTCCAAGCCAAACAATTGCAAGCGACTTGATTATAATGTCGCTACTTCTATTAGCATTCACAAATACTTGTTTTTACACAAAATGTGTACTGTGTACAATAAATATGTTTTATACTGCAGATTTGTATGTTCAAAGCTAAATTAATTCACATTGAATTATTGATGTCAGATGAAAGTATCTCCTTAATAGTCTTTCATACTCATTATAATATTCATGAACTAAATTGCGGGTTGAGAGCTTACCCTCAAAATATTATCAGTTCATATTAATAAATCAGAGATGTAAGTGACCTGACTTTGCAGGAAAATGCAGAAAAACACATGAACTTTTGGGTTGTAAAGCCTCAAATTAAGCTGGGAAAAAAGTGCTGAAATTTGGAATAACAAAATGCCTGAAATCTGGCCAATGCCTGAAAACTTGCATCCCCGATTAAACAAATCTTATTTTTATCCCAAGTTTGCTGTAACAGGAGACTTGAGATCATAAAACACTATAATGCAATTATTAATTTGATGTACAGTGATTCAACTTGATGCAATATCATTCACATATTAACTGTCTACAGTACAAGTGAATATTCCTATCACTATTACACAAATGTTATGGTCTAGTGGTCATGACGTTTGCAGAGTATGCAAGAGTTCCCCGGTTCCAATCCGGGAAAAGGTTTTTGCTTTATGTCCCTTGTGGGTTTCTATATTCATTGTTTTATATTTATTTCATAGAGAAATAGTTTCAATCCCCAATAATGAGAGCTGCCAGGGTTGTTTCCACTATTCTGTTTATATGATTAAGTCAGTCAATATGTATAAATATTGATATGTCCAGATATAGCTATAGAGTTTTGGTGTTAAGTAAGTTACCACTAAAATCTGTTAATGAGGAAGCCCCACCAGAGCACTTCTTCTGGGTTGAACCAAACCTGTCTGGTTATCAAATTAATCAGTGATAAAGGTTATCTCTGAATTTGACAGGTGCTAATTGATGTTTTAATGTTATTGCATCAATTAGCACCTGTTAAATTCAGAGATCACCTTGTCACTAATTAATTTGATAACCAGGCAGGTTTGGTTCACCTTGGGAAAACTGGTCTGATGGAGCTTCCTCTTTAAGTAATGCCTGCCAAAGACGATCAAAGAGAAACAGTCTCTTCCATGACAACCGTGAAATACATGCTGTGTTGGCTGAGGCACAAAGGTTTGGCAATAATGTGTGACATGAGCTTTGTTGGGATGGTATAAACTATTAATTGAGAGTATTTTTCCATGGCATGGTTGATGGTAAATAAACTGAATTGTAGTCAGGCAATGAACTGCCTAGAATTTATGTATGACTGATACAAATAATAGTACAAATCAATTCTGTGCGTGTGCCCCACAGACATGACAAAGACTTTGTGAAAAGCAGCTTTGGAATAATTACATTAAATGACACCAAACAGTAATTACTGTTAGATTTCGTTATCTTTCCTGAGTACATGACATTTTACACCCCATATTCCTTGTGTATTCTCTATCACTCTCATTTATTTTACTTTCAGATCATAGTTGTGAGATTCACAAACAACTGCTTTGCAATCTACATATTTTGTGAAAACATTTCCCTCAACAGTAAAAAAATGAGTTGAAAATGTGACCTTTTACTAGTTAAAATTTATTACGGTATATGTGCCAGCTACAGTGACAGTGGATAAATTTCACTAACTGTCAGAGGAGGTTTGTGGGTGTAAATGCACTGAAGCATTAAATCAGTTTGCTAAGAATTGACCAATGCACTTGCCTCATCAAACCACTCTAATACCTCTTTGAAAGTGACAAAGGTGTCATCAAAGTTAGAACCGAGAATAGTTTATAATAACCACAAGAAACAATTTGGTTTGCCATTGTTCTGAACTGTGCCAAACATAGAATGTATATGGTTGGTTAGCTTCAAACTTTAGTTTTAACCGATGCAGAAGACTGAAATAATCCTCCCTTATACAATAACTTATTGGATTTGGAGATACACTGTATGGCCAAAAATAGGCTCAATTGATGGAGAGCTGACTGGGGTGCTTGTGTGTGTATATAATAATATAATATGTTAACTTATAACGTGTAAGTATCTGTCAGAGCCACTCACAGCACAAATATGTTAAAAGTTCAAGATGCGTATTCCATTGAGGGCCTACCAGATATTGCAGTTTACTTTGTGTGGAGAAAAAATTGAGCCAGCTCAAAATTCTCCTAGACATGAACTTACTGCCAATGACTGCAAAGGTTATTGTAGATGACAGTCAGCTGATAAGGTTACTGCGCCAATACATAGCCCCCACCACCACCACCACCTATATTATAGTGCTAGATGGTTTATGGGGCATCTTGGGTCAGTTTGGTCCATGACTTTTTTTAATGGGCAAATGATCTCATGTAAATGTAACTGTGTTTAGTAAATGTATGGCTATTAGTACATCAGAATTTCCCCATCATTATTCTTAATAGATGTTTAATTCTCTTGAAACAGTCACACTAGTCATACTGTTGGTATATTCACTTTTCAGACAAAGCTGTATGTTGCGATTGCATACTTTGTAGAAGCTCTGACCTTAGCAACCGGCTGCATAGTTACAACACTGTGTAGCGTCATTGGTTTAATTTGTTGTGCATACCGGGACCCAGAGTAGTTCACAATAAAGTCATACACTTGTGGAATATTTGTGGAATGCAACTCGTTGCTTTCAAATGTACATGTCATGTCCGAAAATTAAATACAGGAAGACGTAAGTAGTAAAATTGACAAAGTAAAATTATGACATGTCAACAGTAGAGATTCACTTTGCTTCATATATATTGCCTCTGTCCAAATAATTTACAGTCTGTCCATATAGAAGTACAAAGTAAATAGACCTCGGAAACTGGAGGTATGAGAATTTACATTTCAATGCAATGCATGTGTAAATGCTTCTTCGGCACACCAACTGCTGCACGATTTGTATTTGCCGAGCGCACCACACTCTTTACGCATCACATTTTTTTAACACACAGTGCGTGTGATGCAAAGCATCGACCCCAATGCCACAGATTTGGTTTGTACTTCTATGTGGACATACTGTACATGTAACACTGATCTTATAAAATTTCATATTCTTTACTTTCTAGTTAGGGACAATTGCGAATTAGACCCACAAGTTGGGTTTTTTTTTGCGGGTTACACGATTAAGCTAAACAAATTCATAATCGAGCCATGTTCTTTACATCATCGTCCCCTGGGATCACTAAAGAATGAAAAGGTCGCATTCATAAACCAGGTAATTCAGATGAACGTAACAACCGCCTGCCGTGAGAATTGATCTTGTAAATTGCTGGTACTCGATACTACTGTTATAATTGGTAATAACTTCAAGTTTGGATCAATGTAATCAGTGACCAAACTAATTAACCACTTGAGCATAGCACTTGATATTGGCCACTTCAAATTGCCGCTGTTTGAATGCACGATCGATCTCGGGGTCATGCTTCTCCATACAGGTCTTTGAATTTCATCGGGTAGCTGAGTTTGTTTCGTCCAGGGTCGTCCCAGGCAGCTCTATTGGGTCTGAAATGCAACTCTCCCTTTCCAACTTAGGTGCTTCTTGGCTGTATTAACAGAAACTGCAGAAGTTTGATCAGTGCCATCAACTAAATAGTCTAAAACATAAAATGATGTAGTATATTTTCCCTCCATATAATAGTTTCCTCCATGCAAGATCACTTTTCTTCTAAACATCTTGAGCCATGCCCATGATTTCAAACTCATGGCTTGAAACAATATTTAAGAAATCCCTACATTTGTTTGGGGCCACCTTCCATTGAGCTACTGTTAGTTGGGGATTTTCAAACTACCTAAATGACTTTGTCATGCCCATAAATATATACCTAGACACCAAAATCACAACCATCGGCCTGAGAATACCTTTCAAAGTGTGTTTTTGGTTTTGTTTTTGGTTCATAAATATTATCCTTCACTCATTCCACTTCTGCCCTTCCATGTTAAAAAACAGTAAAACGCAGCAACTGATTTATTAAGTGCAAGCAGATACAACATTTTACTTTAGGACCAGACAGATTACCAGAACTTAAACATAAAACACTGTACAGTCCAACCCCTTTTATCATGCCGTGATTGGACAAAGCATTTTCTGGATAAGTGAAAAATCAGGATAAGTGAATTACATGTCATTCTGCTTTGACTGTCCTTAGTAATTGACTGTCATTCCAAGCATTCAGAGCATGGAATTAAGATGTCTAATCATTAAAAACATGTTTTCCAGTGAAGAGTTCACAGCCGGATAACAGAGAGATCCATATAAAAGAGGTCCAGATAAGAGAGGTTGGACTGTATTTGCTTTGTTACAATAAAGGACATATCATACTATGCAATAGCTAGGAGTGTAGCATTTTTTAAGTCATTTCTATAGCTGATCAGCAGAGTGACTGCTGATATCTAATCAATAAGTCACTAGCATGCCCAAGCATCAAATGCCAAGCCAGTTGACTTGACACTCCAATGGTTGCAGCAAATGCATGCTCCTAGTGATTGCAGACATGCTACCAGAGTTTCATCATTTTTTAATTGCATGTTGAGACTGCTACATATAGTATGACATGCCCTGCATTTTGAGGGCATTCTGATTCATCAAGTTTCCCAAGTAAAAACGGAAGTATCTGTTTTCTTAGTTATTTTTGCAGACTGCATTTTGACACAAGGGCAAACTTAGTGACGTTCCTATTTTGGCTTTGCTTCTGTTTCACTCTCCTCAGTATGTGGCTCCTCTGGTTTCATTGCTGGGAACAGTAGTACTTCCTGCATGCACACAAACAAAAACAAACAAACAATTATGATAAGAAATTACATCCAAGTGAATTGAAATGTGCAATAGAAATTACAAGTGCAATAGAAATCACAAGTGCAATATAAATTACAAGTCCAAGGGCAATAGAAATTACAGATCAGACACAGGATTTTATCTTAACAACTTGAATCCCTCCAACTTAGGGAACAAACCATACGAGAAGGCTGACCAAGTACTCCCTCCTTGTTTAAAATGTAATACTGGTGAAATGTTGAAAATAAATCAATATTTTACCCTCCTTGTTACAAATAAAATCACACTTTTTGTCCCCTCCCCTAATGCAACCAGATTCCTTTTTATAGGATCTTATCAACCTTTTGGTCTGTTCCCCTAGAAACCTGTGAGAGCGAAATACAGCAAGTATTATGTTTAGTAGTTGTGTAATTCATGACCTTGAATCAATTTTTGTTACACTTTGTCTTGAAATACAGCAAGTGTTATGTTTAGAAGTAATGTAATTCATGACCTTGAATCAATTTTTGTTACAATTTGTCTTGAAATATAGCAAGTGTTATGTTTAGAAGACATAATGTAATTCATGACCTTGAATCAATTTTTGTTACAATTTGTCTTGAAATACAGCAAGTGTTATGTTTAGAAGACGTAATGTAATTCATGACCTTGAATCAATTTTTGTTACATTTTGTCTTGAAATACAGCAAGTGTTATGTTTAGAAGACTTAATGTAATTCATGACCTTGAATCAATTTTTGTAACACTTTGTCTTGAAATACAGCAAATGTATGTTTAGAAGACTTAAGGCCAGTGTAATGGGAGAGAACATGGACCTTTTGGAGCATCATTATTTCTGAATTGTATGTCAAAAGTATATAAAACTATACATTTTTGGAAAGGAAATGAGTCAAGGAATCCCATGGTGACGTCAGATTTGTTAAAAAATCTCGAGTTTTTGAAAAAATCACAAAAATTCACTTTTTTACCCCAATTGTTTTGTGACAACTTGGAAAAAAATCCGTTCGGAGTAAAAAAAAATCAGTTAGCTTTTCATACAGAAGAGACATGAACTTAGGGAAGGTTTTTTATTTTTTTGAAATTGCCTCTTTTTCGAAATATTGAAAAAACATGTGAAAAAAGCAATTTTGTCACTCTATTAAGCTAAAAATTGCACACAATGGTGTATATTTTTGTTTAAAACAAATGTTTTGAAAAAATGAGAAAACCTTCCCTAGGCTTTGATGTACTCTAAACGATAGTGCCAAAAGTTTACCTTTTGCTTGCATATTTTTCGAGTTATCTTGTCACAAAAATCGTGCAATATTGTCAAAAGTGAACTCTGAGAAATCGATGTTTTAGTAAAACAATGTCAAAATTATGCACAAAACGTCCTTATATTTTAAAACAGTAAGACTTTCACGCTTGTAAAGCTGTATCTGATGCATGGTCTAAATAAGCATCTTTTTGCACCAATAAATCTATAATGTCTGCTTTCAGTGCGCCAAAATTCAAAATAAAAAATCTCAGTGGCATTTTGACTGCAAATTTTTGTTTTGTTTACACCACATTTGCTGGCGTGAACAACAAACCGAATGCGCCTAGACTGTGTTGGACATCATCGTGCAGAGTTGCCCCGCGTCACGCTAAGCGAATCGCGCGCGTAATCAAAATATTTTGCATTCGCGCATTTCTGACTCATTATTTCCCGCCAATTTACTAAGCTGTCTTGAGCCATGTGACTTTTTAGAGTTGAAAAGAGAGAAACAAATCAAGCAAAAATACGAGTAAATATTAGCAAGTTGTATTTTATCAGTTTCAAGTGAAAGAATACATCTTAGTGTTGATAAATATCAAGAAATCCCAAATTCGGGCGTGAACAAATGTGTCTTCCATTACTCTGGCCTTAATGTAATTCATGACCTTGAATCAATTTTTGTTACACTTTGTCTTGATGAGTCAAATTAATACCCAATTAACACAAATGATGCATTCTTTGAATAAATTTGCTGCACAATAAAAAGCGTTATTCTCCTGTGTTGTCAATCCCCCATAAGCTCCATTAACCATTTGTTGTTTTGGATGGTTATACCATTCAGCAAATTACTTCAGCGGTGTTCGTCTGTCCTGTCTGATTATCGCATAAAAGAACTAGGTCACTAATTGAGGTGCCGATGTGATGATGACGTGATTCAATTAGCCAATCACAACCACACTTCCGTATACACCATACACTGCGCCAAATTGGCAGACCTCTGAAGTTCTCTGCTGAAAACTATAGTTGGATTTAGGTGTGTTGTATGACTAATATTTGTAGCTTTTTCGCCCAAAACCAACTGTACTGTACTTATGAAAATGTGATGCTGTCCATGGTCGAAGTTATTGCAATTTCAAAATTTGAGTAACTACAAATTACATCATATTCACAGGTTGGCTTATTCTAGTGACTCTTTATGATGTTAAAGTACATGCATTTATCCAAACGAATGTTTGCACCAGTTTCACTTTTCAAGTTTCATTCTTGGAAACATAAAACAATAATCATCTTATTCCCCAGGTTTAGGTCCAAAAACATCTTATGATGTCATGCTCAATTTGATAGTCTTTAAGAAATTTAACAATTTTTTTCCCTGAATTTTTTTGTTAACAAAAATATTGGTAAACATGTTTTAAAAGCATTTTTTGGATGCATTGTGTGATAATAACACTATACATTAGTGAAAAAACATGCATTGTGTCATTTATGTGCATATAGCAATGCGAGTTTATATATCAAGCTATTCAAATAAAAAAAGTAGGGAAAAAAGCATTCCACAATGGATTTAAAAATCTTTGCAAGCTTTGACACATACATGTACTATTTTGCCTTAAGGAGAATCAAATCGACTCTTGCAAATCTGTTGCTAGACAATTTGACAAATTGTTCCCCACTGAATTTTTCCCTCACAGCATCTTGTTGAACAGCTAAATTAACAGTACTGCAAGCTATGTTGGACTTTTCACATTAATAGTTCAGGGCCGTAGCAAGCGGGACGGACGGGGATGCCATGGCCGCCCCACTTTTTGAGAAATTTGTTATGTTTTTCTTTATATCTTTACTTCAATTTGGGCATATATTGTAATTTGGCCGCCTGGCACATTTGTGATGGCTGCCCCACATTTTTCAACCTTGCTACGGCCCTGTTTTAGTTGTAACATCTTAGAAAAACTAAATCTTGACAAATTTAAGGACAAATTCTCCTGAGATCAGAGCTGTGCATTGAATGGACTCCATGCAGTCACTCACACAGGTTTTCTTTTTTTAAATACGAATAAATAAATATAACTGTCTATCAAATCCATCCTAAAAGTAATGTAGAATGAACATTTGAAGAATTCAGATACAAAATCTAAAATTACGTCCTTTTAAAAAGAAACATGTAAATTAAAATATATCATTAATATATTGATACAAAAATAACCCAAGACATCAAATATGGCATCACATATTGTGCTTGAACTTTTCACTTTAAATTTGCAAACAAACAGTACTCAATAGCACATGAGCAAGAGCACCAAAGTCCTTTCACAATTTTTTGTTTCTCATTACAACTATCAAATTGACAGACTCACACATTTTCTTGCCAAGGAGATAATTCATTATCACTTAATTTGCCTAGTTTTTTCCTCCATGTCATCTTGATTGGAACAGCAGCATTGATTGCTTTTTACTTGTTTCCATACAGAAAAACAAATTATAATTGATTTTCTGTACGCCTTCCTCGAACAGGTAAAAGTGACGGTTACCTGCTGACACTACTGTAAAAGTGGACATTTTCACAGTACATTAATTTTCGTGCCTATTGTGCAACACAGCTACCGCAAAAATAATGGGGTAGCTTTTAACTGCACATTGGTTTATTCGGATGTTTTTAAGGGCTGGGGTATGAACGTTTGGACAGTATTTATTATGGGACATTAGAGCACATCAGACATATCGAATTGCATTCTGAATATGAAGAATGTCATTCCGATATCAAATAATTTTGATTTTTTGAAATTCGCAATATAATACACATTTTATGGCAAATCATTAAAAATTGATATTTTTGATATTTAACAGTACTTGAAGTAAACTTTATAAATCTGATGATATAAATACTTAAAGTGTATGTAGGTGGGATGAAAAGCCGACGATCAATTGAAAATTGTTGACCTTTCGTATTGAAGATATGGATTTTTTTCCCCAAAACACCAAAAAAAAATTAGGTCTTTTTGGGAAAAAATCCATATCTTCAATATGAAAGGTCAAAATTTTCAATTGACCGTCGGCTTTTCCTCCCTGCTACATACACTTTAAGAATATATCATTAGATTTATATAATTTACTTCGAGGACTGTTATATATCAAAAATTTGAAAAATATCAAATTTTTATAATTTGTCATAAAATTTGTATTATATTGTGATTTTTAAAAAATGAAAATTATTTGATATCAGAAAGACATGCTTCATATTCAGAATGCAATTCGATAGGTCTGAGGTACTCTCATGTCCCACAAAAAATACTGTCGAAACGCAATAAACGCTCATTTTGGATCCCTTAAGTGTATTAAAATCAATCAATTCACACAGGGACAAGAGGTTGAGAAGAAGAAAAAATCATTGAATTCCCTGTATAAAAGGCTATTACAAAAATTGCAGGATTTTTTCGGAGTAACACAATTCTGCAGAAATCCCCAAATTAATTTTGCTTAAAAAAACAAGCTTGCCACATCTCATAAAAATTAGTGATATTCTGATCATTACCCATAGACCTGTACTTGAAAAGGACCTTGACTTTTACAAGTTCTTCTGTCTATATGATGATCAATATCTGCCCAGCCCATCACTAATAATTAAAACATCAATTTCAATCAGATTGAATATTCAATAATATTATGCAATACAAGGTGACTAAATCCAGTGATAATCATAATTTCATTTAATTTGTACAAATAAACTATTCGGCATGGCTATACCTCTTAAAATAAGTGATACTGATCATTTTACTCATAGGAACTTGACTAAATCATTTTTTTCTCAATCATGATCAATGTGTCCAGCCCATCACCTGCTATACAAAATAAGACAGCATTCCTTTTTACAAGTACACCACGCACAAAAAGTATCCGTACAGTGAAAACAAAAGCAATTCTTAAAGAAACTAACCCTAAATTATAAAATAAAGTACTCAAAAGATGAAGAATTTTTATTTTGCGTAATTTGATATCTCATTTCACAAAATGCACTTTACTACATGTGTATTTCCCCAACTTGAATGAAAAAGAAAGTTTTCAAAAGTGTCAAAAATTTAATTCCCTCAAAGCATGTAGATTATAAACATGTGGTGTGACCATTTATCGGTCAAGCTGTAATGAGCCCATAAAAAAGACAGGGTAAATCCCCTGGAAAGATGCATGTATTGTCAGGCATGTTAAATATAAAATGCATGTTGGGCCAGATAGAGTCAAATATTATATTAGTGTCAATTTAAAGCAAGCAAGCAAGCAAACAAACAAAGTAAAATCAGATAAAGTGTTTGTCATTAATTCTTAATACAAACCAACCTGTGCATCCCAAGAAATAGTATAATACCTGCCTGACCTATAACAATTTCCCTTGAATTGCGATGAACGATGCAACGTTTATTAAGTTGCCAAGCAATAGATATGTTGCTAGGTAACACTCAATGGAAAAACAAAGTTCAACCTTTATAAATAATTGAGCTTTATGAATTGCTACTCCATCATCATCAACATAAGTAACTATATGTTTGATGATAATACTAAATCTTTGCCAGGATGTGTTTTTCCCTTTTAGGACATGCAGGATTTTGAATGCTGTCAATATTGACCATACAAAACTGAAGTGATTTTCACACTATAGCTAAACCTTTTGGAATTAACAGGAGAGCATTAAAAAGCTCTTCTGGAACCTTCAAGGAGAGCTACAGGGTGAGTCAAAAAAACTGCAATAGAGCAAAGATTCGATATTTATGCAAGAACAAAGTCGAACTTTCCCAATATTAAAAAATTTAATAAATGTCACACTCAATGGCCATCTTCTGCGAAAATATGAAGTGAATCGCGACTACCGTTTAATTTTTATGAGTCCTTTTGCTGCGATACCCAATTTTGTTATTTGTCCACGAGATACCATGTACTTTGAATGAGAGCACACAGTGCACGGTAAAGGCACCAGATCTGAAACTGACTTTAACTTAAATAAGGTTGATTTTTGTGTGATTTTAATTTCTTTTTTCCGTTCATACAAACTTTCTAACATTACTTTAAGTCCTTCATACTTCACTCGACTCCAACTCCAGTTTTTTTAATCCCAATATGTCCAACTTACTGGATATTTTGTAATTCACTCCACTTCAATTTGCGCTCATTTCATTTTGACATTTGAAAAACCCGCCTACAAATTTTTATGTTTTTGATAGAGAATAAACATCTTTAAAGTAAAGGTAAAATGAAAATAACAACAAATAATGTTTTTTCTCCTTAAACAAGACCAAAGGCAATAACAATTTGGGTGCTCCATTTTATTTCAATGCCAATGAGGTTAAGAAAATGGCAGTTGTTCCAAATCTACCTTACACAGAGTGGGCTGACATTCAAATTTTAGATGTCTCTTGGACAAAAATTAAAATTGGGTGGCGTTATAAAATGTGTCATAAAAACAAAACGGTAAATGCTAATTCCTTAATTTTTTAACACAATGTCACTGATGGATATACCATATATAAAATGTTTTAAAACCTAAAATGTTCAACTCGGTTCTTATATAAAAATCGATTCTTTTCTCTATTGCACTTTTTTTGACTCACCCTGTATTTAGAGCATTTACAATAGAATGTAAGGAGAGAATGGTCAACTAAGGAGAGCTAAAAATCACTCTCCTATATCAAATTTAAGGAGAGCAGTAGAGAGTGATTACTCTTGCTCTCCTCAAAAGGCAGTCCCTGATGCGCATCCTGTATTGTATGCAAGTATAAAATTGCCCACATCTACATGTACTTGGCCCAGCCAGCACTTTCATGTGTATATCAAGGCTAGGATGATTATGCAATAACATCATCTGGAATGCTTGCACTTGCAGTTGCTTTGTGCTGTATGGTTTTGTATGGTAAAGTTAATTTTTTATTACTTCCGTGGTCCAGTTACACGCTGGTGAATTGTGATCGTGTAGAAGTGACAAGGTCGCCTACTATGCGCTGCGCCAACAAACAATGGCTTAATCGACTTCTTGCCAAGTGCGTTGATAAGCCATTCAGAGTAATTGTTTATCTCTTCTGTGTGTATGCTCTTGTATGCTTGGCGCACAGCTTGGACCATGGAAATAATAAAAAAAAAATTGTATTTACTTTAGTGTAGGGTTAGACTGGACTTTCAAGTATTTCAATACTTGCAATGATATGATGTGTATAATTGCTGAGGACCAAAGAAATAGATGTAGTTAGTAAATATTGTAAATAAATTTTTGTCCCTTCAAAAAAAGGTACACAAAGGCCTGGTAAAAACAAAATAATCCTTCTTGACATCCCATGTACAAGCTGATTCTAAAAGAAGTTAACTCATGTTTGAGGGGCTGTAACTAGAGATCTACATATAAGGAATCAATCCGTTGTAAATGAAAATGTCAAGGGAAAAAGCAAATTTTCAACAATTTAGATGAAATAAATTGTTGTATTTGCTCACAGCAAACCCAAGTTACATCCATCTGAATAAAAACACTCATTTTAGTAGCTGCACACGACCGATTGATTTTCATCTATTCATCAAATCAATAAAGAGTTAACATGATTTATTGTTGAAAGGACAACTTTCACTTTTAATTAATATTCAACAAACGATGCAAATAAACTTCTAAAACTTCCAAGAAAATATTGGATTTCTCGTGTCTCTTGGACTGTTACACTTTTTGGTAGAGTTCTCTTTACAAAAGAAACGATTAAATGCATGCACTGCAAAATAGTTCATAACATTTATTAAAATAATATGGCATTGTTTGATATAAATCCATACAAATAAATAAATTGCCCGAGATTATGATAATCTGGGAAAAGTCAGTTTTAACAGCTTGGTAAGATTCAGTATAATTGTGGATAATATTTATTTGTTCATGTGTAATATTATACACTAGGTACTTGAGAAGTGAAACCGTGTGCAGCTACAGAAATGGGTGGTTTTATTCTAACTTAAATTTGCTGTGAGCAATTTTACAACAATTCTTCTTTTTTTAGACATCTAGAATTTGCTCTTTCCAACGATATTTTCATTTACAGCAGATTCCTTCTGTAATTACAGCACCTCAAGTATGAGTTTACTTCTTTTTGAGTAGGCATGTACATGAAGATAGGCAAATATTTATTCAGTCATTATTCATTCATTACATCCTATATTTGGCAAATATAACAAGAAGCCAGCTCTTTTTGTATTGACATATGCATAAAACATATGATGTACAACGCTCATCAGTTAAAGATAACCTCTGAATGAGAATCAGGTAATCAACAACTTGTGTTACCTAAATGGGATATTCCATTTCAAATCCACACTTTGTTTCCCTGTGGAAGATATAGCTATTTAGTCTTCCATAGAGGGAGTATGAATTTTGAACAGAATAGACAATTGGTTATTGTGTATATAGGCTGCAGAGTGGATTAATGGCATTTCATGCAAAATATGCAAATAAGTTCATTAATATTCATAAATATGCAAGTACCTTGGCAAAACAACTATAGGCCTACAACACAAGAGGTGATTATACCGAGTTATAAGCTAATTGGCTATTGTGTGTAGGCTTCAGAGTGGATTACCAGAGTGGCTTAAGGAGGCTGTGTACTCTCAGACATGCATGTACTAAAAGTGCAATAACTTTGTAATTATTCACGCAAGACAAAAGTATACATTTTTATAAAGGCAAGACATCAATAAATCTTAATATAAATACAGATTTGGGGTAAAAACAACAATTATGAAGAAAATCACAAAAAGTGAGTTTTTGGCCATATTTGTTAGGTACATCATAACAAAAAAACACTCTTTCCAAAATATTTTATTTTGTTTTTAGCTCAATCTTGAGGCTCCATTCCAAAAACGTTTTTTTTATTTTTTTGATATTGGCCATATTTTTTGAAATATTGACCATATAAGGCATCAAATTGAACTTTTTTTATTCACAAACGCCTATTTGCACAAAATGATGCCTAAAATCGGAAATAGACCAAAATATAAAAAAAATGAGAAAACCGTTTCTTGAGTCGATCATGCTTTTTACGATGATCATATTTGCTTACCTATAGATGCTGTATTTATTGAGTTATCGTGTACCTAAATCCAGGCCTCGAAATAAGCCAGAATTGCTGAGGACCATTTGGGCCCTTGATCTTAAATGTTTGAGGGCCCTCACAAATATTTGTGGGCCCAAATTTGGGCCAATTGGTTTTAACTTCTACATGTATGAACCCCACAAAAAGTGAGTAAAATTGCCACAAATTTTGCGGGCCATTTGGGCCCTCTAGATGTGTCTTTTGCGGGCCCTCGCTGATTTTCGGGGGCCGAGGGCCCTTGGGCTCTCCTTATTTCGAGTCCTGCCTAAATCGTCATTTTACCGAGAAAATGAACATTGAAATAATGGCCGTTGAAGTTTAAAGTGGTCACATTTTGCACTTTCATTGAATCTCGCAGGAGAATGCGGCAGTTTTTATTTTTCTACCTTACATTACATAAACATCGGGTATATCCACGGCCCCTTGAGAAGTTTGAGCGAAATCCATTCATAACTTGATATTTAAATCGGGGGAAAGAACTTTAAAAGAACCACATTTTATCAGCTAAAACGGAGCCATTTGACCACTAGGTTTTTGTGCTTCCGTGGTGTTTCCACAAGATGCGCCGCGCATGCAGATAAGCGTTGCGTATGCGTAGCGTATTTGTGCGTTAACAAATTGCGCGATATGCAACGCGATGCGTTGTTGCGCGCGTGTACCCTGCTGGTACAACAAAGATTTTCTTTCCTTTTCAATTTCAAACACGAGTGGAATAGTGAAATAAAATCATTAAAATATTGCAGTTGGAGTTTACAAATCTGGATTTTCATTCCTTGTATTTATAAAAAACATTTAAGTACAAACATATCAAAAAAACTCAATTTTGCGAAAGAAACAATGTCTAGAGTACACAGCTGCCATAATGGTATTTTAGGCAACATAAAATGCAAATAAGCTCATTAATATTGATAAATTATGCAAATAACTTCACACAAAACTACATACAGCTCATAAGGTCACCATACTCTAGCATTAGCCACCAAGTTTACAGTAAATCGGTTATTGTGTGTAGCTTGCAGAGTGGATAAATAATTTTGCTTCCGCTAAGCAAACCAGTGAACCAACCGGAGAGCCAACCACCCATCTGCACCACAACATTTAAGCCCTACCCAACACAGAATGCTGTGGGGCCAAGCAGGTGCTGTGCTTTTGGCCCAAAAATGACAAATTATTTCCAGTGTCAGTCATCCTGCATTCTTGATGACAAGACTGCTATCAATCAAGGCTAGCCTGAGGAGATGTATGGTTGCAGGACCTTCTGGCATTTTTGTCTGTCACTCAATTTGACAATTCATGCACTATTACAGTCTTGGAATTAGATTGCATCAATATAAGATTTCATGCACATTTAAATCTATTTATCAAGTTTTACATAGTTTTAAGGGTTTTTCTTTCAGGTTGTGTGATAATCTATGTACATCATGCAGAAATCAGATAAGATTAATAAAAACCACATATTTTATACTGTTGAAGCCACAATAATCGGCCTACATCAAGAATAACCTTTTCAGAGCTTTTCAGCAGGATCAGTTCCCGACCTTTTGTATACCTTGCAAATACATTGCATGTGCTAAGTTCCTAATTTTTTTATCTCATAAAATACATTTGCATCATCTGATAAAAGACTGAGAGTCAAATAACTTCACCAATTTACATGTATGTATGCTACTGGATGCAGGCCTAGGGGCATAACCAGAGAGGGGCAGACTGTCCTCTCAGAATAATAAACATCTCAAAAAATTAACTAACCCCACTTAAATAATGGCCATTATTCAAAAACGGGCTATTGTATTACAAATCTGTAAAATGCGTTGGAAGCAGAATTTATTTCTACGCATTTTGACACCTCATTTGATACGATAGTGAGGTCCAGATTTGAAAGTTGCACTTACAACAATACAAAAAAAACCACTCAGATTATCATTACACAGCCTTCCTTCCATTATACTGAATACAAATCAATAGAATTTAAATTAAATTGACCGGTGTTTTGTAATACAATAGCCCGTTTTGGAATAATGGCCATTATTTAAGAGGGGGTTAGTTACTTTTTTTGAGAAGTTTATTTTCAGGTGAAATTGAGACATAAAATAATGTTTTTGAAATGAGCCCTTCTTTTTATTATATTTCTGATTTTACACCGGGATGTATGTTACTGTATGATGAAATCATTATTAGGTTCGGTTTAGGGGGTGATACAGATTACATCTCGACTCAGGAAGCCATGTCATCCCCAAACCACACGTAATAACTAATAATGTCATTGGTGCAAACATCAGCAAAACAAGTTGAGAGAGAAAAGACAAAAGTTCTGGATCCTAAAACTGTTTGTTTTTAATGTTTTTCAAATGTCCCATATATATCATACATGACAATGCAGGATATTATTATTCATGAATTCTTTCCACAACCAATTTGCATGACCTGTGCTTAAATAAGGAACTATATGCTGCTTATCGGAGCTTCATTATCCCGGTCATGCTATTTATTTAAACTTAATTAACCCATATTTCTTGCAGTATAAATGTGTCTTGTCATGACTTGTCATTTCATGTGAAAAATTTGAAAATCGATTATTAAAGCCATAATGTATGATATTATAATATCAAATTGGTTTAATTTTTTCAAACCTGATTTTTTTGCATATATTTGTTATGTTTACACATATCCCAACTTGCACCAAAATGGAATGGGCCAAATCTGTTGACTTTGTACATGTAGGTCAACAGAGCAAAGTTCATCATAAAGTCATAATTTCACAAAATTATGACTTTATAACCTCTCATAGAAATGGCCAAAATAACCAGTGGGGTTTCTTTCACTTTACATTTTTTTATCAGCTTAAAATGGACAGCAACCCTTCCCGGCAGTTATTACTAATATTATTTCAACATTTTGAATTAAGAATAAGAAAATTGACATTTGACGGAAATCGGACATTGGCTTTAATCCGAGGACAAAACAATCTTAGTAATACCCACAATAGCAACATCCACTGGACGGGCAACAACTTCTGTATTGCTGCTGAGTATCAGTGCAATGCATTACTGTATAGTATACAGTGTATACACTGTTATTTTACACAGCTGTTTTCGCCAAACTTTTGGAAAAACGTTTGTGCAAACTACGTTTGTCAAACGTTTTATAAACCGATAAGAAGCCACACACTAATTTAACGTTTTTGTCAAATATTTATGGAGCAAAATGTTAGTCAAACGTTTTATTTTAATCATTCTTGTTTTTACAAATGTTTGCCAAACATTTTGAAATTTACATTTAATTTATGATTTTTGGCCAAAAATGATTTTAAAAAAAATATATTTTTGGTCAAAATGTGATTTGTGGTCAAAATGTGATTTAAAAAACAAAAATGTGAATTAAAAAAAAAAAAATGGGATTCTTGAACATCAATTTCATGATGTTCTTGTCAAAACATAAGATAAATGTTTAAAAAAAGTTACTATCAAACAATTTCTACAAATTATTTTCAAATGTATTAATTTGCCATTCAACCTTCCTGGCCTTCCTTGATTTCCGGAAGGCGTTCGATACGGTATGGAGAGATGGTCTCCTCTCCATCGTTTGGAAATTAGGAATAAGAGGTAGTGTATGGAAACTCATTGATAGTATGTACACTGATGTTCAGGCCAAGGTAACTTTTGGGGATATTGATACAGACTTTTTTAACATTGAAGACGGCATGAAACAGGGCTGTGTGCTTTCCCCAATTTTATTTTGCGCCTACATAAATGAGCTTGCTAAAATGTTAAAGGATTGTAATTTAGGTGTGCATATCTGCGATGTAGAAATAGGGTGTTTGTTTTGGGCAGATGATATTGTCTTAATTGCTAATGATGCAAATGAACTTCAAAATATGCTTGATGTCGCCTCGTCATTTTCGCGCACCTGGCGGCTTGGTTTTAATTATGACAAATCGAATGTTATGATCATAGGTAAAGAATCCAATAGGCAGAGAAAAAACATGCTCTGGAAATTAGGAGAAAGCACCATCTCTACTTGTGATTCATATAAATATCTTGGTGTCCACATAAACAACAATTTGTCCGATCACACACATGTTTCGGAAGTTATTAAAAAGGGTAATAGAATTATTGGTTATATTAAGTCAATTCTTGATGGTCAAGATGATTTCAATAGAGTTTATTATGGGGATATTCTATGGCGCTCTCTAGCCCTTCTGTGTATTAATTATGCTACATTTGTAGCGCGGTGTGGATTTGCAATGTAGCGAATACCAAAAGTATTGAAAATCTGCAAACTCAAATGGCGCGATCCATCCTGAAGGCTTCTCGTCATACCCCTATCGCTGCTCTTTATGGGGACTTGGGCTGGGAGTCAATTGCTACTATTCAAGATCGCATCAAGGTAAATTTCTATCTGCGCTTTAATTGTATGGACATGCATCGATGGCCCAAATTACTGTTCAATGCATTATTAAGGGCTGGGGTATGAACGTTTGGACAGTATTTATTTTGGGACATTAGAGCACATCAGACATATGGAATTGCATTCTGAATACTGAAGAATGTCATTCTGATATCAAATAATTTTGAATTTTGAAATTCGCAATTTAATACACATTTTATGGCAAATCATTAAAAATTGATATTTTTGATATTTAACAGTACTTGAAGTAAACTTTATAAATCTGATGATTTATACTTAAAGTGTATGTAGGTGGGTTGAAAAGCCGACGATCAATTGAAAATTTTGACCTTTCGTATTGAAGATATGGATTTTTGTCCCAAAACACCAAAAAAAATTAGGTCTTTTTGGGAAAAAAATCCATAGCTTCAATATGAAAGGTCAAAATGTTCAATTGACCGTCGGCTTTTCCTCCCTGCTACATACACTTTAAGAATATATCATTAGATTTATATAATTTACTTCGAACTGGCTGTACGTAGCCACCTAAAAAAATTATTTTTTCAAAAAATAAACATGGTAGGCCCAAAAATTATACTTCATCTTAAAGGTGGCCCTTTAGAGATTATTATTATAATATTTTTAACGTCATAGCTCATACACAAATGTACTTTGCAAGTGTTTCAATTTTGTTCACGTGTCATGAGCATGAAGATTTTTAAGACAGAGGCCATAATTTCCTGACGATAGCCCGATTTTACTCTCGATTTGGCTACTGATTATAAACAGGTCAACAAAATAATGTAGCTATTTATTTTCTATGCAGCTTGCGTTGATTTAATTTTCATAGCTAAGTGTATTGACAGAATTTCAATAATATTGTTTTCGTGGAATATGTTGTCGACATAATTCTTAGCTACATTATTTCTATGATCCCTTTACAAACAGCATGTGGTATGCTTATTTTACTAGGATTCGCCAAAAACGAAATATCCGTGCGTTTATTCGCATCCATGCCGTCATTTTCAAGGATTTCAATATCTCGAGTTATGAGCCAATGACAGAAATACACATGACAAAATCACCCGCTTTAACTATACCTTTCAATCTGTTGAATGCGCAATGGACATGATGATTACTAATAAACCTGGAATTGTAATCGCCAACTAAATACTCACCATTTATGTAGAAAAGTGCAAAATTTCATCATAATTAGTTCCGAGATGACAGCGCGTTCACATGTTACTTGCAAATCAAAATAAACAGGTTTTATGCGTCACTACTCACTGATGAGGTCAACTCGCTTCAGAACCAAATTGACCCAATGCAAATTTGCCCGCTTCTATGGCAAACAACTGTGTCCAATTTTATCTGCCGCTTTTCTTCTTCCTCTCTTTCTTTCTCACGCACTCCCCCTCCGCTGTCTCTTCCTCCTCTCCTCTCTCTCAAAAAAAATTAAAATAAATCCATAAAATATATGAAATTAAATAAAGAAGGATACGTAAAAATAACATAGGCCTAAATAATATAAAATAAATGAACAAAAATTTAGAATAACATAGGCCCTATAGGACTAGAAAAACCTGCATAGGCCTAAACGAAATGCATGAGAAAAAATATGAAAATAAATGAAATAATATTTACCTAAGGGAGTGTTTATAAAAGTTGTAACCTCAGACATCATGATTCGTAAAAAAGGGTGTTTTTTTTTATCATGGGCTAAATATTTTGACCCCCCTTCATAAAAAAAAGAAACCAAAAATATATGTCATGAACTCATTAGCTAAAAATTACCGTTTGGAGTTATTACTCATTTGAGTCATAGTGTTACACCCACACTGTAAAGTGTGCACATTTTGTTAATTTGAAGCTTGAGAGTATGGGCTTTCATAATCAAATGCTTAACATTCCCTGTAAGGACTGAATTGTTATTATCCCCCTTTTTAGGACCCCCCCCCCATATTTTTCACCAAGTTAATTATTTCACTCCATAATGGGCAGATGGGTAGTGAAATAATAATATGGCCCTCGGGGCAAATTTAAATGGCCTGGCAAAAAATACTTGCACCCCGCCCCCCTTGGCATGCCAAAAACCTTGCCCCCACCCTCTCCGCCTGCAAACAAATCCCTGGTCCTATTTTGCAACTCAAAACACAGAAAATACCACCCTTCTCGATCAGTATCCTTTGCAATATGATACATCCCCTCAACAAATGACGCTCCCATTTACTTTGTTTTCAGAGAACCTAATTTGCAAACCCAAAATGGTATAGATAGATAAATACGAGCGTAGTGAGTACTAGGATATTTTCCATACTGTTTAAAAGGAGCCCATAAATGATGGGTGTCAAAAAAGTCGTGTCCTCTTTTGATTTGCCAAATATATCTGCCCCTTCCAAAAATCGTTTCACATTTGCCCAATGGTGCATGCTGCCCCCAACTCTTTTGTGCTATGAATTTTTTTCTTGTTTGTCCGGGGCCACATACTCTCATGTTACGCATGCAAGCGTATTTTGAGGGGCAAAAAGAAGGGCGGCGGAAGATGAAGGGGTGGCAACAGGAATTATTAAAGACAAAAGGGCGGGACAGAATGGGTGGGAGAAAAAATTATTAATTAAAAAGGCGGATGATTTATGGAAACTAATGTAACTACTAGGTATTCCTTAAGTTTGGTCGCCAACAGGGCCACAGCTCGATGTGGTAGGGGTAATTGAGGTGTGGGAGGGTAACACCTCTAGTTCTTTAAATAATTTTTGCTCCAGCTTCCCCGCCCCAGGCTTTTTAGATTTAGGTCAACCTCGGCCTGTTGCTGCAAGGCGGCAAAATTTACATTTTCCCGGGGGCACTCAAATATGACAGTGTACGCAAGTGACCAAATTTTTTCAAACACCCCTAACCGAGTTTTACCCTACCAGCAAATTTAGCCCTTAAAAGGTAATTTAGTGTAGAATTTACCCCTAATGAGTTTTTGGCTGATGAAAATGCAACAAATGTACCCTTTTGGACTCATAATTTTCCAAAAATTTGAAAAGGTACCCTAAATAAGTTGTCCAGTTTCAGAAAACTACCCTTATTCTTGAAAATCACTGTTTTTAGACCCTAAACGCGTCACGCCATAACTTGCCTTGCCTAAAAAAACACCCCTTTTACTTGTTTTTTGGTCACGCATGTAGAGCCTACAGACCATTTATGTGAGTGATCCCCCCGGGACATTTTCTTATAGCCCCTGGGGTTGGAGCGGCCACGCACGATACGCTTATGTTACGCGTGTAAGTACTGGCATACAACCGACGCGACGACGATGCACCGCGGTGATCAATTCTACCGCACCGGGGGTGCTCAAATATTCGCAGACCAGATCACGGTTCGTACCATCATAGTAGGCCTATTGGAGATAAAACTTACAGTGCCATTGAAATTTTATTGATTTTGTTGGTCGTATAAAGGCAGCCGCGGGGCCTGAGGAAATTAGCTGGACATAGTATAAGAGAGAGTGTTCAACAAGACTAATCCAAACCATGTAAGTTTTAGGTTTGGCCATGTGTTTTGAACTGGTACACTGATAGCCTGGAGCCGTGACATTGGCGCGAGATTTTTATACGTTCTTGCCAATTTTAGTTCACATCATGATACCCTATATAGGTAAAATACATGTATCAAATTAAAGCTATTGATGAGCTCTTTAAAATGGTACCATAGGTTTGCACATACCATGTAAACTTCTAAAGTTAGGACTGTTAAAGTAAAAAAAAAATGACAGGGTGGAGCCGTGGCTCCCCTACACGTGGCTCCCTACACGTCAAAATATAGAATGGGATTCTGCTAATTTACCAATAGCTTGTTACCTACCTGAAATGATTTAACTCAGCTAATTTAACTTTCATTTCATCATTGGCATGTGCATTATTAAAGATAACTGTATAATTTAGGCCTATAATCAGTTTATTAAAGTTTAGGGGTTGGAAGTTGATGGAGCCCTGGAGCAGAATTACGACTGTTGCCTTGCAGAAAGGCAAAATGTTCATACCGCAAAATTGGTAAAATCATGTCGTATGTATTCTAGTTGGTGAAATTATTAATTAATACTTTTTATTATTATAAGTACAATTGAAAAATACTTTTGCTTGTCCCTATAGTAAGTTAAAAGCAATTAAGTTTTAGAATTGTTTGGGCTGGAGCCTTAAATGCGAAGAAAAAGAAGGACAAAAGTGCTGAGCAAAATTTGCAATAAAAAATCAAATCTGAACTGAACACTCTGGTAATTATTTTGGCAAAAATCACAACAGAGTGAATGTGACACTGACCTAGGCCTAGTTTACCACGTGTAAGATCAATAATGCCACCATCACAGGCTATGTGGAACCCTTTTGTTCCATCATATTTGGAACAGATACTGAAGAATTTGATGATGACAATATGGGCATTTCTGAGGAATTGATAAAGAGACAATGATTCGCTTACAAACTTAATTTGGAAAGACTCTGTTGTAGCACTAAAGCCATCATCAGATAGTAACAGAGAATATTTTCTCTTTCATGTTACATCTGATGGTGTCATCACTCATCAAACTAACTGAAACTATCCATGTTTCAGAATATGGACACACCTAATTTCCCGGTGCAAAAGTTATTGAAGGCTATTGGCTCTATACTAAAACCACCAGAGAAGATTGCTTTTATAAGAAACTTATGAAGGAAACCATAGTGCCCAAGGAAAGTGTTCTTTATGTAGGTGTGGATTTACAAGACAGAGGAAATTCACCAGAGTTGTACCTTCTGAAGTCCGTAGATGAATGCGAGATCATGTGTTCCATTTCCGTGTAACATACCGGTACTAGATTCTCTCTTTAAACTGCCCCATTATTATAAAAGATTGTTAAATTTTCCTTTATCAATCAGTTAGAAAACATTGTACATGTGTTTTTGTGCAAAATTGTGTCTTGTAACATAAATTGTAATTATTTGTACATGCATTATCAATATCATTAAGAGTTTGAAAAAAATGTGTACATTTTTATGCGTTCCGACAAAATGTTAAGCGCCATGGAAAATCTATAGCAGGTAGCATAGTAAAAGTACACATTTTCTGAAAACTCTAGCTCTATAGAGCTCAAATATAATGTTCTTTTTGATGTGGGATATAAGATCAACAAAAAAAAATCACACAAAATTCAGAAAAATTTTCATGAAAAATCTCACTTTCTTCTTGCAATATCTCCCTAACCATTAGACCCCCCATAAAAAACAATGTCATTTTTGGATTCCTTGTGAAATTTCCTGGCAGAATATGTATACTTTTCCTGTAGTAGCATACACAACCACTGAAATAATTAGTTTCAAATGAAAATTGGCGTGTTTCTCGGAACAGAAAAAGTGAACTTTTTCATGTCACGCCTGAAAATCTACCAGTTCAAAACGCGTGGCCATTTACAAATTGCACGTGTTCCTAACAATTTGGAATTTACGGGGCACAGTGTCATCGCCCCTATATCTTCATGGTAGAAATCACCATGGTAGGTTGAATCCACAGCCACGCATGGCAATTTTCTTCCGATCTTTAATATGAGACGCAGTAGCCAAGTGACCTGACTAAGGCTACTGACAATAGCCGGGTTGTATACGACATTGCGGTCAATGGTCATACTGCCTCCACTGTGCGGGGTATACAGTATGGTGGCGGCGCTGGTACTTTGGTGTATAGTACCAACGTCGGCCACAAAGGCTTGTGTACTCGGTAGTAGCAGCGGTAATAGCCGCGAAGTAACATCCCAGCAAACACAAAACGTTTTCGACATCATTCGCAAAAGGTTAGAAAAGGTTGTCAGAAAACGTTTAAATGTCGGGTTATATAAAGGGTTTATTAAGAGTATAAAACATTTTCATAACCTTAAAAACATTTTGATAATCTACTGCTCAGCAAACAAAAATGTTTTACAGAAAACGTTTAAATGTCGGGTTATATAAAGGGTATAAAAACGTTTTAATAACATTCCAAAAACATTCTTGAAAACTTGATATAAAACATTCTAAACAGAATGTTATTTTGGGGTTGAAAAAATATTTTGCGAAAAATGCTTGCCCAAAATATTTTCAATAACGTTTTAAAAACGTTTTCATGACCTTGTATATAACCCGACATTTAAATGTTATTAAAAGGTTTTGAAAAAAACATTTTAAGAACATTTCTGTGTTTGCTGGGTTCAAATATTTTAACATTTATGTTATTTAAGTATATTGACACAATATTTGGCAAAAATGTTTGCAAAAATAGTTTACAATAACATATTTTGAAAACATTTAAAAATATTGTTGTAGTGTGTTTTCATACAAAACGTTTTAAAACGTTATCATGACCTTTATATAACCTGACATTTTAATGTTATTAAAACTTTTTTTACCTAAACCAAAAGCCAAACTATGACTTATTTAAAATGTTTTTAAAACGTTTTTGTGTTTGCTGGGATTGCAGCAGAGGTACTCCGTCGTCAGGAATCTTGTAGTGTATATAGCCTGCGCGCTGTAGTCCATACAGGACCAACGCAATATAAAATTAAATTTTGGTCAGATTTTGAGTTCAAGGCGCATGGCCTTTTCTCAAGACGCAAACTAACGACTATCATATCTGTTCAACACTTATTTTCAAGTGTATGAGACCAGATCTGGTTTCTTGAGACGAAATCATTTACAGGAGATATTCATTATTTTCCACCCCGGTATCCGAGGATTTTCGTCTGATATCAAAATCGTGCATAGCAATTCACGTGTATCGATCCCGTGTATTTATTTTAGTATCTCTGCTGCACCAAATAATTATTAGCCAGGCGATGTCGGTGTGCAGGGAATGCAAAGATTTTGACAGTCCATGAAGGAGGGCATATAGGGGCAAGCAATTTTTAGCAGGCCGTGCAATTTCTGGCAAGCCAAGGGGAAGGATTTTTGGCTGGTCATTTTTCCATTCCCTCCTCCCACCGGACAGATAATTACCACCCCCGGTATTGCACAGGAGTCCAGCCACATGGCATAATTATGTAGTAGCCTGAGACCCTTTAGCACTAAAGTGACCTGGTGACCTTTTACTGTTTAGTCTAATATATAGTGCGTCTACCAGGGGTCAGTTGTCAATAGGCAAAACTGAAAAAATATTCTACATGAAGCTAAGTGTTTTAGTTTCTACGGTATATTGGCAGAGTTTTAGTCTGAATACTAGGCTAAAAAGAAGATTCATAGGGCAATTCTGGTCGGTAGAACTTCAGTTCCCCCAGTCTTGTTCAGATGCTGACCGCCCTGAAATTTAAAATTAGTAAGCCAGTTTTGTGTGCCTTTTAACCCATTTTTGATTACCCCCCCCTTGACAGTTGCCCTGCCAACCCCGTCTCAAAAATGTCCTGTCTACGCCACTATTCCCTATAGTACCTGGTAATTACGCAAATATTTGTCAGGATTGCCAGTCACGAACTATTATAATAAAAAAAATTTATTGGCCTAGTTTTTATCTTTTTCTGGCTTTTAAGTTTTATATAGGGAGGGCTGTGCGTTTGGGGCCGAGTTAGCACTAGGTCGAGTTGGTTGGTTTGTCTTGGTTGGTTCCAGCCAGTTGGCGCAGCGGCTTGTGCTAAAATACGAAGGAGCACCAAGCTGACTGGGACTGGAACAAATTACATTGCCTTGTGTTCTGTTCAGTTCAATATCTATATTTGAATAGGAATTGTTTTTGCGCCTTACAAAATTTTTATGGAGCACATTTTCTTCAATATTTTGTCAAGTTGACGTCAAATGTTCTGTTCTATATTATTTGGCAATAGTGTCTTTTATTCAGAGCACATCCAAAGTTGTAATTTTGTGTTTTAGATTGCAAAAAATCGGATATTTTTATTCACGACTGGGCGTCCGGGGCTTCATAAGCATTGGCAAGGGTGCAGAATTCGACAAAACTTTGACGGTAATTTTGCCTGTTTGGACACTAAAAGGCATTCGATCCTTAATTTTGTTTGAATAGAGTTTTGATTAGGTAACACAATGAGATGTGTACCAATTTTATATTCAAAATTGTGAAGAATTGTTTTCAAATGTCCGACCTGTGTACTTTTTATTGATTACAAATTGGCGTGTGTTCGTCCTAAATATACATAGGCACGTCGTATATAGGACTGGTAGCGAGTCTAATACTGTAAAATGTGTTTATCGATGAGACTACTTACATCGCTAACAAGCGCCCCTAACGCCCCGTCAACTTTAAGACAAATAGGTGAAAAATGACACTTTAATGATTTGTTTTCATTGATTTTTTATTTCACGTGATCCATGCTCATATCGCCTAGCTAAAAAATGAAAAATATTTTTTAGACTAATCAAACCAATATATAAGCCTATATAATCTTAAGGGTAGAATTCATTCCTGGACTGTAGTCATGGACGAAACTTGTCCTTTGTGCAAAAATGGTACAGAAGATCTTCGCCATTTCCTCTTTACATGCACCGCCCTGAATGATATACGTGCTGAAGAATTCTCCGAGCTAGGCGTAATCTTTCGGACCAGAATTTAGAGATGTTCTGGCAATTTTTTATGGCAGGGGACTTGGATGTAAAACTGTGCCTTATGTTGGGAACCCCCTGGGACTGTGAGAATGAAGTTAACAATTGTTTTGATATGTCTTGCAAAAGTTATTTAAAACGTGCATGGTCTTTGAGATCCTCTGTCTTGAAGAATATTTAATGTCCATTAATTGTCATGTCATGCCAGTATGTCATTTAATTTTATATTTTCATTTTCTACATTTTTGTTTTATTTCCTGCTAACGACCCATTTCAAACCAACTTGGGTTAAGACAGACAGTTTCTTTTGCTTTCGTATTAATGCCACAATTTTACATACATGTACATATTCATTTGTCTTTTAATTTGTTTCTTGTACTATAATGTTGTTTTTGAACGCACCGCTGGTTAGGCGTGTGCCACTGATACAAAAGTGTATGTTCAAATAAATAAAAATAAATAAATAAGACGATTGTCAAACAATAATGCTGATCACAATGTTTGTCAAACATTTTTAGTCAAACGGTTTACAAACAGATAAGGAGCAAAAAGCGTTTGTTAAACTTTTTGTAAACGTTTGGCAAATGTTTGTGATCGCTAAATGTTTGTCAAATGTTCGGTGAAAGCGGCTATGTACATGTAGTGTCCAGAATTTTGGCACGATTTTGAGATTGTTGAAAATTGTGCGAGTTGTTTATTTCGCGGAATTTATGTTAAGTGTAAATAAAAAGTAACTTTATATAAAAACTGTATTTTTGTGTGTTGTTATTTTCGTGCCTGCATTTCCACTCACAAAATTTGCGAAAATAATACCGTCTTGAAAATAACAGCATAGTACTGGGTACCAAGAAACGTCAGGCTTGCTCCTTCAGTATCAGCCTGCAAGAAACTTTTGAAGAGACATTTATTTTGGTTTTATTGTGTTTTTTTGAGTGTTACTTTGTGAATAGTGCCTTTAAATGCTTGGTTATATAAAAAATAATATATTCTTGTCTGAAAATTTGATCGCTCTTAGATATTTATAAAAACCTGTGGTATATATCTCATGTATAAATCAGAAAAAAATATAGGAAAAAGTATGATGTTATAGCGAGCGATTTTCAGAAAAGAAGTTGGCAAAATTCAGGACATGCACATCAAGTAGATATGAATAATTTCCAAGTTGCATAACGTCCCACTGAATCTTGCTACTGGAATAGATGGCTGGGTTAAAACAAATTATTTGGATACTAAAATCAGGTATACCAAAAGGAACATGGGCTTTATTATTGATCAATAAGTATTTCAATTTAGTACAGGGTGTCCTAGAATGATCTATATACCATATTTGAAAAAAAAATATAATCAACATTTTAATTTTATTTTAAATTAAAATATATAATCAATATTTTAATTTTTATTATAAATTAGCCAAATGATATGAGTTATTCCTTACATTTTATTTCAAGAAAAAGGGTTTTTGAAAATTTCTTTGCTATCTGATGTAATTTATATTAACTTCTGTTATATGAAATTGTACATAAATAAATAAATAAATAAATAAATAAATAAATAAATAAATAAATAAATAAATAAATAAATAAATAAATTTCTAATACCATTATTCAAGTATCTATCCCTCAAAGATGCAAACAAGATTTGGACTTACATGCAGGACTACACTCAGTTACGAAAAAAAAGAAATAAGACAGTCCCACCACTGTAGGACTATTGTAATACAGTAAAAAAGAGCCCTGAAAACTAATTAATTTGACAATTTGACTACATGATTACTCTATTCTCTCCCTTTAAAAATCTCTGTCAGTAACAGTACTGGAAACAAGTTCTGCAATTTTTTATTTTTAAAACATAGAAAATGATTTCCTTAGCCAGATTTTAAATTGAAATGAAAAATTGCATGCTTGTTTTACCACATGCAAATTTCAATTCAATTCAATTCAAGAAACATTTATTTCACAACTTCAATAATACATGATATAATGACAATGCCAGAATTAGCGAAACAAAATACAAAATTATTTAAGCAAGTAGTCTATCCGATCACAAGCCCACTGCTGACAGTCAAATGCGATCACGGTAGAACAAACAACCATGTGATTGGGCAAGAGACAGGACAAAAGTGAGCCTGAGATAAGACATAACGAGTGGCATCAATGAAAAGACCTGAAAAGGAGTTGTGGGGCAACACACGCGGAGCAAGCTCGTCGGGTGCGGGTTGCCGGCAAACAGTACAAAAAAAAAGAAAACATTCAAGGGTCTGCGGTTGAACAGACAAACAGAAAAAGACAAGACATTAGAATGAAATAAGATGTGAACAAAAGTCAACGAGAATTTTTTTTTTTTTTAAATGGAAAAAATTTGACAGTGTGTAGGTCAACAGTAAGAAGTCCTTGAATTTACAGCTTAATTCTAATTGACAGTAGCTGAGTAAAACAACCAAAGCTGACCATGGACAAATGCAATTTCACTAATGAGACAGCCATTAAGCTAATGACTAGTAACAAGCTTACATTGAACAAATCAATCTGAAATTAGGCCCTTCACAATTGATTCTTAGTTTCCTGTTTCATGGTTGAAAACAAGGGATGAGGCGACTTTTAATTATTAATTATATCTATTATTTTCTTTATTTTTAAGCAAGTGTTCGCAACCTACATCAACCCGTTTTCACAAGGAACATGCATTTAATTATTTTACAACTACACTGTATGTTTGATTTTATACATAACTAATGGTACAGTTATGTTCTTTGTTTATCCATCATTATAGTTGATATGATCAAAGTCTTTAAGTATCAAATGGAAGTCATTTAAGTTATTTTAAAAGAGAAATCCAAAATAAAAATAAAATAATTAAATATTTTGTAATTCTCTACTTTGGACGCAGGCGGGAAACAGGAAACTAAGAATTAATTGTAAAGGGCCTTAATTCAAATTACAGTATTCCCAATCAGATGCAGCAATAATATTAATTGACAGTGGCATATTCTAGGTCTTCATCAATCTTCATGAGATATCAAAGGAAATGTCAAATAGCTTGTTGTTAATTGACAAAAATGAGTTAAATGACAAGGTACAGTTCTAAACACTTTTCCTGCTAAAAGCTAGATACAGAATTAATGTATTAGTGTATGTGTCATTCTTTCATTACAATTTGACAGCCTCATCCACTAATAAATAATAAAGCACTGTGATTTATAGTGCACTACCCACAGGCACAATGCCTAGACGTTGATCCACAAGCCTCAGCACACTTTACAGGTTGTCGCTGACCACTAGGGCCCACAAGACTAGCACCCTCATTTATCAACTTTCTGGGTTGAAGACTGAGAAACATACGTGTTAAAAAATGCCAGACTTTGCAACCAGATTCTGGTTGCATTGAGACTGCGCAGTTGTGTCCAAATTGACCTTTTAACCGAGTTTGTTATTTGAACACATATTTTAGAACTTCAGAGTGTGAGCTACAATCAACACAAAAAGTCTTGGAACGCTTGCGTATAAATAACGGAAAACTGTCACCCCCTCTCCCCCGTGCAAGTTGAGAAATACCAAAGTCTTCAGCGGTTTCCCAATGTGTTCCAACATTGATTGATGGGGAGAGGGAAGGGTAAATCATTGTTGTAGATGTCATGCTTGTTCCCAGGCAAAATATACGTCATTTCCATGATCATATGACATTCTGCACGGAATTTCGACAGAGTGTACCAACGTTCCAAGGACTTTTTTTCGTAGATTGTAGTCACAACAGCATGGTATATCCACGAGCGCCGATAGTTAGTCGCACTATGGTGCACAACCAATATCGGGTGAGAATATTTTTACGAGTCTGACACGATACGAGCAGCAAGTTTTGCAGTCATCATTACATATCGTCAGCCTGCTATGTTAATTGCCTAAGTCGTTTTTAAATGTTTCTCATTTGCAATTTTGATTTTCTGAGTACTTAATAAACCCATAATTAATCAAATTTCAAGTCGCATTTTTCATTAACTAGTGGGATACATCTCTTTTGATGTATTCCACAGGTGGACTACATAATATCTCGCACATATCATGTAATCCATTTTTAAGTGTTACTGAAAAGTTGTTTTTTGAAAATAATGAATTTGAAACGGGAAATTATTAAATTTTGTGCCATTTTTACTTGGGTGTCCTTAATCTGTCCAAACTGCCTATTCAAAACACGCATATAAAATTGGCCATAACTTCAGAACCATTTATCCTATTGAGGTCATTTAAAGACTGAAATGATCCATTTAATGAGCTCTTTAATATAAGGTATGATTCTACAATACAGGAGAAACTTCAAATTTTCATGGTCATCCCTATTATTATTAATTAGGATATCTGGATAGTTCAATTTGTAGCCATGGTGTGACTCCTTGGATGAAAAAGATGCGTTTTCAAAAGTTGCACTAAAAAGCTACTCAAGTCAATGTACCATTACATTCTCTACAAATAACTGGTCAAGGATGACAAGTGACGACCATACACTCTCAACTTGTGGGCTATTAAGACAAATGAGACATCAAAATTTGCAAAACAAACCCAGGTTTCCTTTTGCTATTTCAGTTTTAAATTTGGATGCATAGATTTTGAGTTATTATCTTATTAAAAGGGTGGTAATTACTTTTTGGTAGATGTAATACAAACACAAATACATGTGCAGCGTAGACGCCCGGCCACCCAACTCAACACAGAAATTGACAACCATGAGAGTTACCAAATAGCGCAGAAAAGGGGTAATTTTTTTTGCCAGCTTAGCGAGGACCGCAAAATTGGGAAAATAGGGGGTATTTAATTTGGACAGTACGCGAAATTTGACCATGAAATCAGCAAAATAGTGGGTATTCAATTTGCACTGTCCGCGAAATTTGGATAAAAGGGGTACTTGGGAAAATTCGGTAATTTTATGTCAATATTGAGTGTCACTGAAAAGGGGAGTTGGAAATTCTAGTCATTGAAAACCACAAAAAAGGGGTTGTTTTTGGCCAAATTTTGTCCTTGATTTTGCATGAAAAAGGGGGGTAAATTTGATGAAAAATCATTGCAAAGGGGGTCTTTAAAAGATTTGGTAACTCTTATGGTTGCCAACTTTTGTGTTGAGTTGGGGGTAGACGACTGATGGATTCAGTCTACTCATCCACCCAATAATTTATTCCATCTTTATTTCAATATGTCAGTTTGTTTCAATCAGACTGCTTTCACATTTTCCACTTGTCACTTCATTACACCCACAAATTCATCAAATCTTTGCATTTTTAGGAACGAGCATAATGCGGCTTGAATGCGAAAAAAATAAGGAATACAATAAAACAAACATAGGGGTCGTACTAACAAAGATACTAATTACGAAGATATAAAAAGGAGAAAATGTCTAGCAATAGCATCATATAATCAACTCAAACAATTTCTGCAAAGCAAAAGAGCAAATATTACAACAAAAATGAGAATTTTTAATGCTTATGTAGGATCCATTTTTCTATACAATAGTGAATTATGGACACTGACAACAAAATAGATGTATTTCAAAGAACTCTACTTAGAAGAACAATATCCATCACAAAACTAGACAAAATGACAAATGCTGATTTATATATAGATGATGTGACTTCTGACGTCAATGCCTGACAGTATGCGCACGCATCATCACAATTTCCATTGTTTTTTGCCTGGCAGTATGCGCGCGCATCATATTTTGTTCAGAGCTCGTGTTTTTAAAACTCCCGCCACATCACAATAAGACTATTAAACAGTGTAGTGGTTGCATGGGGTTCATTCAAGCATAAAGATGATACCAGTCCCTTGCCTTTGTTGATAAACATTGAGGTCACCTCATCTATAAACACATATACTGAACCATGGAGCAAAACCATCAAAAGAAGACAACTAAACTGGCTCCCAGAAGAAACTCCAGCACATCAAGCCCTAGCTGAATTTCAACAAAAAAACTACATTGTAAGCATCCTATCAGACGCCCAAAACCAACTTGGGTGGCGCAAATGCAGAAAGAAATACTTTTAGTAGATGAACAAATTCTTACACAGACCAATGACAGAATAGCCTGGAGAGCAGTAGTAGCGTGCGCAATGGCAACATAGCCGGAAAGCGTAGACAATGATGATCATGAGGGGCCGTACACTTAATAGTTTTATAGTTATAAGAAAAATCATAAAATTTGGGTCCCTATTTTCAGGGTGACCTATTTCTCCAATAAAATATACACCACTTATACGTTGAACACGGAATTGCAAAGATGTGATGAATTTGAGGGTGTTTAGGAAATCACCAACTAATCCCTTTAAAGACAAACATAAAATCCAGGGATGTTTTTATTCTATAGCTAATCCTTGGCTCAAACAGAAAATGCATGTACACACTTTCCAACTATTTAAAAAAATCTAGAACATTCTGTGGTGAATTCACAATTACTGAAATTCTGTTATTGGTAGAAAAATGGGGCTAGCATGTCTCTAAGCACATATGCAATTTTTCTCGAGCAAAATCTTTCACGATTGTGATGTCAACCATTTGTTTTATGTGCAAGATATTATGTAGTCCACTTGAATATTTGGGGTGCGTCATCAAAAATGAAATTGTGAAGAAAAACATGTCCGCATTAAATTCCAATGTAAAACCACACCATTGATATTTTCCCGTATTTTGTGAATATATAATAATAGACCACTTCTGAAAGGTGTATTTCAAGATTAAAATAAAAAGGAGACCATTTGCTAAATATAAATTTTAATTTTGTTATTCTTTATTTAAAATGTTGAAATATTTTTAGTAATAACTGCCGGGAAGGGTTGCTGTCCATTTTAAGCTGAAATTACAAGGTACAGTGAAAGAAATCCCACTGGTTATTTTGGCCATTTAACATGCAGTTCTATGGATTGGAAGGACATAATTAAATCATAATAAAAACTAGATGGACCGCGGTTCTCGGATGTCACGGTTTTCGACGCAAAGCGTCGACCGTGATGCCTCCACCAAAGGGAGTGATGTGGCACGTACTCACAAGTTGATACAAAGCTGGTTGACCCCGGATGACCCCAAAATGACCTTCCAAATATTTGGCTCTAAATGTTGACTGTACCACCAAGTTTCATGTACGTATGACAGTTTTTACTAATTTGACCTCAGATGACCCTTGGTTGACCCCAAAATTACCTCCCAAAAAATTTGGCTCTAAATGTTGTCTGTACCCAATAAGTTTTATGCTCATTGCCCATATGAAAGTTTTAAATAATTTGACCTCAAATGACTCCTGGTGACCCCAAATGACCTCCCAAAAATTTGGCTCTAAATGTTGACTGTACCCACCAAGTTTCATGCCCATATGATAGTTTTACTAATTTGACCTCAGATGACCCCTGGTGACCCCAAAATGACCTTCCAAAAATTTGGCTCTATATGTTGACAGTACTCACCAAGTTTCATGCCCATCCAACAAATTTTTCTAATTTGACCTCAGATGACCCCTGGATGACCTCGGATGACCCCGAAATCACCTTCCAAAAATTTGACTCTATCTATTGACTGTACCCACCAAATTTCATGCCCATACGACAGTTTTTACTAATTTGACCTCAGATGACCCCTGGGTGACCCTGGATGACCCCAAAATGACCTTCCAAAAATTAGGCTCTAAATGTGGACTGTAGGGCCTACCCACCAAGTTTCATTCCCATACAACAGTTTTTACTAATTTGACCTCAGATGACCCCTGGGTGACCCCAAATGACCCCAAAATGACCTTCCAAAAATTTGGCTCTAAATGTTGACTGTACCTACCAAGTTTCATGGCCATATGACAGTTTTTGCTAATTTGACCTCAAATGACCCCTGCATGACCTCAGGTGACCTTGACCCACTAACCAATACAAACTTGTTTTGCCTAAGGTCAAGATGCACCCACCCACCAAGTTTGAGGAACATGCGACCCCTAGTCTCCGTGAAAACAGGTAAATAAGGAAAATGAGCCCCCTGACCTCAAATGACCTTTTACCTCAGTATATGACCTTGAACCTCACCCAAAAAAAAGTAGCCAGAGTTTTTGACCATGACCCACCTATCCTGAAAATCTGAAGTCAATCCGCCCATCCATGCCCGAGATATGGCATCTGGACGGAAGCACGGACATTGCAAAAACAGTATGCCTCGCGGTGGAGGCATAAAAATAACTTTATGTCAAACTTTCCTCTGTTGACCTACAAAGACAACAAATTTGACAGATTCCGTTTAGGTGCAAGTTGGGACATGTGTAATGCAAAAAAAAATCAGGTTTGAAAAAAAACCCAATTTCATATAATTATAAGATCATACATAATGGCTTTAAATGTAATATCCACAAGGTATTTGCCTACTTTACAGATTGTCACTGACCACTGTGGTCCCAATAATTCCTTTAAAAACTCAGTGGTAAAGAGTGAACAATTAACCAACCCATAGTGTTAGAATTAAACAAGACAACATATAAACAAAATCTGGCTGCCGCCACTGAAAAAAAGGTAAGGAAATGCGGATTTGAACACACTAACTTTAGTCGGATGCCTTATCCATTGATTAATGGACGTTTTAAACTCTACTAACTGAATGTAGACATTCAGGTTATACAAATAACCGATATTACGTAGGTACACAAGCACAGGAAATCAATATTTGATGCTTAATCGCTACCCCAGCATTAAACAGATAAGGAACATGTAGGTAATGAGGTTACGCATCCTGCACAAGAATAAATAAACAGCACATCAAGCCAATTAAGTATGCGGGATGATTGCCCACTACGAAAGGTAACTGAATATATTAAAAAGAAAAGAGTAAACAACTCTCAAGTGATTTACAGCTTAGAAGTGCACACCTACACACACCACAACAAACTTTTGCAGCCAGGATCAGATCCCCAAGTTTTATATGGGTAACAACATTGGTTTTTTTTCAAAGTAAACACACTGCTGAGGCACAAACTTGACCCTCAAGCACCATAAGTGCATAGATTGAGCATTCTTTACCACTGTCACCCTCATGTCCAGAACTCAACCATTTTCGCGATGTAAAATCCTGTGACGCTCTGCGCAATTTGCTTTTCTCCGTGCAATAAGATTTTCTTCCCACAATTGGATTTTTGTCTGCGCAATCCACTAATTTTATGCCAAATTTAAGCAAACTATATGTTTTTTTCTCCTTGCTTTCTGCCATTTTGCTCACAAAATATTATGTAAATGTCAAAACTCCCATGCAAATCCTTGTGCAATTCCTCACAAAATTTGCTATTTTTCTCTGCGCAATATGCCATTTTTACGTGCAATTTGCCTTTTTTTTGTGTGTGTGCAAATCATTTGGCCTTGGTCATGTCTTAAGCTGGCTCTAGAGCAAATAATTTTGATCAATATTGAAACAAACTGTTTTCAAAGCAACCTGATTGTTGACTCTGTGAATCTTTAAATAAAACCATGGATCAAAGTCTCTTTTCTGTTAATCGCTTAACTTCGTAATTTGCATTACTATCAACTCGCTGTCATTAACAATTTCAAGTGTTTGAAATGAAAGTACTTTACAAATGATAATGATAATATGCTGTCAAAATTCTGCATAAATTCAGTCGTTTTTTACTTTTACATTATGCTCTTTTTGTTGCACAAAACTATGCTAAGAGCCATATATCATGCAATTAAGAAACCCAAGAGTAGGCGGTGAAAAAAGAGCAACAAATGGAGGAAGTGAGCAACAAGAGAGTGCAAGAAAGAGAGAGAGGGGGCGACAGGCCAAGAGGAGAACAAATGGCACATAATTTTAAATAATTTATATCCACTTCTCTTTGTAAGTAAACAGATATAAAATTGAAAGCAAAATTTAATTTTGACGCTACTCAAATTTGGTACACTCAACGGAGCGCTTTCACTGACTCAACTGGTATCTTCAGCGGATGGTATTGACCTGTTGAAGATTTGTTGTTGCTAGTGATGTTGAGACATCTCCAATGAGTCACAGGTGTAGATGACATCAAACAAGAAGATGTCGTGGTTCCGGAATCAAGGGGGGTGTCCCAACATCTTCTTGTTTGACATCATTTGTGACGTCATCGGAGGTGGCTCAATATCACAAGCAACAACAAATCTTCAGAGCAATAACATCCGCATGACCCGGTGTGTATGAATATACATCATTATAGGTCAAAACTGTATTTTATACCAAACAGAAAAGACATAAAATAAAAAAAGTATGCCAAGTGTATTGAATGTGTCAAATAATTGCACTATTTGAGCGCAGGGCTGTCAACTCTCATGCATTGACCGTGAGTCTCACGCATTCGGTCATTTTCTCACGGTCTCACGGCAAGGTAGTATAATCTCACGCCTAGGTAGTAAATCTCACGCAAAGAGCCGTCAAATGAGTAAAATCTCACGTATCGTAAAAATAATTTGTTGTCCCTACCCCCCAACATCAACATCTCAGCACACATGCTTTGTCCAATGTCACCAAGTTAATATACATTTAAAAAATTTTAAACATGCCCATACATATGGCATAAGTTAACTTAATATTTTGCTTTTTATATTACTTGTTTTGTTATGCATAGTGTATCATTTTAATTTCAGGATGAGTTAAAAAAAATTATTGATTTCACAAAAAAGTTGTTCTCTATATATTAAAAAAAAAAGTGTGTGTCCCCCACACACACACAGAGCAAAATGATTGTTTCAGGGCTGTTACCTCTCACGCATTCGGTGTAAGTCTCACCAATTTTTACATATTTGGGCCCTTTTTAACACTTGTACACCAGGGTAGTAAAATGTCACACATTGTCAAAATATTGTTCGCAAAATTTAGTTCGAGACAAATGTTTTTGTCCCACTTGAATTTCCCTGTTTTTAGATTCTAAAGTGCCCTGGCTACAAAAATCAGGGTCAACAACAATATTTCTTTCCCACTACCCCCCTGTTTGAATATCTCATGCTAAACAATTGCAAAAAGTTGAAAGCCCTGGGTTAACAGAGTTCTGTGATAAGGAAACATGACAGAATCTAGCATCTCCAATCTAAATCTATGAGGTACACTTACCTTGATATTATTGGAATCTGTCAGGAACATGGCAAGTCTGTCAATACCCATACCCCAACCACCTGTAGGGGGTAGACCATATTCCAAAGCAGTACAGAAATTCTCATCAACCATCTGGGCTTCATCATCACCAGCTGCCTTGTCCTATCAAAGCAAACAAAATATTATATTTTAATGGCCATATTATTTAAAATTTAATAGGTGGACCCCGGGTTGCTCACCAAAATCCCTTCCCACAAGGCAATAGGCGTATTGCACAACAATAGATACAACTCCAAGAGTAATCCACCTCCTTTGTTCTTGCAATACATATTACCGGTATATTGCAGGAAAGAATTTTGGTCAAATTGATTTCAAGAGAAAAAACCCAGGATCCAAATATTTCATACCTTTTCCACTGGGAAGCATGTTGAGTGCTAAACCAGATTCCTAGAAATACAGAAATTCTTATCAACCACAGGCATCATCATTACCAGATGAACCAACTTGAATTCTGCATGCAAATAATCATGATTGCAGTTTACCTATCTGTGGAGCTGATCCTGGCTACAAAGGTTACTTCAGATGTAGGCTGATTAGAGTAATGAAGGCACATGTACAGTGTACATGTGCCTTCATGAAGCGAACAGCCCATTAGTCCGAAGAGGGTTAAAGTTTTATGTTAGGATTAGGGTTAGGGACAGGGTTAGGGTTAATATTAGGGTTAGGTATGTGTTACAATTAGAGTTATGGTTAGGTTTTGGGTTAGGGTTATGTTTAGGGTTAGGATTAGGGCTAAGTTAGGGTTAGGGAGATATTTAGGGCTAGGATAAGGGTTGGGTTCATAACTAAGTTACTGGGTTTTCTAACTATACTAGAAATTTCTAGTGAATGAACACAGTCTGACATAGCGTGACAGTGGCATAGCGTCGGACATCACATTGGGGTGAGCACCGACCATGATTGGGGGGCACCGGATCTGATTGGGGGCACAAGCCGATTCGGCAATTTTCCTATGGGATTTTATAAAATTTCAGATCGATTGGGGGCATGTGTGCCCCCACCCCGTGCCCCTATGATGCTACGCCACTGTAGCGTGATGATTTTCTGTGTACACTGCGCGATGTACGCCAGCATGTGCGACTGCGTACATTACACGTAAGTGATTCCAACCATGCCAACTCACTCATGATTGGTTAGCATTTTAATTATTGTATCCAAGGTTGTGTGTTTGCTTTGTAGTTTGAAATACACGATATACGATCATGGTTGATTCGGTACAGCTGTTGAAAGCTGTGTTCGGTCAATTAAAATAACCCTTTGACTATCCAGGCAAAAAAAGGTAGAGGCGATCCTGTATATAAACAGTGATCGGAGTGCCCATCTCTGTTTTATTGGCGATTGGGCCAGACTCCTCCATGTAATGTTGCTATAGGGGGATCGCTACACCTCCTCTATAGCGAGTCTGTTACCTTCCCAGCATTTAAGAATGCTGGTACCCATTTATACACCTGGGTGGAGAGGAGTAATCAAGATAAAGTGCCTTACTCAAGGGCACAACACGATGGCGTTGCCGGGGCTCGAACCTGCAACCTTCCAATTATGAGTCAGAGACTGTTCCGCTCGGCCACCGCGTTATCCAACTGCAACCTTATGTTCAGCCACTTACTGCAACAAGTTTATTTTTTTAATTGTTACAAATTTGTAGATTTTTACCTTTGTAATTCTATTTACATGATCTGGTTTTCAAATTATATGCATATTGGTGATTAAAAACACTTCCTGTTGTCCTCTTGGTCTGTTTTGTATCTCATTTTTCCATGATCCTTGATTAACCAAATGAAAATCTATCAATCCGAGTAATCTTTATAAAAAAACCAGTCATTTGTTTTACTGTACAGCTCTGCCAGTAGCAACACTAATTCTTTGTCAAATCACTGCTTTACATAGTAAGTAGCAATTAATCTGCAAGACACCTACACAGAGATTTTAATCCTTGAAATGTGTGTTTTGAACATGTCGCTGAGTTTATACAGTGTCCCAAAAAGCAGGCCCTGTTATATTTCACCTTCCCTGTTTACATTGGGCAAAAAGTCGTAATCGATTTCACTCAAGTCATAATCAACTTAATTTGCATACCATAATCACTCGATAACAAGCATGTGCTTATTAACGAGAGCTTTTGAAAACATGCAAACATGAAGCGCACCATCCACAAAAGTGTAAAGGGTTTTGAGCAAACCATTGATACACATAGTTACCAGAGGTTATATATGAACAAGTAAACCTGCAAATTTGTGTCTCAACCCCATTAGCTCAGTTGGTAAAGCATCGGACTTTGGTACAATTTCAGAACAGCGGAGAGAGCGCAAGTTTGAATCTCGTCATAAAGTTCCAATGTGTTCAGTATTTCATTCTTTTTTTATTTCTTTTTGTCCCTTTTTGTAAAGTACAAATCTACATTTGGAATTTCATTAACATTTTTTGTGGGTTTTGTTGTTGTTGTGTTTTGTGTATTTTTTTTAATTAATTGTCAGTGGCTTCATATGCCAAACTTGCAACAAGATATTAACAAAACATTACTCTACACAATATCAAATCCGTTGGTTCGAAAGACGGGACTCAACAGCCTCCCTGTCCTCATCTCTGCAATAAAACCCCACATTACACCTCTGCATCATTCCTGTTCTTCAGATAATTATGTTTTCGCTTTCAGCACGACCTTGTTCTGGCAAATATGGATACGGCAGTCATCAAAATGACTGGCCACCACCGCTGACGCGTCTCTTTTCAAACTGGCCTTGCAGTCCGAACAGTCCAAGATGACAACAGCATTCTCGTTGTACGGGTTGTTACTATCTCTTAGAAGGTAATAACCTTCCCCATGCCATAATGTCACATCCCAACTTAGACAGCGGAACTCAGTCTTCACTGATAGTCAGTCATTTATCATTTGAAGACCGAGCTCTAATGATACATCCTCCGAGGAGCAGTTCAGACAATAGCTTGGGATTATTGGGGCAGAGGTTATCTTTTGCATCCTTTCATGACCACTGAAGTATAGTCAAGGACACTCCTCGAATTGAAACACTTGACACTTATGACAAAAGAATGTAAAACACAAATTTTATGTAATCCTGCTCTCAAGAATATGGGTGTTTTGAACAACGGCTAATCCCAACCACTAGAGGACGGAATATGAGCACCTTTATTGTGTGCGATAAAGTAGAAATGATGAAAAATCATTCCCAGCATCCTATTATATGTTCAAAGTTTTTGAAGGTGCTATTTTTTGTGACTAATCTTTGAAGGACATATAAAGCGCCCATATTTGAACAGAGATACCCAGCAGAGATCAGGAGAAGGTGCTACTTACTTGAAGTATAAAACGATTCGACTTTCCTGAATGTAAATTTAGAATCTAATTTAGTTGATTCAGTGTATAAACAATTACCAAACAAATCGATTCATGCTAATCCGTGGTCGTAATTCAAAATACAACTTTAATTAAATAGAGCACAAAAAGCACAACATTGTTACTTTTGTAGTAAGCTTGCTATACCCACCTTTGCCTGTTGTTCAAATCGTTCCCTCTGTATCATAGGATCATTCAACTCAGTGTAGGCATTGATGATCTCCTTCTTCATCACAAAACACTCAAAACGCTCTGTTAAACCTTTTGTGTTCCGATGCCTACAATGAGAAACAAAAAATAGTACATAACACTCCCATTCTAAAGTCTGGGTCAAAGCAAACAGTTACGTAATTTATACATTTGTGTATATTTATATGTTTGACCAGATCTCACAAACAAAAGACCAAATTTTGAGAGAAAGATACATAACATACCGTTAAATTTCTTGAAATGCAGGTTCTGAAGATATGACCCTAAATTGTGCCTCTACAGCACATCTTTATCTAGTATTAATCTACAGAAATAAACTCATGGAAAGGAAAATTGTACTTGAGTTATGATTATGAAACGTGTCTACAATTTCTTACCATTTTGCCAGTGGACTCATGATTTGAGGATGTTCTGTTATAAATGTGTCAACAGTATCTTACCATTTTGCCAATGAACTCATGATTTGAGGATGTTCTGTCATAAATGTGTCAACAGTATCTTACCATTTTGCCAATGGACTCATGATTTGAGGATGTTCTGTTATAAATGTCGGATGTATACATTCTTCTTCTATGTAATCACCAACAAGCTAACGACAAAGAAAAGAGAACATGAGATTGGAATTATATCAATACTACAACTATGCTGCACACAAAACATATCTTTTAACTTAAAACAAAGGCAATTTCTATAAAGTACCAAAATTAAAGCCACACTTAGTCACAATTTAGCTACATGTTTTTTTTTTTTTCATATTATTTAATAATATTCTGGAAAAGCTGGGGATTTCCAAATCCATAAATATATCTGACTGAATTTCTTGTTGAACCAACTTGATTTCGTAAGAGCAGATTCCCATCTTTCATGAAATATCTTTACATAAAGATCAAATCAAATTACTCAGGGCACATCATAACAGTGCCTGTATAGGTATTGCCAACCCTGGGTTTATAGACTTATGTATCAATGGTCAGTGCATCTTACCCTTCCAGATATATGATTCGTCAATCAAGCACACAGCGTCATTCATTGGGTGACTCTACACAGAGGCGAAATCCACATTAAAACATATTCCTGCGATGCGATCACCTCTTGTGTGTGCAGATGGCATCGCGCCCTACATGCATACACTGTAATGTGCTTACAAGAAACAAGCTCACTATGCTATCATTTCCTGAATGCACATTCCAGTGCCGTGTAGACACATATCAGCTGTGTATCCCAGTATATCGCATCAAAACATTTTAATGCGGATCTCGCTCTCATGTGAAGTCACCCATTATTTTCTAGATTATAAAACTGCATTACATTGGGCTATTCCAGTTGTAATCAATACACCCTATGGAAGACATGACCTTAATTGCCCACACAGGTGGTAAAGATTTCAAATGAGGTCGCCCATAGGTAAACCCATTTAAAATTCACACTCCCTAAGATCACATCTTCCATAAGGAATGTATGGATTTGAACTGGAATAGTCTATTTCGTCTCTCATACCTTGTCTAGTAGTCTTGCTGTGGTCCTGGGAGGTGGACATTCAACTTCATGCTTCACACACAAAGCATCTATCATCTTATTGGCCTCTGAAAATACAAAAACATTTCAACATTCACTGCAAAGTCATAAAGGATGGAAAGGGTAGCTCAGATGACCAAATATATAGGCCTAATGAATTAATAGAGAACAAACAATGAATAGGGAATGAAACGGCACACTCAACATTTCCAGTCTAGATTTAATTCCTCCAACTAAGCCAAACAGAACTACATCAGATTGCTTATGATTTTTTATAATTATAACCTGAGGCCCACACAGATTTTCAGTACAAAATAGTCGTGCTTTTTAACACCATCAAAAAGGGTTTTGCCTCTAATTGTTCATTGAAAGTTTGAAAATTGCTGTATAACAATTGTTTTGAAGTATGCACTTGTTATTCAGAGAAGCCAAATCTCACCTGGTGTGTGTAATGTCTCTGGAGCTGGGAACTTGGCATTGAGTCTGCGTTCCAACTCTGGTATCATTTGTACCCTGCGAAACGGAGGCTGGAAATCAACTTCTACTGCCTCCCCTTCTGGTCCATCAGGATGGAAGGTGATTTTAGTGGAACCGTTATTTAAGGACTTCACCATTCCTGCAAAAGAAAAAAGACAAGAGATGATGATATACACAAAATACTAATTGATCAAAAACTATCCACAGTAGTATCAACACAACCTTATTGATCACATTTACATAGAGCAGGGCTCATGCTTTTTGACCAACTTTACCATTGCACTCAAATGGACCAGTTGCTATGTTCATATATGTGACATGATCAAGGGGAATGAGTCGCATGTCGACCCTGGTCGAAAATGAGTTTTACACATGTTTCTAAAGAGGACATTTAGAGCTTTCAGCAACAGAAAACCCCATGTTGATACGACTTTTCTTTGCAAAGTTACATGAATTTATCAATCGCTGAAAACGATATAAAAACAGAATTTTAGTACTTTATTTGCCAATATCTCAAAATCAATAATAGCGACATCCAACACATTTCCCTTGATCGTGTCACATACAGCTAGCATGCTAGCATTTGTAACAGACCAAAGAAGAGCTGGACTGCATAGATATTAAAGGTTTATCAGGAACTGTTTACTGTGCAATGAGACCCCTTTCAGATTCCTTAGGATTTTGTTGAAGTATAAGAGATCACAGAAGTTTATTGTGTATGTGCACATATGTGTAGTATATCAAGAACAAGTCCCGCTTTGCATATTAACTCACCTGAGAGTAGTTTTTCTGTGATTTCCATCAGATCATTGTAGTCAGCATAAGCCATATAAAATTCACATGTTGTGAACTCTGGGTTGTGTGTCATATCAATGCCTTCATTGCGGAATAATCTACCAATTTCATAGACTCGCTGGATGCCTCCTACCACTAACATCTGCAATTAAAATTTCAACTTTTAATGAAAATTTAATATATTTAGGTCTAATGTTTAGGTCTGATCAAATGTAAACTATATTTCATTAGGTGAAGTCAATGCTTAAAATTATATACTAGAAGATCCTTAAAAATAAACAATTTTTACAAGCACTGTTGTCCAAGTTTCACCTAGTGGGTAGTCTCCTAGGCTAAAATATCCACACAAAAAACAATCTCTTACATTCATTAACTCTCTCCACGCGGGTGTCGATTGCAGAAGACAAGTTTAAAAAAAAAATTTAATTCAGTAATTTCGGAATTGTACATTTCCATGACTATATTTGGAATCAGAATGAAAAATGCAATAAAATGAGACAAACAAGCCTAGTATTGGTTCAGAGGATCAAGAGATAGCTCTAGATATTTTGAGAAAATATTTCATAACTTGGGACTTTTCATGTTGCAGGCTATGGCTAGCACGCAGAGCATTAAAGTCAACCAAGCAAACATCACTCAACCCAATTACTTCACAAATTCAACAAACCCCTTAAGGTTACCCATCACATTAGGGTTGTACATGCATGTAGTGTCAGGATATAGGGTTTGGGTTGGTATTTAGGATTAGGGTTAGAGTTATCAGTTAAATTTTGGGAGATATTCCAGCTACTCAATGACAATCTGATGAATTTTTATACAATCACCTCATATCAGGTGTTAGGTGGGCCAACATTTGTTACCTACAAAAGCTCAATTCACAACTTACAACTGATCTGATGTTTGATTTAATAGGGTATTACATAGGGTTTAATTGCTTTACCTTGAGATACAATTCATCAGGAGCTACTCTCATGTAGAGGTCCATATTCAACGCATTGTGATGTGTAATGAATGGTTTAATTGCTTTACCTTGAGATACAATTCAGGAGCTACCCTCATGTAGAGGTCCATATTCAACTCATTGTGATGTGTAATGAATGGTTTAATTGCTTTACCTTGAGATACAATTCAGGAGCTACTCTCATGTAGAGGTCCATATTCAACTCATTATGATGTGCAGTGCTGTACGGTGCATAAATTGATTGAGGAGCCAATGGCTCCTAACTTTATAAATTTAGGCGCCCAAATTTTGCTCCCAGGTAAAAAATCTGAGGTGCCAACGTAAACTGAACAGCCACGTGTGTTGAATGTTCATAGCTGCTGTACTCTGATCTACATATTCCCATTGAACGCTACATACTTCATACGCAGCATGTACAGTGTAGGCCTATATGTTTTCCAGGAAGTCCCCATTGAGACATGATGATAAATGCATATTCATAGCATACATTGAATGCTACATTACATACATGTTTTGTTTTTGGCGATTAAAAGCTTCAGCAGTTGGTCGCCATTGGCGCCAGGGATTGAATATTTAGTCGCCATCAGCAAAAATCTAGTCGCCAATGCGCCTAAAATGGTCGCACCGTACAGCACTGATGATGTGTCATGAATGGTTTAATTGCTTTACCTTGAGATACAATTCAGGAGCTACCCTCATGTAGAGGTCCATATTCAACTCATTGTGATGTGTAATGAATGGTTTAATTGCTTTACCTTGAGATACAATTCAGGAGCTACTCTCATGTAGAGGTCCATATTCAACTCATTGTGATGGGTAATGAATGGTTTAGCTGTGGCGCCACCTGCTATCATATTCATCATTGGTGTTTCAACCTGATAAAGATACAAAGTGACACACAACTGTGAAATTATTCTGCAGACATTCTTCAATGTGTTATGTTATCTGTTTAAATTTTTGTTCACATCTGATTTCACAGAAGTCTACAATATAAATATAGCTCTTTCCATAAGGACGTAATTTGCAACTATGCTCTAACTAGATCCCCTGTTGTGGATGCAATTTCTTTTCTTTTCTTTTTTGTAACTCATTTTTGTCAAATTTGCTTTATGTAACTCAGAATAAAGCAAAATTTAGCATCAAAAATGATTTCTCTCAAAATTAACTGATTTTACAAAATATCACAGCCTGGACTTGCCTAACATAAACCTCTTTTACCACCAAAACTGAAACATTTAAACAATTCACGAACTCTGTTGTTTCAACTTTACTGATGCCTTATATACTGCTGAGGCAAACAAATTCCTGAACGCTCTTGTTTCAACTTTACTGATGCTATATTCATTGCTGAGGGAAGCAGGGAGTGGTTAAACAGGACTTAAATGATCTAGAGCAACTATACCGTGTGTCATAAGTCTGCTCGCCCCCCCCCCCCTAAGAAAACCAATTTAACATGTTTTAAATTAAACTTCCACAATTAATTTCATATTAATTTGTTACTTTTTATTGTTTTAGATTAATATAAATGTCACTTAGCAATTTATTTGAAGTTGTTGTCTCTTTATGGTTGATAACCTCCGTAGATATGCAAACCTCTGTTATTGTTGTTTTTTCATTGAAATCATTGAGACCTTTAAATCTGTCAAAACATACAAAATTAGCTCTAAAAAATCTACAACAACGGCCGACATATTTTTTTGCGCAGCAATGAGTCTAAGGGTTGATTGCAGCTAGTAGCCCAAAGGCAAATAAACAGAGGGGGTTCTTCCATATTGATGCTATACTCCAGGGGAAGTCGGAATATAGGCGGAACAGACTTATGACACACCGTATAGCTCCCAAATAGCTCTACATAATCACTTTTCCAGCAGCAATCTTGAACAGAATCTTGACAATCGTAGGAAGCAGCAACCAATCCCACGGGAAAAGTGGATCCTAATGGTCATTCTGAAGAAGCCATCAGCCAAGATGGTGAAAGTCTAAAACTAGTGAGCATTTTTGAATTTGTCAAAAAATCTAATCAAGTTTAATTTCTACAATCCTACAAATGCATCTATTTCTTGAGAGACATAGGATTTGATTTAGATGCAGTGTGGGACATCCTCATTAAACCCAGCAAACCAGCATGTTTGAGCCACCTATTTCCAAATCAACCACCAATAGCCGGATGATGGGAAGTCTGCAGAACTATTTCAAGTAAACTGTTAGTAGTGTACATGTAGATACTTGTGAGTTACTATAATTCATTTACTGTTGTGTCTCGGTTTCAGCAAATGCTCTCCACAATAACACCTTGAAATTGTCTTATAGTATTTCCTGCAAAATATCTCACCTCTAAAAATCCAAGTTCATCAAAAAACTTGCGTACATATGCTATAATACGTGCTCTGGTGATAAATTTGTTCCTCACATAATCGTTGAGGATCAGGTCCAAGTATCGCTGCCTGTACCTTGTTTCCTATACAAAGAGAAAGAGAAAACCCAATATCAATGCATAAATTGATAAGAACTTACATTCCAGGGTCGGATTTAAGCGGTGGCACTACGCCAGTGGATTTTGTGGCGGACCAGTACATATACAACAATCATATTCAACAATCCTGGTCCGACTGGCCAGTAGAATTTTGAGATGATAATGAGTCAAGACTATAATGAAAATAAGTGAAGGACATTTGGGACAGTTTCTGGTATACCTCTGTGTAATTTATATTTGATTCTAATGCAAGTAAAATAACATAAAAATCAAGTAATCCCAACAGAAGTTTTGTTTATTCAGGCTGTAATCTTACATCTCTATGACATTCATGGTCATATACAGGACATTCGGTGCAAAAAACAAACTACTTTTGGCCTATTACATCAACCTGGACATTCCTCCCAATTACTTATTTATATAGAATTTTTGTCAAGACTAAAAGAAAAGTTAAGTTTTTCTGCTGACAGTTACGGCACAAACCTTCTAGCTTTCTCAAAGCGTTGATTTTATTGATCCACCTGCAGTTTGGCATCAGAAGATAACTCATATTTTTCTTACAACTCCATACGAGCATTGTTTTGCCATGCAACCCCAATTTAAAGTCCTGTTTCATTTAAATGATATGAACAAAAAAGATGTTGTTCCACCCAAAAGCGTTTTACATTTCTATGGACCATGGGCAGCGATACACCTTCTTGCTTCTAGTATCCAAACCAATGGACCGATTAATGTTTGGGTGGTAGTGGTACTCCTCCAAGACAAAAATTAGTTATACTTGAGTAGTATTTGGTATCTTCACTCATACCCTACCTTATCTTTGAGACCATAGTGTAAATGAGGCAGCATGTGTAGACACGGGGATAGTAATGTCATCTCTGTTGGCATAATGCTTAACTCGCCTTTCTTCGTCTTACCTGAGTGCAAACAATCAAAAATACAATTTAATCAAAATTTGTACCCTGAAAGAGGTTGCAAATTGACTTACTTGGAAGGGCTAAAACTCCTAAAAGTGTACTTTTTGTGGAATTTTGTCATCAATATGCATCCCTCCCCTATAGCATCCCCTCCAATATCAAATAATGAGCAATATGTGCTCTGCCAAGAAAACAGTCAATTATTCACAATCAAGGTAGTAATTAACTGGCATTTAATCTCTCTCTTTCTTTCAGTAAGAATGGAATCAAACTTCTCATATTCACAAAGAGTCTGTTTACATTTTTAGCATTTAGCAGGTATCCATTTACACACCTGGGTAGAGAGGAGCAATCAAGGTATAAGTGTGCTGGGGCTGTAACTCTGATCTTTATGATTTTGAGTCATGGGCTGTACCACCAGTTCACACATGCCCTTAGTATTACAACTGGAGCCTGGTACATTGCATGTATAGCACATATACTTATGACAGTTTTAAACCAAATGTTAGTAAATTGCTACACAAAATTTCACAATAAATTCAATACCTGAATAAAATCACATCTTACCTGGATGACCTTTGACACCAATTATGTCCCCTCTTCTAATCTTATCATTTATTCTATTAAATTCTTCTTCTGATGGAAAGTTCCTATAAAAAACCACAATACAATGTAACTGTTAGCCTACAAATCAAGATATCTTATCACATAGAAAGACATTTCAAATGCATCTTTACTGAGTCAGCATTCTATACTAATTCTTTGGTATAGATAGATTTAAACAGGTGAATCATTTTTGAAGGCCACAATATGAGCTTCTGGTAGCACACATAGCATGTGCATGTCTGGATCATGCTGCACAATTGGGATTTTCATGATTATACTGATAAATGTAAATGACAGAAAAAAACTAGAATCTTACTGTAACTGTGCCATGACTTGAAGTTTGAGTCCATCTGCTCTGAGATCATAGAAGAGTAGTTTGTTACCAGATGCCCTCTTTGCATGCACACGACCTGTGTAGAGAGTAAGTAGACATTCATTTGCTAAAATGACTTGAGATGATGAAGAAGCACAAGGTATTCATCACTTGTATTGAAATACAGTTTGTAAAGTTATTATGTACTCTTCGAAGTTCATATGAGGCCAAATTTTAACCAAAACCCTTAAATAGTTGATGAACAGATGCCGACTGATGGACGGACACACAACTCGTGATGCCATACATGTAAGGTCTTTTCCTTCCTTCAGACAACCCAAGAAGCATACACTCAATCCCCTTCAAAACTTGTTATAAGAACTGGCAATAATTACTACCGTACACATATTTGCATGTCTCACCTGATAATGAAACAACATCGCTGTGTGCTTGGCCTACGTCTATACTGCCATAGGTCTCAATGAAATGCTCAAACCCTATAGACACATGGTACTTGTGTGGGTATGGTGGTTCACTGGTGTCCTTGAGGTTTCTGACGGCTTGAGACCGGATCTTGAAGTACTCCTATGGATATATGTTAACAAAGGCAAAACAAGATGTTGAAACATCCATTTAATATAAGTCATGAACCAGACTTACTTCTCAACACCTTATATAAATATTTGATGGCCTACAATTACCCTTTACAAGGAGTGCATAACCATGAGATAAACACTTTTTAATTTGATCTGAACAGAACTGCTCAGCTGCTGTAACAGTGATTTCCAACAAATGTCATCACTGGTGAATATATATTTATTTATTAATTTATTTATAACATTCGGCTGATACCAGGCAAAGCCCAATAGTGCTCAGATGCTACTAAAAAAAGAGATGCCAACCGAATATGATGGCCGACCAGAGATATGGGAAATCCGATTTTGGAAGCAGGAAAACTGGAGCACCCAGAGTAAAACTGAGAGGACGAACATGGATCGGCAACCAAACTCACATGTGGCAATGCAGGGGATTGAACCTGGGCCGCAGCATATAAATTATAATAATTATGTTCACCAACTGACATTTTGAATGGTATGAAATTATACAGAACATGAATGTCTTTTGGCAGTTTTGTGCAACTTCTCAGTAGCTTGCCAACATTTGTCATTCTGGCCAAACATGTATACTTTTGGACAAGTGATGTTTAGATGCATAGGTCTACTCCAAAGAAGTTGCCTGGACTTGTACAGTCCTCCTCTAACTTTACACTGCATGCTTAAAAGGGCATTTCGTGAAAAGTTGAGATTTTTATATCACTGGAAACCTCTGGCTACATAATGTTTATGTTCAAAAAAATTCTTGCTGATTAATTCGTTTTGCCAAGGTATCGTGAAATTTGAATTTCGTTCTTGTCTATGGAGCAGTGTAATACACATAATCATGCATAACTCGCAAACGCAAAATCGGAATCAACTGGAATTTGTGGATATCTAGAGGATGCTAGGATCACAAAATCCTCCTTTAATTGTACAATGTACCTAAATCATTATGCAGATAGAAGACACTTGAGTCATTAGATGTCAAAGCATAACCTTTTTATAACAGATTATTACTGACCCTGGGATCCAAAGATTCTTCATCTTCCACAGCTGTTGCCTTTTTCTTCTGCTGTACACCTTGCTCTGCCTGTGTAGCAGCCAAAGCCTTTGCTTTCTCCTCCTTTTCTTGAGCCTTCTTGGCTGCCTTGGCTCGCCTCTTCTGTTCACTGTAATATCACAGACCCAACAAGTCAAATTAATTCATAAAACACCATATTATTTGTAAATAATACATGGACCCATGTAGGGATATTATGACTGCTTGTAATGGAAAGGCTCGGCAGCTAATATCAATATCATGCTTTCCCATAATTTTATTTTCTCAGGTTATTACAAATTCTTCCGAAATTAGTCTCCATTTGAAAAATACACAAGCTGGTAGCTGTCTTGTTGGTTAGGGTGGTGACCATACATGTACATGTACATATGTGTAGTTTATCCTGTGATGCTAGTACAGGGTGTCCCAAAACATGTTACATGTAGAAAATGAAATGTTGCAATGCAAAACAAAATGTAATTTTTTGGTCTGCTGAGTATGAACTTTGTATCTTAAAAGCAACTTAACTTTTATGTATGAGCGCAAGACGACAGGGCCCAGGGGTTTCAAGAGTGGATGACTAACCATCAACAATTCAACATGTATCGTACAACGAAAGTTCTGAACTTGACATAGTTTGTAGAGGATCAGGATACATTTGGTCGTAAATAGGAAATTTATAATTTGACATTTACATGCATTTTCAAAAATCAACATGTACAATGTAATACATTTTTTTAGACACCATGTACTTGGGATGATCATGATGATATGGTTTTTTATTTTATCATCATCTGGATACTCCAGAGACACTATGCAATGCACAGATTACTTGAACCATTATATTATAATATATTTTACAGTTGCAGACTACATTTGAGATGACCTGACTCCCAACATGGCTATTTAATTTTAAATTCAAAACTTTAACACTGAAAAAAAACACAACAAGAAGAAACAAGGAAAGATGTACGCCCTTGTGGTAAACAAAAGAACAGATGCTCAATAAATTCCATTGCATTAAAGCTACATGCATGGACATAGATTTTCTGTCAGTTAATCATGATTTTTCTCTTGGCATGTAACATGCTGAAAAATTCAAATAACTTGAAGTCTTGAACAGATTAATCCAAACAAGTAGGCAGAAACTTGCATGGAAAACAAAACGAGGATTCGAGGAATGGAGGGAGCCAGGTCAGAAACTGACCTTTTAGAAATGTCCGAGGAGTCTGAACTCCATTTGACCAAAGCAGGCAGTGACCTTTGACCTGACGTGCGAGGCAACAGGGCGGATCTATGCTTTGTGCATAAACTGGTGATGTATTTACATTGAGACAGGAGGCCATAACAGGAAATTGTCCCTCTTGTTAACATTGCGCTCCCAAAAAGTTTGACTTCTTTTACAACAAAGGCAGTGTCGTTTTCTTGTCAATTCTTGTTGTGCTACCTAAATTCAAAGAATAACACAAAGCATGGTACAGTGTAGTAGCAGTAGGAAGCAAGAAAACAGTGCAAAACGCAAGGCATTATTTATAGCCAGAAGGGTGTCCAGGCAGTGTCATTTGGACACCCTATTTTCAATTTGGACCAGGGGTAGCATCAAGGCCCAAAAGTCGGGGGTTGTTTTCCCGTGTTTTTCACGCCCAAACTTGCAGAAAATCCAAATACATGGGGTGAAAATTAAATCTCGGGGGTGAAAAATATTTTGCAGTGTAGTCAGGGGTAGGAGTAAGGTCCAAAAGTAGAGGGTCAGAGTTCACCCCCGAGCTTGCACATATTCCCAATATAGAGGGTGAAAAATTAATATTTTTTTAATTTAGGGGGTTAATGCTACCCCTGATTTGGACACCCTAAAATTCTGCTTTTTATTATAATGGGAGTGAATAGGAAGACCCTGATTTTGTAGAAAATAAGGTATTTTTGACCATTTGGACACCTTGAAGACACCTCTCTGGCTAATGCCTTGGCAGAAAGTACATGTACCTGAAACTCAATTGAGGATCTAATCAGGAGATGGGGGTAATTTAATTTTTTGTTCTTACTGTGTAATTCATAAAATAAAGCTACAGGATGGAAGAGTTGCAAGAATTGTTCATTGCCAGTTCATATCGCTTTCATGGTATTCCCGCAGCGTGTTGTGCCATCGTGTAGGTTGCCGAATTTTGCACCCGGATCGTCACAAAATTTGCCAGGTTTGCGGAACGATTTGGGGGGGGGGCATGCCTCCAAAAACCGCGGGAACGGCGTTCCCAGAAAGGTCACAGAGGTCACAGAAAAAAAAATTGCAAAAAATAAAAATAAAAAATAAAAAATAATTTTTTTTCCAAAGTTTTCGGCGACCTTGGAGAACCACTGGACCTATTATGAAACTTCAGGATCATTCACAGTTAATTTAAAAAAGAAAAAAATCAGAAAAAATTACGAAAAAATTAGTTTGTTATCCTGTATATGCAAACCATTAACTAATGTTTATTTCTTCATCTATTTTCCATGCATTTATTAGGGATGACCAATGAACCATCAACTTGATTAGAACGCTCCCATAGACATGCAAGGAGCTCAACTGTGCACTGCTTGCACAGACATTTCTAAATTGATCTCATTCTTTTATTTATCAATATTTTTCTGTAAAAATTGGGAAAGTGAATGCCAATTATATTTTGTAACTATCTTGCAAATTACAGCAACACAACTTATTTCATTTTCCTATAAGTGCGAGTCAAAATTGGTCCATCGCCACAGTGCGTTTAATTGCCAGTGGCTGAGTTCAGCACTGCTCAAAAATGGCACAAAATATTCAGATTAATAATATCAGGTGAAAAATGTGGCCTACTGAGCTGTAATTTGGCAGAGTTGACAGTAATACCTCTATCATACCCTCTGTAAAAAGGAAAAAATATGAACAAGTAGATCTCGAGTTACAAATTAAATCACCAGCTTCCCTTTGGAATTTCCATACTCCTTTCAAATCATGCTAAGAAGACACCTTTCTGAACATAAATGTGAAGTTTCGTGCTCATTCGATGTATTTTTCACCTGATTTCAACCCTAAACGTTTTCTTATATTTAGGCCTATACCATCTACAACTTGCTGCTGGCTATACCTTGTTTAGAACTTTCAAAAGAAATACCTGAATGTGCAACCATAACTGTTTCAAAATAGCCCGCGAAAGTCATGCAGGTGACTCCGAGGTCATGCATTGAATTGATTTGAATGAAGAATACTACGGGAACCAGCACCTTTTGTTAGAGGTCACACATGAGCATGATGAGTGAAGTGCATACCTCTATTGTTGTGAATGAGTCAATGACCTTCAATGACACTTTAAGATTTTGTTTGCATACACCTACTAATTGGTCATATTAAACCCAATAACATTGAAATTTTTGGTTGTGAACAAAAAGTTCACCTAGACTAAGTGCAATTTTGATTTTGTGCCATATCAGCCATCTTGGATGATTTTTGGCAAATGTTCTCTAAATGCATGATTTCAATGCCTCGGTTTGAAAAAATACTTTATGCCATTGACTAGTAAAGTGCCATTTCATAAGAAACCCCTTTGATACTTTCACAATATGCTTGTTTCATGTTTGCATATATGTTAAAATAAAGAAATATATAAAGGTAAATATATGTTTATGCCAATTTTGCTCCCAATTGCTATTTTTGGACCATGTCATTTTATTTCGTTCCAATGACCGGTCAGAATGGGAAACTTTAAAAATTCATAATTCAAAAGTTTTTGACCGATTTTGACCATTTAACCACCAAAATACTTCTGTTGATGAGTTCTATCCAGAAAACAATCTTTTGTAGCAATAGGGACAACATGAAATTTTGATGGTTATCCCTACATTTATAACATGTGATAGATGAAGAGGTAAACACAAGTTAATGGTTTGCATATTAAGGATAACAAACTGTAATTTTTTCGTATTTTTTTTCCATTTTTTTTTTCAAATTATCTGTGAATAATCCTAACCCATCAGAATAGGTCCAGTGGTTCTTCAAAGTTGCAAAATACTTCTAAAAAATGTTTAAAAATAAATAAAAAATAGTTTTGAGTTTTGACAGTAATACTTTGAAATTTTAAGTTGTGTTTTTTGTGAAAAGGATGTAAATTTTTATAGAAAACTGTTCCAAAATAAGGCTCAGATTGCACGAGAGAGCATCTAAACCCTGAGAGCTTCCAGGGCCCTTAAGCGGGCCCTGGACCCCGGCCGTTAGGATTTCGCGCTCCGCGCTCGTGATGTCCACTACGCGCACATAGGCCTATTTCAGTTATTTCACAGAAAATTTTCAGCACTTGTCATTAAGTTCCCAGACAGCAGAAAATTTTCTGGAGGCCTGGGGGGGGGGGGGTAGGCCTGATTGTCGATAGTTGTCGACGTCGGCTTTTTAATTTTGTCGATTGTCGACAATGAAAATGCTTGCCGATACCAGCGCTAGTGGTAAATGGAATTTTTCCACAATTTCCCATAAATTTATGTTACCGTAATGCAAAGAGTTGCAGTTTAGAAGATAACGAGTCAGTAATGACTCAAGGCCATGAAAACCTTTTACCCAAATTCACTTCAGAATGCACAACATTAACAAAACACACTGTTTGATTAAGTTAACAATATCTGAATCTAATGAAAAGTACAAATTTATAATGATCGGATACATGTACATGTATGGTCATTTTCACGGTAAAGGGTGTAACTTTGGATTTTTAACATTTTGATCCGTAGTTTTCTAATAAAGCCACAGAATTCCATGATTTTTGGCCACATAAGTCATCTAGTTAGCAGCTACCTTGGGTAGCATAATCATCTTCGGAGTTACTGCGCTCAGTTTTAGCAGGCTTAAATGTACCTAATATTGCCATTTTGAAAAACTGTAAAAACAGTAACATTTTTGTAAAACCCTGTGTTTTCTTCAGTTAGTTCATGGATAATTTTTCTTATCCTGAAAGTACGGTCATATGTTCAGTAAACACTGCCACATTAGATTTAATTGTGAACAGCCCTGTATTTTTGAGAACCGGACTTCGATATTTGTCGCTTCGAGGCTTCATTTTCCGTTAACAATTGTTAACAAACTTTGTGGGTATAGCTTTGGTTCATAATTCTTGGTTATTTCTTCACTTCTTCTTGATTCATAACAGTTGATATCTTAACTTGAAATGGGTAACAAAAATTAGTTGATTTGCAAGCTTTTAAAATTTTTATAAAATCTTGACTTCAAAGAGCCGATTTTCCGTTAACTTTTTGAAGCCTCCGAAACAAACTGTTCAGCAAGCTTGGGCAAATATAAATAAAAGAGCTCATCCAATCTATTTATCAAAATGTAGCAAAGTAGATCCTCAAGTCACTTGTTTTTAAATCATGGAGATATATATCACCGTTTGAAAATGGGACCCAATACAAACTTTCCGTTAACAATTGAAGCCTCCGAAACAAATGAAGCCTCCGAAACAACAGTAAACTTAATTATCATCTATGCATATCTAAATTGGTATGTTCCATATTGATATCTGCATTGTAATTGTTGCATGATATGGGCAGAATGTCATAAATTTAAAAAAAAATTGATATTATGGTTAATGCTTGAAAAATATACTGATATCCAAGAAAGCCCGTTTCGGAGGCTTCACATGCAAATAACACCATACTTAACAAATGGGTGAAAAATTATCATGTTATAAATCTGCAATATCTGCCGCATAGAATCATTGATTCAATACACACAAGAAAATAACAGCTTAGATGATTCCAACAGTGTTGTTTTCAAAAAAACTACTTCTGCCATGTTTAACCATTGTAAACATGAAGCCTCCAAACAAAAAAAAAAAATGACTTGCTGTGATAATTTAATTTTTGTCACAACTGAAATTCAATACTTAGAAGCAAAGCATGAAAATTGGTAATTGTGATATTTTTTACCTATTTTTTCATGTCAACTTGTAGTAGTTAGCCAAATATTTTACTTTTATGATCACCTGTGTTGTTAACTGAAGCCTCCGAAACACAAATCGCTTGAATTGCCAATTCTAAAAATAACTCCAATTTCTGTGAAACTTGGCTGGGAGGTTCCTTTCATCAAGTAGTATTTGTACATGAAGTTAGACATTTAAATTATTTTAGGAACCCAATTAAAACTTAAAAAATATGTTTAAGGTTGGGAAATTTCCATTGCAAATGACCCTTGATGTTAAAAATTTTCAAAATTGCAATTACAAACATAGCAAAACATGGTATAAAATTTAACTTATATCTGTTGACTTACTTTGGAATGGGATTTCACATGTATTCCAGCTTTCATGTCATAATTTTCTGAGCTTATGTAAAATACATTTTTTCTTAGATTTTAACCAAAATGTTATGGAAATGTCAATTTTTTATCAGAAATCAAAAGGTTTAAGCCTTGAAACACTATTTTACTGGAATTTAAGTTGCTTCTATGCATGATTACAGTAAACAGAAACATATTTAAGTGGTTTGAAATTTTGACCCTAAAAATCAAAAGTTACACCCTTTACCGTGAAAATGACCGTATACAATGTAAACATAAATGCACATTATAATCAATCAAATACAGATTATGAATATCCAATAGCCTCCTTGCTGTTGACTACTAGATTTCCTTCAAAATCCACCCTCTTTGGTAAATAAATTTCTAAAGAAGGTCATGTTTTTTTTAGGTGGGCACCCAAAAAAGGTGGTGCTGTCAGTTTTGCTCAATCATTTTGTCATCAGTCTAACCCAACCCCAAACCTTACTACATGTATACAAGCCTAACCTAGCCCAACTAACCTTTAAAACCTAACCCAAAACCCTTGCCCTTATCCCCAAAAGGGAATTAGGGGAGTAATTGATTTCACCTGAAAATCGGACCTATATTTAATGTTTTTAAATGCATGAATGTGTTAATGTTTTAATTTAAATACTTTATTTTCCTTCATTTCATAAAAATTGTTATTTTTATTGCTAACAAAATAAAAGAGAAACCTCTCACATAATCTTGGAAATTAATTTTTTTTTCTAAATTACCAAAAAATACATTAGAGTGCAAAAGATTTTTTCTGGTAAGAATTATTTTCTTACATGCAACAGTTTTTTTCTTGCAGGTTAGAAATTTGATAATAGGTCATGATCATACATGTATAAAATGCATTCATGGACCTATTTATCAAATTTCTAACCTGCAAGAAAAAAGCTGTTGCATGCAAGAAAAAAATTCTTACCCAGAAGAAAAGCTTCTGCACTTAAATGTATTTTTTTTTGTATTTTCAGAATTTTACAATTTTATTTAATTTCCAGAATTATGTGAAAGGGTTCTCCTTCCTATTTAATTAGCCATAAAAAATGCCATTTTGATGAGATGAGGCTAAAAAAAGTAACTGAAACTTTATTTAATTAATGTATTTACTAAACATGCTAATATATGTCTGATTTTGGGGTTCCCTTTTGGGGGTTGGGGCAAGGGTGTTATTACTGTTAGGCTGGTTGGGCAGGAAAAACATTATAAAACTTTTTTAAATTAAAAAAGTTCTCCTCAGCTTCATTTTAGGCGAGTGAGCGCTCTCGCTCACCTCAAAAGACAAGGCCTGCTTTACACTACCAGTATTCACTAAATGGTGTCTACCTGCAGGAAGTGAGCAACCAGAAAGATTTGGGGATCACAACTTTAGCAACACCCTCACCCCTACTATGCATGATCAAGATTTTTTTTTTTAAGGCTCACTAGAAGATAGCAATGTTTCAGCACTGTTTCACTGGATTAGATGAGAATAAAGTCTCTATTTTGTACCAGTCTTTGGTACGTCCACTCCAGCATTGGAATATGCATCAACCATGTGGAGTCCTCATAAAAGCAATAGAGAGTGCAGTCCAAATGTTTACGCCTTTGCAAGAATGAAATCCAAATGCAATGATGGAATCTTTGGAGAACAGAAGACTCAAGACAGATTTGATAGGCACTTATAAGTTCCTTCAAGGACATTATAAGACTAATGCTGACAAGTTCTTCTCTCTCCCCCACAAAAGTCTAAGAGGCCATTCCATGAAATTATTTCAAAAATCAAACAAAGAACACAACTTGCAAACCAGGGTGGTAAGCATTGGAACCAATTACCAGAGCAAGTAGTGACTGCACCTACTGTGTCTGTGGCATCCTTTAAGAAGAATTTGAGAGTCCTGCCGATAGGAATGAAGGACTAATCTACCAAGTACATTGTAAGTAGGTACTTGTATGAGAGGCAAACCTTAGTTAACATATAAATTTGCTAAGCTTAAGTCAGCCAAATTGGCCTAAACCGGAGCCCAAATACAATACATATTTACATAGAAATTTAAAAGAAAAGGGTTGTCAAGGAAACCTACATAAATATGAATTGTATGTTGTCTATACTTCACTTGACCCAAATATATATATGATTTTTTTTTGTGATGAGACAATCGCACATATGGAATTTTAGAGGGATAGCGACAGCCAGTTCCACATAGAAAAGCTGCACTATCATGAGACTATGCTGTTTTGTTTTAAAATTGACGCATTAAATGTTGGCTGAATATTTTTGATGTCAGGGGGATGTCATTTTCTTTGGGGTCATGAATATGTCGGTGACCGGAGTAAATTGTTTTATGACCCCCCTATCGTAGGCAAAAAAATTACGACCCCCTATCTTGGGTCGAAAATTTTATGACCCCCCTTCCGCTACACTGACTCAAGACAAATTATTCATTGCTGGAACAAATTAAGGCGAAGAGCGCACCAAAACTTTAGAGCAAAGAAAGTGTGCGGAGTGCGATGAAATTTGATCGTGTGTGTAAAGAAGGCACGCAGAGTGCACAAAAATTTTGCATTTAATATATAACGAAAGATTGTGCACACATTTTGATTGTTAAATTAAAATAATGCGCGCGCAGTGCACAGAAATTTTGAGTCACCAGCCCTTAAATATAAATTCTATAACCCCCTTGTTTTGGGTGTTAAAAAATTATAACCCCCCCTATATTTGGTCTAATAAAATTCTATACTATGACCCCAGTATATTCATGAACCCCCCCCCCCTTCCAAAGAAAATGACAGCCCCCTGAAAGTCAATCTTTCTTTGACAATACACACAATCAATGATATAACTTGTCTTTTGGCCTTTTTGACTTCACTTTGCTATGCCTGCTACGGAAAATGCTATGAAATGACAAAACGGTTAAACGGTTTTCAGTTTTGGCTTTCTTTACAAAAATGTACTCGAGGGCTTTAATTTCATGTATAAAATGATGCAGTTTGATGGCAAATTTGAATTAATCTTTCATACAGGAAAAAGTATTGAAGTATACCAAGTATAGATCATTACATGTATCATGTGTATACCAGACGTGGTCTAATTCTGCATAAACCGGGCCACGTTATTTCTATAGATCTGTTGCGCATTCAAATTGCATTGTATTGCATCGTAATTTCATTTGTGTCTAATTATGTTTACACAACATGAACTCATGTGTTTTCAACCCTATTCGCCGATAATAGGTGATCAAAAGCGATCAGAATGTAACAAAAGTACAGATCGCATTCAGCTTACTTCATATGAGATGATCTTTGGAAAAATACGGCATAATTTGTCTTGGTGCTTGCGGAATGCCATGCAGTAAAATTAAAATACTAAAACGTTGCGGCAATTCATGATTGACAACAGGCGGCGGATGACATTCATCGAGCCGGCAACTTGTGAAACCGCCCGGCCGTATGGCATTTTCCAATACTCGGTTAGTTTTGTGGGGTTCATTATCGAACCCCAACGGTTTTAGCTTGTATTTACATTATTTATCAACATAGGCCTATTTGTTTGTGATATTTCAAGCGCTTTTAAAATTTCAAAATAATCCCATTCAATTACACGGTTGACGATGAAAATTTACTGAATTTAGAGAATGCAATGCGGCCACCACCTGATTGACAACTAACAATCGGCATGTCCTTCGTATCCTCCGCTGTCAAGTTCTTATCCACTCATTAACAGCGCTCAAATTAAGAATTTTTTGAGGTTGTCCGCGGACAACCTCAAAAAAGATGTTTGGTTGTCCTAAAATATTTTTGGTTGTCCGAAATTTATATGAACTTTTTGTGCCGTAAAAAATTAAGTTGCAAGTTTAAAAAAAACATACACTGCCGCCAGTATTCACATGTCACACACCTTTCCCAAACTCACCTTGTTGCTATTATAAAATATCAAATATATCCAAGAAAATACAGGTTTTATGTTCATCATTTAATTATCATCAATAAATTCATATTTCATTTAAAAGCATCAGAATTCATTCTTTTCAAGAAGTCAAAAGACGTAAACATCTCCATTGATAAAGTATCTCATTAATTATTCATGAGCTCATTGGGTTTTTCCCGGATTTCAAAATGGGTATTTTGAAACTTATTATTTTCTATGCACGTCAGGGTCTGTACGTCAGGGTATAGCTTCAGGGGGTCTTGAAAGCTGTGATGTCAGAGACTGGTGTCAGAGGTCAGGTCACTCTGGTCAGGTCATGAGGTTTTACATGTACCAGGGGCCCGGCCATGTGCTAGCTAGCTTGTGTACCGTGCACCGATTGATATTGCAAACCTGCTAAGGCATGTAAGGCCAAGGTTATCATGTCATGATGTTTATAAAATACTTACTACAAATTTATGGGAAAACAACATTTTTAGTCATGATTTCTTCTGAACATTTCAAGATTTATGCAATGCATTTTATGGTAAGCTTACTCTGTAACATTGGTACACATTTTTATGGTTGTCCCTCAGACAACTGCCGTCACTCAGCTAGGCATGTTCACAAAATTTTCAGTAGGATATTTCACATGGAAATTATTTTGTTTAAAAAGGTGATTATTTAACTTAAAAAATGAGGGGTCAACCATGTCTGTAGGTCAAAAATTAGCGAGTTATGGGCAAATGTCTGTTTTAAAAACTGCACTTTTCATGCGACCATCATTGACAATGCCTTACAATGACTTACTGTACAAAAAAAGCATGTAATGCATCATTTTTCACCACGGCGATCCATTTTACACAAAGGCGATTTTATTTTATGAAATCTAACTTTCACTGCATGCTGACTTCTGTATCAAGGATAAAGTACCGGCACATTTTAGACTACGTCGTCAAGTTTCTGGTGTCCAAATTTCAAATTTTTGTATTTCCCTATGGGGATTACACAGTTAAGCCATTGACTGTGAGCTACTGTGGTCCAAACTTTTTGGATTGAATGTCGTGGACATGTCTAACTCAGCATTTTGGGTTGTCCGACGTTCATTGTGGTTGTCCCGGACAACCGGACAACAACCACTTATTTCGAACGCTGCTCACTAATCCTCACAAAAGCTTTGTGTTGATTACGTAATGTGTGGAGGCAAATTGCAATAAGTACGGTACAATGAATAGGAAACCCAGGCAAACCTTAGTTAACACATTTGCTGGTCAGCCAAATTCGCCGACAATGTCAATGCATTTTTACATAGAAATTTAAAACTTGTGCCCGAAGAAAGAAACCTACATAAATATGTTTTCTATACTTCACTTGACCCAAATATATGATTTTTTATGGTGATAAGTCACCCGCACATGGAATTTTAGAGGATTTTTATAGCAGTTCCATTAAAAAAAGCTGCTATCGCCATGAGACTAAGATCTAGAAACACCCCGAAATGCCGCTTTGGGGAATTTTGCTAGCTGAATCCAGGGATGCAAATTGTGCGGGAGCGGGGAGCACCGCTCCTAGGAAATAAGAGTCAAAATTGAGGAAATTATGCCATGGGAAGAAAAAGGAAAGAGAGGAAAAAGGAGGGAGAGAGAAGAAAAGAAAGGGGGAGATGAAGGGGGAAAAGTGGAAAGAAAAAGAAGAGGAGTGAGGTACAAGATAATAGGGGAGGGATATGAGGCAGTGACGCTACTGAATGGAAGAGAGGAAATCTTTAAAGACACTGGTTGCTGTGCAAAATTGAGAGGAATTCACGTTATTATTCAAGAAATAAGAGCAAAAAAGAGGAAGGTGTTGGTGTTAGAATATGGAAATGGGATATGAGGAAATTTACAATTCATCACCATAGGAGGTATTCAATGTAATTTAACAGGAAAAAAGAAGTTGGATGAAGGCAGTGGAAACAGGGCACATATCTGAGGCGGCAATCATATCTGAGGAAATTTATAGAGCCAGCAATGAGGGAATTCAGTGTATCAATACTAATGCCAATGAGAAGAGGACAAACTGGAAAATATTGAGGAAATTTAAAAAGAACCAACATGATAAAGCACCGAACAAGTTGTGCTCCCTCTGACAAAAAAATGAAAGAGGAAATGGGGGGGTAAAGGAAAATAAAAGGGGAAAGGAGCCTCTGTCCCATCAAAATTGACCCCAAACTACATGTAGTGTAAAATACCAAAACGCACATTGTCATCATAAAGACTTTTTGGAAGCTGGAAGACTTAAAGCCATATTATAACATTTGTGACCGTTCACGGCGAATGAGCCGTAAATTCCTCCCCCGCTCAATTTTGTTTTATTTCGTGTTTAAAAAATAAACATCATAAACTTAAAATGGTATATCATTTGACTTCAAACGATATCCAGAAGAGGGGTTATGGTTTGTTCAACTTTGCCCCTTCAACAAAATTATAGCTTTTTACGTTTTTCCATGTGTCTCTTTTTCCACATTGCTGGCAATAAATATCAAGCAGTCATAATTGGCGGTCATTTCAAATCATCCCCAAGTCAAAGAGGTTTAAGAAAGTTCTCTCATTGTTAATTCTTGGTTATGCATACCTGTACAAAATACAATGCCTGGTACCGGTAACCCACCACTTGAACAGGATTTAGCAAAAGCAAACAAAGACCAGGGCTATTAAAAGTTCTATAGCCATCTAAGGTAGAAGCTTAGTATCCACTTCAACAATAGGATTATTGATAAGTTTTTGACTATCAAAATGAGACAGATGTCGGGCCAGCTTAAGTTACCGATGAATACGACCTTCGTACATATTTTACAGCGTAACTCAGAATACAATTTAGGGAATTTACGGCTCATTTGTGCTGCCGGGTCACATTTGCTGAGGAGAACGCCCTCAAAAACATTTTAAATTCTGGTTTTTACACAATTGTTATATTCTTTAGTAAACAAAGATACTCAGCAAAAATCAAAACTATAGGTGCTGCAGTTTTGTAAAAATCCGAGATTTTGAATAAAACGCATGAACCGTCGTTTTATTATTACGATGGAAATATTAGTCGAACACGTATGCGATGTTCAAAACACATAACACAATAACACGTCAGAGGATCGTACCATATTACAACCGCGGGAGTAACATGCATTGGCGCTAGTACAGGGTGAGTAAAAAAAAAGTGCAATAGAGAAAAGAATCGATTTTTACTTAAGAACCGAGTTGAACTTTTTAGGTTTGAAAACATTTTATATATGGCCCATTTCACGGTTAGGCGCCACTTTTTGATTTTCAACATATCTGGCCTGGTGTGTAAAAAATAATGGGGTTACAGAATTTACTGTTGGTGATTTTTCATTGTCTCTGTATGGCCTACCTCCATTAGCTTAATCGGCCTTCCTAGTTTATCTTTCAGGGCGCACAGGGGTCAGAAGTGGTCCAAAAACCACATTTCACTAGCAACCTGGAAACAGACATTTATTTTCCAATGCTGCCACTTTTAACTATGTTGAGCCTACCAGCTGCTTTTGTTGTTTTTATGTAGTGAACAAGTTGCACTATACAGCCATACATGAACAAAGTATTAGTTGTCAGTTAAACTAGCATGAGAACCATTTAAATTTCTGAATTTGGATGTGACATTTTCCGTTCACATCTATGTACCTTATTCAATGTGGAATAGATCGACTAATACTTTACATGAATGGCAAACTAGTGTGTTTTAGTAAAGTTCAGAGTCTTGTTACTATTTGTTGAACAAATTACACTTGTCGCTCTTAATATGTAGATACAGCGATATTTTGAATTTTTGCCAACAAATTCCGTTCACAATTTTGTCACATCCGATTAATTTTCCAAATAGTATAATTTATTAACAAAATGTGGCAGAATTTTTTCTCCTTGATTTTAAAAATCTCCTGCTATGAGCTATCTAATGACACCATTTAAGGTTACGCGAAATTTCTATGGTTCTCATCCTAATCTGGGCTGTACGTAGCCACCTAAACCAATTTTTTTTTTTTTTTTTTAAACATCGGAGACCTAAAAATCATAGTTTATGTTGGTGCTAACATTCTAAGCATTATTATTAATTATGATTTATTAATCTAGCTCATACACAAATGTACTTTGTCAGTGTTTCAATTTTGTTCACGTCCACATGAGCATGAAGATTTTTGTGACAGAGGCCATAATTTAGTGATGCATGCCCCGATTTTGCTTTTAATTTGGCTACAGATAATAAACAGTTCAATAAAATAATGTCAGTATTCAGCCTGTATAAAGCTTGTGTTAATTTTATTTTATAAGCTTAAGCATTGACAAAATTTGCATGGAATCTGGTACCACTTGTTGTCATTTTTTGTAACAATAATATTGTTTTTGTGTATGATATTATCGCCAGAATTCTTAGCTACATTATTTCTATGATACCTTACCATAACATATGTGGTATGCTAGTGTTACTAGGATTCACCAAAAATGAAATATCTGGGCGTTTAGGCACACTCCGCTGTCATTTTGTGACGGTTTTCAATTATCGAGTTACGGCCACTGCATAAAATACACGCCGAAAAAAATCGCTCTTTCATCAACATCTTTCATTCTGTTGATGTCAAAATGGACATGACGATTAATGAATAGCGTTACATGCTAATCAGTAACTTACTTCTTACCAATTTGGTCCAAAGATGCCAAAATTTCAAATTATTTATCCTCCGGACACTTGATTTGAATTCAGCATTTCAGCGTGTGTTGATTTCTGAAGAGGTCACAAGGTCACTCACGTTAGCGCCCTGTGACAACTCGTATCTAGTACCAACTCGGCCTTATTTCAATTTGACCCGCTTATCGGGCGCTTATGTCAAACAACTGTGTCCAATTTTCTTTGCCATTTTCTTCCTCTCCCGCACTCTCCTTCAGTCCCTCTTGCTTTCCCTCTCTATTTCTCTCTCTGTCTTTTTCTCTCAGCAAATATATAATTAATCCTACAATATGAAATCTAATAGGGCTAAATAGTATACGTAAAAAATTAAAAAAAATAGGCCTAAAACCAATCTTTAAAAAAATATTAAGGGGCTGGCATTTTCTTCGGGGGGGGGGGGGTTCGTAAATTTTGGAAAGAAAAATAGGGGGTCATAAAATTTTTAATGACCAAATGTAGAGAATCTGAGTCACAAGATGACTAGGCCTACAGATAGTGTGTTTATTTTATTTAAAAGGACCGATTTCAATGAATTTTAGCCTGTTAAGGGGTAAGGTGTATCGGTGGTGGCCGGGAAGGGGGGGGGAAGGGCGGACGGTTTGTAAATACCTAATGGGTTGTGAAATAGGCCTAATATGGAGAAGAAATTTTAATTATTGCCATTGCAACCAATACCGGTTCCAATCAAATTGAAAAAAACAAACATGCAATTTTTAGTAGGCCGAGAGGACAGTGGCGGATTCAGGAATAAGCGCGACCATCGGGAGGGTGTCTGAGGGGGATGCGAGCCTCGAAAACGGGGGGTACCAGTGCAGGGCCTCAAATTGCAAAACCTGTGTCTTGATGACCTACTATCAAAATGATTTTGCTGGAACAAATTCGCACGAATGGAGCAAAAGGTTTTAATGATATTAAAAAATGGACCTAAATACTCGGCGCTTATATAGGCCTACTGGCTTGTCAATCCCAGTCCAACAATTAAGGGTGTGTTTAAAAAAATGAGACCCCTCAACTTTTTGGATTGTTACAAAATTCAGAGATGCACAGACAGACCCCAAAAGTCCTAAACTTGCAAATCGTAGCGAGTGGAGCTGTCGCCCAGCACGGTCGGGGGTTTCGGGGGCCCGCTCAGGGGCCCTGGTGGGGGTAAGCCAGATGGTTTCTGCACATTTCGCACCACAGGAAAGGACATTTCAGAGGCTATTTAAAAAGAACATTTCAAAGCTCCTGGCTTGTTCTACACTTTTAATAACAAGTGCTTACTTCTTCCAGAAAACATGCTTTAAAGTTACGAGTTTCCTATACTTTTATGCACAAGAGACACTCTTAAAAAATGTTTTTTGTTTTTATTACATGACCAATATGGCTGATGTTGAAGCAGAAAAATAAGGCAATAATTAAACATTTTTTGTGCTTGGTATCCACTGCTTCCCCCACCCCACCACACCTACCGGCACCCCATCCTGGGCCTTCACGTTCAGTGTGCTTTTGGTTAAAATTTTGACATAAAACCTGAGTGTTTTAGACTTTTTGAAAAGTTTTTTGACCTAATATAATATTAAACATGGCCTACATGACTGTAATTGATAGTATAGGCCTATAATGCGCAATATAAAAACAATGATTCATCAAATTGCCCCCCCCCCAATCGGGATGTGGGAGGGGCCCACATGGTGGTACTTATGCATGAAGAATACATGGTATGATATATAAGAGTAATTTGTAAAATTCGGTATGTTAAACATACAGCGTGTCGCTACAAATTGGGATTTGAATAGTAGGCCTATATCCCAAGGGAAATACATACACACACTCACTCACCCCCACCCAACCTACCCCACCCCACCCCAAGTCCACCCCGACGGCCACACAAAGCGAAATGATACAGCTAAAAGGTCCACATCAAACCTTTGACCCAAGTTTGCTTCCATTTAGACTTAAACATGACTTGATCTTAGAGTATACATGGTATATGCCTACATAGGCCTATACGGCATCAGTCCATGCAGCATCATCTCAAACGTCATCGTTCATTACTTCTTACTAGGGTATAATATTCATTGAGGAAAAAGAGATGAGTTTTTGAACGCAAAACCCGACAGCAATCAGTGGCATGCTGGTCCGATAATGGACTAAAATTCATCAATTTTTGGCATGAAAAGGTGTTCTCAATAATATAAAACTTTGATTTGGCCACGATGCAAAAAAAAAAATGAGTACCATTATCTAGCCGAGTCATCCAGTCCGAGGTTCTAAGGAATTTTCATTTTAAAATTCGAGATTTTCTCAGATCCTGAAATTTGATATATATAATGCGCAATATAAAAACAATAATTCATCAAATATTTGACCCCTCCTCCTCTTCGAGTATGTGGGAGGGGGCTCATGTACATGCAGAATACACTGTATGATAAGAGTAATTTGTTGGGAAAATGAGACCAAAATTGCTCCCCCGCCTCGCCAAAAATCGCTGCCCCCAAGCTTTCCCCGCCCCCCTCTCGCCCGCCAAAAAATCGCTGCCCCATTGCACATGCCAAATTTTTGGGATGTCAATTTACCAACTTTAAATGGTCTTTATAGGCCTACATGTTGCGAGCGCAGCATGAAGGAAAATTTGCTTTAAGCTTTTCCGTACGGTTTTCCTAAGCATTTTTAGAGTGTTTTATGTGCCAAAATTCACTTGCCCTCCTCTCGGCCTGCCAAAATTGCTTCCCATCCCCTTTCGCTCGCCAAAATTTCTTGTCCCCACTAATTTTACCTTCCCCCAGGGCTCATAATTATTGCACAGCCTTTAGATGTCCCCATTTTCTCTGCTAAAACAAACAAAATAAACATGAAACACCCACCCCAACGAACTAACTAAACAGAGCCCTACATACAAACAAATACATCTTGAAACGCAAGCCCGTCGGCCGTTCGTGTCAATCAAACTCCAGCACAGCCCGTTATTGGCCAGGATTTTATTGTGAGAGATAGGCCGAAAAGACAAATTTTTATCCCAATTTGTAAATTTCTTATCTCATTTTAAGGCCCGGTTTTAAGGACTCTTTGCTGTTCCCATGTATTCCCACATTATCTGTGGGGGATGATCCCCCACCGACTCCCCTGAGTGCCCCACTCCCACCCAACCAATCACAGGCCTCAAAAAATATTGACCGGGCCGGTCGGGTTTTTTCTGGCTGCATTACAATAGGGCAGTGTCTTTTAGGCCGAGTGCGTCTTGGGTCGAGGTTGCAACTGATGATCAGTATAAGGCTGACATCTTTATAGTATGTTTTATAGAGATGATTGTGTTGCGCATGACAGGTGACAAGCTATTGCCTGTCAATCAAATTTGTTACCAAGCATCGGTAAACAAATTTAACAATAGGAGCTGACTGAAGGTGACAAAATAAGCTAAAATGGTGATACTGGGGAAACGATTAAGCATCAATAATGATCTCCTGCACATGCGTACTTGCGTAATACTTGTGTGTGTGTATTGTATACCATGACTGCTATAACATTAGACCCAGCTTTAACCACCGCTTTATCAGTGGGAGCTGGTAGCCTAATGGATAAAGCGTCCGCCTAGATATCGGAAGGTCGTGGGTTCGATTCCCATGCCGCACATTCCCTTGCTTTTTTTCAAGTTGGGTTGTGTGCCGGTCGGGATTTGTGTTTATTTGTTGTCATGTTTAATTGTAACACTTTGGGTTGGTTAAACTGTTCACTCTTTCTTGTCATTTTCACACTTTTTTTAAATTTTTTTTTATTCACACGATTGGTATGCATGTTTTCTTACGTGTAAGATGATAATATATTTTTTGAGCTGACAAAGCCATAAATGATTTTGTTTAACCTTAATGAAAACTCCTTCATCAACTTAGCTTGCAGATGTCATTTCAAAGTTTCCGTTCACATGTGTCACATCCATGGTACCTGTCACATCCAAAATAGTTTCTTCAAAGAACTAAGACAGGAATGGGACTAGGATGCCAGTTTGAAGTTATTTCATTACAGGTGTGTGGGGGATCAAAAGGCACAACAAATCTTTAATTCAGTATGCCTTCTCTAATTGTGACAGGAGATTCAAAAAGATTCAAAAAGCTTCAATTTCCGTTCACATGTCACATCCTCAAAATTAGTAGTTTTTAGGCCAAAATACTTAAACAACATGATATTTGACTTTCTAAAATAGGTTTATTATTTTGTACATGTCATATATGATTATTTCAAAGCTTTGTCTTTGTCTTTAGAGGACAGTTTATACAATTTACAGAAGCGGATGTGACATTTTCAATTGTGAACGGAATATTTCAGTAAATTATAAACATTTTGCTTGTCAAAAATATAAAGGGTCAGGAAAAACGTTTTAGCATTGCTCAATTCAATAGAATCTCACAAAATATATGTGTTAGAAGTGCCCAAAGCTTATATTTTGACAAGCAAACTGTTTATCATAATGAAACATTCCGTTCACAATTGAAAATGTCACATCCACTTCTATAAATTGTAAACAATGTTTTAAAATGAACACTAACACAGGTTGATATGTTTCAATATATCCAATTTAATTCACTGAGTGTGTGAAAACTCGTTGAATCATTATTTTCTGAAACATACTCTGCTTTACAGTGTGTGGTTTCCGTTCACATTGACATCAGTCACATCCAAAATTGCACAAACATCAGAATCTTGAATTTGACCTGTGTTTTCAAACTGGCTGATATTATTTGTGAACATTACCCATATTATGACCTTCAAAGCTGTGCAATATCAGAGTCATTCATTGATTATTAAAATTGTTGAGTAAACCTTTTCATGTCAATTTCCCTTTTTTACCACAAAATTACATTAAAGTGGCCAAAATTTGTCATTACACAACAAAATTTGCCCAAATTTGGTCAGAAGGGAGCCTATGACATACTCGTTTATGTTAAATATCTATGATATATGTATTGGACAGTCAAAGTATAAATATACACTACTCAATATTGATCAAATTTGTTAAAAAATTACATAACATGAGATAATAAATCATAATTTTCTTCAAGAAGTAGCGAGATTTAAGCTGGGAAATGATATTTTTATGAAAATCTGGTCTTATTTGGAAAAGAAAACCCCTATTAGGCCCTTCACAATTAATTCTTAGTTTCCTGTTTCAAGTTTGAAAATAAAGGACGAGGCGACTTTTAATTATTAATTATTAATTATCTATTACTTTCTTTATTTTGAAAATGTGGTCGTGACTATTATCAACATCCATTTGGTCATTTTGACTAAGACTACGGATTTTTAATTATTTTACCTTTGTAATTGATTTTTTACATTAATATTAGTAGGGGACCCTACAATGTTCTTGTTTTATATTCATAATCAAAGTTGAGATGATCAAAAACAGATATTAGCAAATAAAAGTAATTACAAAGTCAATTAAAAGATGAAAATACCTAAATAAAAATTAAATAATTAAATATTTTTCCATTCTTGATTTTGGACGCGCGAGGGAAACAGGAAACTAAGGATCAATTGTAATTGGCCTTAAATTAAATTTAATCCATTTTGAAAATTTTGAGTTTTTTTCACTAAAAGTGGCGCCTAACCGTGAAATGGGCCATATGCTATATCCATCAGTGACCTTGTGTGAAAAAATTAAGGAATTAGCATTTACCGTTTTGTTTTTATGACACATTTTATAGCGCTACCCAATTTTAATGTTTGTCCAAGAGACATCTAAAATTTGAATGTCAGCCCACTCTGTGTAAGGTAGATTTGGAACAACTGCCATTTTCTCATAATTCTCAACCTCATTGGCATTAAAATAAAATGGAGCATCCAGAGTGATATTTGCCCTTGGTCTTGTTTAAGGAGAAGAAACATTATTTGTTGTAATTTTCATTTTACCTTTACTTTAAAGATGTTTATTCTCTATCAAAAACATACAAATTGCAGGCGGGTTTTTCAAATGTCAAAATGAAATGCGCGCAAATTGAAATGGAGTGAATTACAAAATATCTAGTAAGTTGGACATATTGGGATTAAAAAACTGGAGTTGGGGTCGAGTGAGGTATGAAGGACTTAAAATAATGTTAGAAAGTTTGTTTGAACAGAAAAAAGAAATTAAATTAACGCAAAAATCAACCTTATTTAAGTTAAAGTCAGTTTTTGATATGGTGCCTTTACCGCGCACTGTGTGCGCTCATTCAAAATGCATGATACCTCGTGGACAAATAACGAAATTGGGTATCGCAACAAAAAGACTCATCAAAATTAAACGGTAGTTGCGATTCACTTCAATGACTTCATATTCTCACAGAAGGTGGCTATTGAGTGTAGCATTTATAAAATCTTTCAATATTATGAAAGTTCGATTTGGTTCTTTCATAAATATCGATTCTTTGCTCTATTGCAGTTTTTTTGACTCACCCTGTAATAAATTATAATTTTCTTATGCTTTACCTCACTTGTTCGGCTCAAAATTAAAAGGGGACATATATCTGACAGTAAACGTTAACATTTTATGGAAAATAAATAGCCTACTAATCTATTTTTACAGTAATGTTATAATATGGCTTTAACATAGAGGCGCTCTACATGTATACACGCTATGTTAACATTCTCATCTTTTGAAGTGCAGAATAATGCTATTTTACGCATGGTGTGATTGAGGAAATCTTGAGCCTAAAAACCTTGCTCCTGAGGAAGATATCACAATTTGCACCCCTGGCTGAATCTTTTTGATGAAAGTCAGTCTTTGACAAGATGTAACTTTGCTACGGAAAGTGCTATGAAAAAAAGGTTTTCAGTTTTGGCTTTGTTTACTCAAGGGCTTTAATTTGATATAAAATGATGCAGTTTGATGGCAAATTTGAATTCACCTAGCATACCTACAATGAAATAATTTTGAGTCACAGTGACAGTATAGGGCGGGCTCCGAGGCGGGATTCTTCTTCGTCTTACGTAATAGTATTATTCTCCAAAAAAACCCGGCAGATTGTCGTCTGGCGCTCTAGCTGAAATACAGCAAGATAATGTAAGATAGTAAATGTAAACCTGTATTTTAGCTAGAGTATCTCGAGCTAGTGTATACCAAGTATAGGTATACTAGGTGAATTCAAATTTGACATCAAATTGCATCGTTTTATATATCAAATTAAAGCCCTTGAGTAAACTAAGCCAAAACTGAAAACCTTTTTTTCATAGCACTTTCCGTAGCAAAGTTACATCTTGTCAAAGATTGACTTTCATCAAAAAGATTCAGCTAGCAAAATTCCCTAAAACGGCATTTCGGGTGTTTCTAGATCTTAGTCTCATGGCGATAGCAGCTTTTTTTAATGGAACTGCTATCAAAATCCTCTAAAATTCCATGTGCGACTTGATTATCACCATAAAAAATCATATATTTGGGTCAAGTGAAGTATTAGTATAGAAAACATATTTATGTAGGTTTCCTTCACCGACCTATCCTCGAAAAAAATTCAAATTTCTATGTAAATATGCATTGTGTTGGGGCCCCGGTCTCGGCGAATTCGCTGACTAGTAAATGTGTTAACTAAGGTTTGCCTCAGACAGGGTCTAATTCTGCATAAAACCGGGCAAAGTTATTTCTATAGATCTGCTGCGCATTCAAATTGCATTGTATTGCATCGTAATTTCATTTGTGTCTATGCTAATTATGTTTACACAACATGAACTCACGTGTTTTCAAGCAAATTCGCCGATAATAGGTGATCAAAAGCGATCGGAATGTTACAAAAGTACAGATCGCATTCAGCTTACTTCATATGAGATGATCTTTGGAAAAATACGGCATAATTTGTCTTGGTGTTTGCGGAATGCCATGCAGTAAAATATTAATACGTTGCGGCAATTCATGATTGGCAACTAGACCGAATATTCAGTCGATTATACATACTATAAAATCGACTGAAGTGTTCCTACTGCGTTTGTGCATGGTGTTATTGATGTCACTTTTGAGTTTAATTTGTCTCACTCTCACCTGCATATATGAGCTCTCCAAATTGTTGCTTGTATACAGTACAAGGTTTGGGTGTGCAATCGACGTAAAAAGCCGTTCTGCATTCGTTAAAAAAAACCAATTTGTAGTCACGCCTTGAGCACAATCTCGTCGTGTCTTGCCTGTTTATTTTTAAATGCAAAATGGCTGACCTTAAAGGTTAATTGATTGAGTTGACCTCATACGTAATGCATATTGATCATCCATTTCTCAAATAGGGGTGTTTTCTATCACATTGATGGACGTGCTGACCATTTCATCAGGCCGCATAGGAAGCGCAACACGCGTTCCGAACACGTGACGTTTGAGGCTGGCGAATATACATGGCTGACAGCCCGCTCAAAATACACGGTTAGCAATTACAAATGGAAAATTAACATACTTGCAGTGTGGTACACGGTCGTACCTCGACGGTTTTAGAGTAAGATAATTTTGCTTTGACACCACCTATCAAATTTAGAATTGTTTATGAAGATTTCATGAATATGTGTTAATCCAATGGCGACCTCAAAATTAGCGATATCGCTTCCATCACCGCCTGGTGACGCGGGTGGAATTTCCCTAGAATTTCCCTCAAGAAATAATGGAATGAACCATATCCTTTGCAAGATGACACAGGTCATACCGGGTCAACCATGATCAATTTTGACAGGACAACGTGGGTATGGAACTCTCCAACTGACTCGCAAGAAAGGGCCAAGAAATTTCACTTTTTTCAGTGCACATCGAGAAACCTGAAGTATTGCAATAGAGTGAGAAGTAAGTGGTTATCACCTATAGGTTCACAAAGGGAATTTTAGACGGTCATAAAAAGGTGAAAATAACGTGTAAAACAGCGGATGTAAATACCGACATCCTTCTCAAATCTAAAACATAGCGTAATAGTACGGCACTAATTGACAACTAACAATCGGCGTGTCCTTCGTATCCTCCACTGTCAATTTCTTATCCACTCACTAATCCTCACAAAAGCTTTGTGTTGATTACGTAATGTGTGGAGGCAAATTGCAATAAGTACAATGAAATAATGAGTAGGGCGGGCTCCGAGGCGGGTTTCTTCTTCATCTTACGTAACAGTATTGTTCTCAAAAAAACCCGGAAGCTTGTCGTTTGGAGCTCTAGCTGAAATACAGCAAGATAATGTAAGATAGTAAATGTAAACCTGTATTTTAGCTAGAGTATCTCGAGCTAGTTTGCCTAGGTTACCTAACAAGTACATGTAAAGACACATGGACATGGTTGTTGAATTCGTATGGTTCACTAAACAACAATTTGGCAATCGCAGTTGAGCAAACATGGATTTCACTGAAGATCGGTTTGATATATCGAATGTTGCCCTTATCAAATGGCAGCTTAACATAAAATGAAGCTACTAAAATACATAACAAGCAGTAAATGAAAGCTTACCTTTTGCTCAAAACTTCTCCAGTGTCCGCCATGCTGACTTTGTCTTGTCTAGTGTATGCAAAGAAGTGAGCATTCATTGACTTGATTGCATACGTTGCAGGGATAGCAGCTGACGCCAGATGCAGAGCTGCAGATGATGAAATACTATAATATGCAACAAAATCGATTGCACTTGGTCACAGGGCTGTCAACTCTCACGCATTGGCCGTGAGTCTCACGCATTGGGTCACTTTCTCACGGTCTCACGCCAAGGTAGTATAATCTCACGCCTAGGTAGTAAATCTCACGCAAAAAGCAGGAAAATGAGTAAAATCTCACGCATCATCATGAACAATTTGTCCTTCCTACCCCCCCCGCTTTTCTCCCCCGAAAAGTGATAGATTATTGGACATTACAATAGAATTCAATTGTATCAAAATTGACACGTTCAGGGGTATATAAATAATTTTACTACAGGATATTTCCCTTTTTTTTCAAATGGGTAAGCAGCTATTAGCAGCTGTAAGCTATGGTCAAATGGTTCTAAATCATGTAGGCATATAAATGTACGATCTTTTATGATAGGCCTAGGCCTACAGGATAGGCTATCTTTTTTTTTCAAACCTGATTTTTGGCTTTAAACACATAACTTGGGTTAGGCCAAGAAAAACTTGTTTTGCCCTCATATGAACATAAGTCATGTAGAAAATGCATCAATACTTCAGTTCAAACTTACGCAAGATACACCATAGCTAGAAATAAGAAATTGATTCACCACTGCAGACAGTATAGCCCTACTGTCTATGATACCTGATGTTATATGAGTTTACAGTATACTAGTGATTTTCTTCCTAAGAAAAATGAAATGTTGTTGGCCAAATAAAGCTTTGAAATGAAATTTATACACAGAAATAGAAATAATGACTAAAATTAAAAAATAAAATAAATTTTTTGCCAATTTTGGGTCGGTCGGTGGAGGGCAAACAAACTTTTTTTCCCCTTATACCCAGGCCCGTTCAATGAATTAAAGAGCGCTTACAAATTGATATGCAACCAGTGTTTACTCAGAGGCTGTATGTCTCAAATTTGGCCCAGTGAAAATTATATTTGGCCCACAACAATTTGCAATGCTGTATTATAATTAGTCAATTTGAGGAATTACCGAGACAAAATTGAGTCAATTTTGGGGAGAAATGCTTCATTTGGCGCACTCAATTTCCAGAGAGAGTAAACACTGTATGCAACACTATGGTAGCTTTGCTCCAAAGCCAACCTATTTTCCATCCAATTGAAAGAAAAAATGAAAAACCATGCCATATGCCCTCTGACACTAATAGTAAAGACCAGCTGCAGGTATACAAGTGAAGATATGGCCAAGTGTGTAACCTATCCGCTTGGGCCACTTTTGTCTAAGTGTTACAAAAGTGACTGAAGATTTCACACCACCAAATAGTATATATGGTTGTGCGCCCTTGAATTTCACTTCTCAGAAAAACCCATTGATTCTGAATTTAAGCATTAAAATGAGCAGAAATTTGCATAATTTTAGCCAAATTTGGATTGGTCATGATTGGTAATATTAATTCCTGCAAGTGTACCACAGATGGGAGAGATCGAATAACTTTTAATGATTTTAAGCAGCCTTTTCTTTACAGAAACACCGGCATGGTTTTGCCTGAAAAATAGGAAATTCCCAGACATCGTGAGACTTTGAGGGCCAGTCGTAAAAAATAATGACGGTCAACCTATATTTTTTTCCCAACCAGAGGGATCAGGCAAGGGCTGATTTCAACCATCATAGCTGTCGCTAAAACTGAGTCGCTCCTGTGAAGAAAAAATGACGCTTTCTTAAGGCAAATTTAGCACATATCTCTATGGGACTCTGATTTGGTGGTGTGAGATCTGAATGGAGCTGTGTGTGTGAGTCTCAACTTTTGATTGAGCAAGTTAGCCCTGTGCCTAATTCGTGTTTGGATTCACCGAAGAAGTGCATTGACTGAATTTATGTAATTAAAGGCTAAAATTGAAGAGAACTGCAACATTTGCTACTAATATACCAGTGCTAAGGTGAGTTTATGACCCAAAATGTGTGTTTGAGTGAAAGATTCCATTTCAGAGAGTGACTTAGGCCCTTGCAATGTAATCATAATATTTTTAAGCTTACATCATCAATGGCATGCAATGACTCAGTGCCAGATAGAGAAGACATTGCAGTATGGTGCTAGGGTACTGGTCGGAACTCATGAAATAGGCGCCTGGATCAGGTAAGCTTACGGTTTGTGTGTTGGGTGGGGGGGTAGGCTAAGCTTATGATTCCACTACTGGTAACCCAGGTAATGTTTACAATCATGATGGTATGCAATGACTCAGTGCCAGATGTAGAAGACATCAGTATATGGTGGCACGTGGGCTAGGGCACTGGTTGGAGCTCATAAAATGTGTCCATGGATCAGGTAAGCTTATGGGGGGGGGGTAGACTTAAGATTTCACTAATAGGCCATATAATTCAACACTTATAATTCAGACATTGTGGTCATGTTCTACTTTGTTTTTGTGTGTCTGCCTGGTTACTTGTCCCTCTTGACTGTAAATTGCTGAAAGCCTAAGTCTTGGTGAATTTTTAACATGGTAATCACAATGCTATCTTCAGTAGATAGCAGATGTCACAGACACAATGATTCTGCTTGAAAAAAAAATTTAACCAGCTTCTTGCTCAAATTATGCTAAAAATAAGTTAATTAGATTAAAATAGTCTGAAATTAAGGATAATCAGAAACATGTTGCATCATTCATGGAGCTGTGTGTGTGAGTCTCAACTTTTGATTGAGCAAGTTAGCCCTGTGCCTAATTCGTGTTTGGATTCACCGAAGAAGTGCATTGACTGAATTTATGTAATTAAAGGCTAAAATTGAAGAGAACTGCAACATTTGCTACTAATATACCAGTGCTAAGGTGAGTTTATGACCCAAAATGTGTGTTTGAGTGAAAGATTCCATTTCGTAGAGTGACTTAGGCCCTTGCAATGTAATCATAATATTTTTTAAGCTTACATCATCAATGGCATGCAATGACTCAGTGCCAGATAGAGAAGACATTGCAGTATGGTGCTAGGGTACTGGTCGGAACTCATGAAATAGGCGCCTGGATCAGGTAAGCTTACGGTTTGTGTGTTGGGTGGGGGGGGTAGGCTAAGCTTATGATTCCACTACTGGTAACCCAGGTAATGTTTACAATCATGATGGTATGCAATGACTCAGTGCCAGATGTAGAAGACATCAGTATATGGTGGCACGTGGGCTAGGGCACTGGTTGGAGCTCATAAAATGTGTCCATGGATCAGGTAAGCTTATGGGGGGGTAGACTTAAGATTTCACTAATAGGCCATATAATTCAACACTTATAATTCAGACATTGTGGTCATGTTCTACTTTGTTTTTGTGTGTCTGCCTGGTTACTTGTCCCTCTTGACTGTAAATTGCTGAAAGCCTAAGTCTTGGTGAATTTTTAACATGGTAATCACAATGCTATCTTCAGTAGATAGCAGATGTCACAGACACAATGATTCTGCTTGAAAAAAAATTTAACCAGCTTCTTGCTCAAATTATGCTAAAAATAAGTTAATTAGATTAAAATAGTCTGAAATTAAGGATAATCAGAAACATGTTGCATCATTCATGGAGCTGTGTGTGTGAGTCTCAACTTTTGATTGAGCAAGTTAGCCCTGTGCCTAATTCGTGTTTGGATTCACCGAAGAAGTGCATTGACTGAATTTATGTAATTAAAGGCTAAAATTGAAGAGAACTGCAACATTTGCTACTAATATACCAGTGCTAAGGTGAGTTTATGACCCAAAATGTGTGTTTGAGTGAAAGATTCCATTTCAGAGAGTGACTTAGGCCCTTGCAATGTAATCATAATATTTTTTAAGCTTACATCATCAATGGCATGCAATGACTCAGTGCCAGATAGAGAAGACATTGCAGTATGGTGCTAGGGTACTGGTCGGAACTCATGAAATAGGCGCCTGGATCAGGTAAGCTTACGGTTTGTGTGTTGGGTGGGGGGTAGGCTAAGCTTATGATTCCACTACTGGTAACCCAGGTAATGTTTACAATCATGATGGTATGCAATGACTCAGTGCCAGATGTAGAAGACATCAGTATATGGTGGCACGTGGGCTAGGGCACTGGTTGGAGCTCATAAAATGTGTCCATGGATCAGGTAAGCTTATGGGGGGTAGACTTAAGATTTCACTAATAGGCCATATAATTCAACACTTATAATTCAGACATTGTGGTCATGTTCTACTTTGTTTTTGTGTGTCTGCCTGGTTACTTGTCCCTCTTGACTGTAAATTGCTGAAAGCCTAAGTCTTGGTGAATTTTTAACATGGTAATCACAATGCTATCTTCAGTAGATAGCAGATGTCACAGACACAATGATTCTGCTTGAAAAAAAAAATTTAACCAGCTTCTTGCTCAAATTATGCTAAAAATAAGTTAATTAGATTAAAATAGTCTGAAATTAAGGATAATCAGAAACATGTTGCATCATTCATGGAGCTGTGTGTGTGAGTCTCAACTTTTGATTGAGCAAGTTAGCCCTGTGCCTAATTCGTGTTTGGATTCACCGAAGAAGTGCATTGACTGAATTTATGTAATTAAAGGCTAAAATTGAAGAGAACTGCAACATTTGCTACTAATATACCAGTGCTAAGGTGAGTTTATGACCCAAAATGTGTGTTTGAGTGAAAGATTCCATTTCAGAGAGTGACTTAGGCCCTTGCAATGTAATCATAATATTTTTTAAGCTTACATCATCAATGGCATGCAATGACTCAGTGCCAGATAGAGAAGACATTGCAGTATGGTGCTAGGGTACTGGTCGGAACTCATGAAATAGGCGCCTGGATCAGGTAAGCTTACGGTTTGTGTGTTGGGTGGGGGGGTAGGCTAAACTTATGATTCCACTACTGGTAACCCATGTAATGTTTACAATCATGATGGTATGCAATGACTCAGTGCCAGATGTAGAAGACATCAGTATATGGTGGCACGTGGGCTAGGGGCACTGGTTGGAGCTCATAAAATGTGTCCATGGATCAGGTAAGCTTATGGGGGGGGTAGACTTAAGATTTCACTAATAGGCCATATAATTCAACACTTATAATTCAGACATTGTGGTCATGTTCTACTTTGTTTTTGTGTGTCTGCCTGGTTACTTGTCCCTCTGACTGTAAATTGCTGAAAGCCTAAGTCTTGGTGAATTTTTAACATGGTAATCACAATGCTATCTTCAGTAGATAGCAGATGTCACAGACACAATGATTCTGCTTGAAAAAAAAATTTAACCAGCTTCTTGCTCAAATTATGCTAAAAATAAGTTAATTAGATTAAAATAGTCTGAAATTAAGGATAATCAGAAACATGTTGCATCATTGGAGCTGTGTGTGTGAGTCTCAACTTTTGATTGAGCAAGTTAGCCCTGTGCCTAATTCGTGTTTGGATTCACCAAGAAGTGCATTGACTGAATTTATGTAATTAAAGGCTAAAATTGAAGAGAACTGCAACATTTGCTACTAATATACCAGTGCTAAGGTGAGTTTATGACCCAAAATGTGTGTTTGAGTGAAAGATTCCATTTCAGAGAGTGACTTAGGCCCTTGCAATGTAATCATAATATTTTTAAGCTTACATCATCAATGGCATGCAATGACTCAGTGCCAGATAGAGAAGACATTGCAGTATGGTGCTAGGGTACTGGTCGGAACTCATGAAATAGGCGCCTGGATCAGGTAAGCTTACGGTTTGTGTGATGGTGGGTGGGGGGGGGTAGGCTAAGCTTATGATTCCACTACTGGTAACCCAGGTAATGTTTACAATCATGATGGTATGCAATGACTCAGTGCCAGATGTAGAAGACATCAGTATATGGTGGCACGTGGGCTAGGGCACTGGTTGGAGCTCATAAAATGTGTCCATGGATCAGGTAAGCTTATGGGGGGGGGTAGACTTAAGATTTCACTAATAGGCCATATAATTCAACACTTATAATTCAGACATTGTGGTCATGTTCTACTTTGTTTTTGTGTGTCTGCCTGGTTACTTGTCCCTCTTGACTGTAAATTGCTGAAAGCCTAAGTCTTGGTGAATTTTTAACATGGTAATCACAATGCTATCTTCAGTAGATAGCAGATGTCACAGACACAATGATTCTGCTTGAAAAAAAAATTTAACCAGCTTCTTGCTCAAATTATGCTAAAAATAAGTTAATTAGATTAAAATAGTCTGAAATTAAGGATAATCAGAAACATGTTGCATCATTCATGGAGCTGTGTGTGTGAGTCTCAACTTTTGATTGAGCAAGTTAGCCCTGTGCCTAATTCGTGTTTGGATTCACCAAGAAGTGCATTGACTGAATTTATGTAATTAAAGGCTAAAATTGAAGAGAACTGCAACATTTGCTACTAATATACCAGTGCTAAGGTGAGTTTATGACCCAAAATGTGTGTTTGAGTGAAAGATTCCATTTCAGTAGAGTGACTTAGGCCCTTGCAATGTAATCATAATATTTTTTAAGCTTACATCATCAATGGCATGCAATGACTCAGTGCCAGATAGAGAAGACATTGCAGTATGGTGCTAGGGTACTGGTCGGAACTCATGAAATAGGCGCCTGGATCAGGTAAGCTTACGGTTTGTGTGTTGGGTGGGGGGGGTAGGCTAAGCTTATGATTCCACTACTGGTAACCCAGGTAATGTTTACAATCATGATGGTATGCAATGACTCAGTGCCAGATGTAGAAGACATCAGTATATGGTGGCACGTGGGCTAGGGCACTGGTTGGAGCTCATAAAATGTGTCCATGGATCAGGTAAGCTTATGGGGGGGGTAGACTTAAGATTTCACTAATAGGCCATATAATTCAACACTTATAATTCAGACATTGTGGTCATGTTCTACTTTGTTTTTGTGTGTCTGCCTGGTTACTTGTCCCTCTTGACTGTAAATTGCTGAAAGCCTAAGTCTTGGTGAATTTTTAACATGGTAATCACAATGCTATCTTCAGTAGATAGCAGATGTCACAGACACAATGATTCTGCTTGAAAAAAAAATTTAACCAGCTTCTTGCTCAAATTATGCTAAAAATAAGTTAATTAGATTAAAATAGTCTGAAATTAAGGATAATCAGAAACATGTTGCATCATTCATGGAGCTGTGTGTGTGAGTCTCAACTTTTGATTGAGCAAGTTAGCCCTGTGCCTAATTCGTGTTTGGATTCACCGAAGAAGTGCATTGACTGAATTTATGTAATTAAAGGCTAAAATTGAAGAGAACTGCAACATTTGCTACTAATATACCAGTGCTAAGGTGAGTTTATGACCCAAAATGTGTGTTTGAGTGAAAGATTCCATTTCGAAGAGTGACTTAGGCCCTTGCAATGTAATCATAATATTTTTTAAGCTTACATCATCAATGGCATGCAATGACTCAGTGCCAGATAGAGAAGACATTGCAGTATGGTGCTAGGGTACTGGTCGGAACTCATGAAATAGGCGCCTGGATCAGGTAAGCTTACGGTTTGTGTGTTGGGTGGGGGGGTAGGCTAAGCTTATGATTCCACTACTGGTAACCCAGGTAATGTTTACAATCATGATGGTATGCAATGACTCAGTGCCAGATGTAGAAGACATCAGTATATGGTGGCACGTGGGCTAGGGCACTGGTTGGAGCTCATAAAATGTGTCCATGGATCAGGTAAGCTTATGGGGGGGGGGTAGACTTAAGATTTCACTAATAGGCCATATAATTCAACACTTATAATTCAGACATTGTGGTCATGTTCTACTTTGTTTTTGTGTGTCTGCCTGGTTACTTGTCCCTCTTGACTGTAAATTGCTGAAAGCCTAAGTCTTGGTGAATTTTTAACATGGTAATCACAATGCTATCTTCAGTAGATAGCAGATGTCACAGACACAATGATTCTGCTTGAAAAAAAAATTTAACCAGCTTCTTGCTCAAATTATGCTAAAAATAAGTTAATTAGATTAAAATAGTCTGAAATTAAGGATAATCAGAAACATGTTGCATCATTCATGGAGCTGTGTGTGTGAGTCTCAACTTTTGATTGAGCAAGTTAGCCCTGTGCCTAATTCGTGTTTGGATTCACCGAAGAAGTGCATTGACTGAATTTATGTAATTAAAGGCTAAAATTGAAGAGAACTGCAACATTTGCTACTAATATACCAGTGCTAAGGTGAGTTTATGACCCAAAATGTGTGTTTGAGTGAAAGATTCCATTTCAGAGAGTGACTTAGGCCCTTGCAATGTAATCATAATATTTTTAAGCTTACATCATCAATGGCATGCAATGACTCAGTGCCAGATAGAGAAGACATTGCAGTATGGTGCTAGGGTACTGGTCGGAACTCATGAAATAGGCGCCTGGATCAGGTAAGCTTACGGTTTGTGTGTTGGGTGGGGGGGTAGGCTAAGCTTATGATTCCACTACTGGTAACCCAGGTAATGTTTACAATCATGATGGTATGCAATGACTCAGTGCCAGATGTAGAAGACATCAGTATATGGTGGCACGTGGGCTAGGGCACTGGTTGGAGCTCATAAAATGTGTCCATGGATCAGGTAAGCTTATGGGGGGGGGGTAGACTTAAGATTTCACTAATAGGCCATATAATTCAACACTTATAATTCAGACATTGTGGTCATGTTCTACTTTGTTTTTGTGTGTCTGCCTGGTTACTTGTCCCTCTTGACTGTAAATTGCTGAAAGCCTAAGTCTTGGTGAATTTTTAACATGGTAATCACAATGCTATCTTCAGTAGATAGCAGATGTCACAGACACAATGATTCTGCTTGAAAAAAAAAATTTAACCAGCTTCTTGCTCAAATTATGCTAAAAATAAGTTAATTAGATTAAAATAGTCTGAAATTAAGGATAATCAGAAACATGTTGCATCATTGGAGCTGTGTGTGTGAGTCTCAACTTTTGATTGAGCAAGTTAGCCCTGTGCCTAATTCGTGTTTGGATTCACCGAAGAAGTGCATTGACTGAATTTATGTAATTAAAGGCTAAAATTGAAGAGAACTGCAACATTTGCTACTAATATACCAGTGCTAAGGTGAGTTTATGACCCAAAATGTGTGTTTGAGTGAAAGATTCCATTTCAGAGAGTGACTTAGGCCCTTGCAATGTAATCATAATATTTTTTAAGCTTACATCATCAATGGCATGCAATGACTCAGTGCCAGATAGAGAAGACATTGCAGTATGGTGCTAGGGTACTGGTCGGAACTCATGAAATAGGCGCCTGGATCAGGTAAGCTTACGGTTTGTGTGTTGGGTGGGGGGGGTAGGCTAAGCTTATGATTCCACTACTGGTAACCCAGGTAATGTTTACAATCATGATGGTATGCAATGACTCAGTGCCAGATGTAGAAGACATCAGTATATGGTGGCACGTGGGCTAGGGCACTGGTTGGCGCTCATAAAATGTGTCCATGGATCAGGTAAGCTTATGGGGGGGGTAGACTTAAGATTTCACTAATAGGCCATATAATTCAACACTTATAATTCAGACATTGTGGTCATGTTCTACTTTGTTTTTGTGTGTCTGCCTGGTTACTTGTCCCTCTTGACTGTAAATTGCTGAAAGCCTAAGTCTTGGTGAATTTTTAACATGGTAATCACAATGCTATCTTCAGTAGATAGCAGATGTCACAGACACAATGATTCTGCTTGAAAAAAAAAATTTAACCAGCTTCTTGCTCAAATTATGCTAAAAATAAGTTAATTAGATTAAAATAGTCTGAAATTAAGGATAATCAGAAACATGTTGCATCATTCATGGAGCTGTGTGTGTGAGTCTCAACTTTTGATTGAGCAAGTTAGCCCTGTGCCTAATTCGTGTTTGGATTCACCGAAGAAGTGCATTGACTGAATTTATGTAATTAAAGGCTAAAATTGAAGAGAACTGCAACATTTGCTACTAATATACCAGTGCTAAGGTGAGTTTATGACCCAAAATGTGTGTTTGAGTGAAAGATTCCTTTTCGTTTAATGACACGGCGCCCTGCAAGATCTACACACTTTCCCGAAGCTTACATCATCAATGGCATGCAATGACTCAGTGCCAGATAGAGAAGACATTGCAGTATGGTGCTAGGGTACTGGTCGGAACTCATGAAATAGGCGCCTGGATCAGGTAAGCTTACGGTTTGTGTGTTGGGTGGGGGGTAGGCTAAGCTTATGATTCCACTACTGGTAACCCAGGTAATGTTTACAATCATGATGGTATGCAATGACTCAGTGCCAGATGTAGAAGACATCAGTATATGGTGGCACGTGGGCTAGGGCACTGGTTGGAGCTCATAAAATGTGTCCATGGATCAGGTAAGCTTATGGGGGGGGTAGACTTAAGATTTCACTAATAGGCCATATAATTCAACACTTATAATTCAGACATTGTGGTCATGTTCTACTTTGTTTTTGTGTGTCTGCCTGGTTACTTGTCCCTCTTGACTGTAAATTGCTGAAAGCCTAAGTCTTGGTGAATTTTTAACATGGTAATCACAATGCTATCTTCAGTAGATAGCAGATGTCACAGACACAATGATTCTGCTTGAAAAAAAAAATTTAACCAGCTTCTTGCTCAAATTATGCTAAAAATAAGTTAATTAGATTAAAATAGTCTGAAATTAAGGATAATCAGAAACATGTTGCATCATTCAGATTTCACACCACCAAATAGTATATATGGTTGTGCGCCCTTGAATTTCACTTCTCAGAAAAACCCATTGATTCTGAATTTAAGCATTAAAATGAGCAGAAATTTGCATAATTTAGCCAAATTTGGATTGGTCATGATTAGTAATATTAATTCCTGCAAGTGTACCACAGATGGGAGAGATCGAATAACTTTTAATGATTTTAAGCAGCCTTTTCTTTACAGAAACACCGGCATGGTTTTGCCTGAAAAATAGGAAATTCCCAGACATCGTAGACTTTGAGGGCCAGTCGTAAAAAATAATGACGGTCAACCTATATTTTTTCCCAACCAGAGGGATCAGGCAAGGGCTGATTTCAACCATCATAGCTGTCGCTAAAACTGAGTCGCTCCTGTGAAGAAAAAAAAATGACGCTTTTCTTAAGGCAAATTTAGCACATATCTCTATGGGACTCTGATTTGGTGGTGTGAGATCTGAATGGAGCTGTGTGTGTGAGTCTCAACTTTTGATTGAGCAAGTTAGCCCTGTGCCTAATTCGTGTTTGGATTCACCGAAGAAGTGCATTGACTGAATTTATGTAATTAAAGGCTAAAATTGAAGAGAACTGCAACATTTGCTACTAATATACCAGTGCTAAGGTGAGTTTATGACCCAAAATGTGTGTTTGAGTGAAAGATTCCATTTCGGTAGAGTGACTTAGGCCCTTGCAATGTAATCATAATATTTTTTAAGCTTACATCATCAATGGCATGCAATGACTCAGTGCCAGATAGAGAAGACATTGCAGTATGGTGCTAGGGTACTGGTCGGAACTCATGAAATAGGCGCCTGGATCAGGTAAGCTTACGGTTTGTGTGTGTGGATGGGTGGGGGGGTAGGCTAAGCTTATGATTCCACTACTGGTAACCCAGGTAATGTTTACAATCATGATGGTATGCAATGACTCAGTGCCAGATGTAGAAGACATCAGTATATGGTGGCACGTGGGCTAGGGCACTGGTTGGAGCTCATAAAATGTGTCCATGGATCAGGTAAGCTTATGGGGGGGTAGACTTAAGATTTCACTAATAGGCCATATAATTCAACACTTATAATTCAGACATTGTGGTCATGTTCTACTTTGTTTTTGTGTGTCTGCCTGGTTACTTGTCCCTCTTGACTGTAAATTGCTGAAAGCCTAAGTCTTGGTGAATTTTTAACATGGTAATCACAATGCTATCTTCAGTAGATAGCAGATGTCACAGACACAATGATTCTGCTTGAAAAAAAAATTTAACCAGCTTCTTGCTCAAATTATGCTAAAAATAAGTTAATTAGATTAAAATAGTCTGAAATTAAGGATAATCAGAAACATGTTGCATCATTCATGGAGCTGTGTGTGTGAGTCTCAACTTTTGATTGAGCAAGTTAGCCCTGTGCCTAATTCGTGTTTGGATTCACCTAAGAAGTGCATTGACTGATTTATGTAATTAAAGGCTAAAATTGAAGAGAACTGCAACATTTGCTACTAATATACCAGTGCTAAGGTGAGTTTATGACCCAAAATGTGTGTTTGAGTGAAAGATTCCATTTCAGAGTGACTTAGGCCCTTGCAATGTAATCATAATATTTTTAAGCTTACATCATCAATGGCATGCAATGACTCAGTGCCAGATAGAGAAGACATTGCAGTATGGTGCTAGGGTACTGGTCGGAACTCATGAAATAGGCGCCTGGATCAGGTAAGCTTACGGTTTGTGTGTTGGGTGGGGGGGTAGGCTAAGCTTATGATTCCACTACTGGTAACCCAGGTAATGTTTACAATCATGATGGTATGCAATGACTCAGTGCCAGATGTAGAAGACATCAGTATATGGTGGCACGTGGGCTAGGGCACTGGTTGGAGCTCATAAAATGTGTCCATGGATCAGGTAAGCTTATGGGGGGGGGGGTAGACTTAAGATTTCACTAATAGGCCATATAATTCAACACTTATAATTCAGACATTGTGGTCATGTTCTACTTTGTTTTTGTGTGTCTGCCTGGTTACTTGTCCCTCTTGACTGTAAATTGCTGAAAGCCTAAGTCTTGGTGAATTTTTAACATGGTAATCACAATGCTATCTTCAGTAGATAGCAGATGTCACAGACACAATGATTCTGCTTGAAAAAAAAAATTTAACCAGCTTCTTGCTCAAATTATGCTAAAAATAAGTTAATTAGATTAAAATAGTCTGAAATTAAGGATAATCAGAAACATGTTGCATCATTCAGATTTCACACCACCAAATAGTATATATGGTTGTGCGCCTCCTTGAATTTCACTTCTCAGAAAAACCCATTGATTCTGAATTTAAGCATTAAAATGAGCAGAAATTTGCATAATTTTAGCCAAATTTGGATTGGTCATGATTGGTAATATTAATTCCTGCAAGTGTACCACAGATGGGAGAGATCGAATAACTTTTAATGATTTTAAGCAGCCTTTTCTTTACAGAAACACCGCATGGTTTTGCCTGAAAAATAGGAAATTCCCAGACATCGTGAGACTTTGAGGGCCAGTCGTAAAAATAATGACGGTCAACCTATATTTTTTCCCAACCAGAGGGATCAGGCAAGGGCTGATTTCAACCATCATAGCTGTCGCTAAAACTGAGTCGCTCCTGTGAAGAAAAAAAATAACGTTTTATTAAGGCAAATTTAGCACATATCTCTATGGGACTCTGATTTGGTGGTGTGAGATCTGAACAGATTTCACACCACCAAATAGTATATATGGTTGTGCGCCCTTGAATTTCACTTCTCAGAAAAACCCATTGATTCTGAATTTAAGCATTAAAATGAGCAGAAATTTGCATAATTTTAGCCAAATTTGGATTGGTCATGATTGGTAATATTAATTCCTGCAAGTGTACCACAGATGGGAGAGATCGAATAACTTTTAATGATTTTAAGCAGCCTTTTCTTTACAGAAACACCGGCATGGTTTTGCCTGAAAAATAGGAAATTCCCAGACATCGTAGACTTTGAGGGCCAGTCGTAAAAAATAATGACGGTCAACCTATATTTTTCCCCAACCAGAGGGATCAGGCAAGGGCTGATTTCAACCATCATAGCTGTCGCTAAAACTGAGTCGCTCCTGTGAAGAAAAAATGACGCTTTTCTTAAGGCAAATTTAGCACATATCTCGATGGGACTCTGATTTGGTGGTGTGAGATCTGAATGGAGCTGTGTGTGTGAGTCTCAACTTTGATTGAGCAAGTTAGCCCTGTGCCTAATTCGTGTTTGGATTCACCAAGAAGTGCATTGACTGAATTTATGTAATTAAAGGCTAAAATTGAAGAGAACTGCAACATTTGCTACTAATATACCAGTGCTAAGGTGAGTTTATGACCCAAAATGTGTGTTTGAGTGAAAGATTCCATTTCGTAGAGTGACTTAGGCCCTTGCAATGTAATCATAATATTTTTTAAGCTTACATCATCAATGGCATGCAATGACTCAGTGCCAGATAGAGAAGACATTGCAGTATGGTGCTAGGGTACTGGTCGGAACTCATGAAATAGGCGCCTGGATCAGGTAAGCTTACGGTTTGTGTGTTGGGTGGGGGGGTAGGCTGCTTATGATTCCACTACTGGTAACCCAGGTAATGTTTACAATCATGATGGTATGCAATGACTCAGTGCCAGATGTAGAAGACATCAGTATATGGTGGCACGTGGGCTAGGGCACTGGTTGGAGCTCATAAAATGTGTCCATGGATCAGGTAAGCTTATGGGGGGGGGGGGGGGGGGACTTAAGATTTCACTAATAGGCCATATAATTCAACACTTATAATTCAGACATTGTGGTCATGTTCTACTTTGTTTTTGTGTGTCTGCCTGGTTACTTGTCCCTCTTGACTGTAAATTGCTGAAAGCCTAAGTCTTGGTGAATTTTAACATGGTAATCACAATGCTATCTTCAGTAGATAGCAGATGTCACAGACACAATGATTCTGCTTGAAAAAAAAATTTAACCAGCTTCTTGCTCAAATTATGCTAAAAATAAGTTAATTAGATTAAAATAGTCTGAAATTAAGGATAATCAGAAACATGTTGCATCATTCATGGAGCTGTGTGTGTGAGTCTCAACTTTTGATTGAGCAAGTTAGCCCTGTGCCTAATTCGTGTTTGGATTCACCAAGAAGTGCATTGACTGAATTTATGTAATTAAAGGCTAAAATTGAAGAGAACTGCAACATTTGCTACTAATATACCAGTGCTAAGGTGAGTTTATGACCCAAAATGTGTGTTTGAGTGAAAGATTCCATTTCAGAGAGTGACTTAGGCCCTTGCAATGTAATCATAATATTTTTAAGCTTACATCATCAATGGCATGCAATGACTCAGTGCCAGATAGAAAGACATTGCAGTATGGTGCTAGGGTACTGGTCGGAACTCATGAAATAGGCGCCTGGATCAGGTAAGCTTACGGTTTGTGTGTTGGGTGGGGGGTAGGCTGCTTATGATTCCACTACTGGTAACCCAGGTAATGTTTACAATCATGATGGTATGCAATGACTCAGTGCCAGATGTAGAAGACATCAGTATATGGTGGCACGTGGGCTAGGGCACTGGTTGGAGCTCATAAAATGTGTCCATGGATCAGGTAAGCTTATGGGGGGTAGACTTAAGATTTCACTAATAGGCCATATAATTCAACACTTATAATTCAGACATTGTGGTCATGTTCTACTTTGTTTTTGTGTGTCTGCCTGGTTACTTGTCCCTCTTGACTGTAAATTGCTGAAAGCCCAAGTCTTGGTGAATTTTTAACATGGTAATCACAATGCTATCTTCAGTAGATAGCAGATGTCACAGACACAATGATTCTGCTTGAAAAAAAAAATTTAACCAGCTTCTTGCTCAAATTATGCTAAAAATAAGTTAATTAGATTAAAATAGTCTGAAATTAAGGATAATCAGAAACATGTTGCATCATTGGAGCTGTGTGTGTGAGTCTCAACTTTTGATTGAGCAAGTTAGCCCTGTGCCTAATTCGTGTTTGGATTCACCGAAGAAGTGCATTGACTGAATTTATGTAATTAAAGGCTAAAATTGAAGAGAACTGCAACATTTGCTACTAATATACCAGTGCTAAGGTGAGTTTATGACCCAAAATGTGTGTTTGAGTGAAAGATTCCATTTCAGTAGAGTGACTTAGGCCCTTGCAATGTAATCATAATATTTTTAAGCTTACATCATCAATGGCATGCAATGACTCAGTGCCAGATAGAGAAGACATTGCAGTATGGTGCTAGGGTACTGGTCGGAACTCATGAAATAGGCGCCTGGATCAGGTAAGCTTACGGTTTGTGTGTTGGGTGGGGGGGTAGGCTAAGCTTATGATTCCACTACTGGTAACCCAGGTAATGTTTACAATCATGATGGTATGCAATGACTCAGTGCCAGATGTAGAAGACATCAGTATATGGTGGCACGTGGGCTAGGGCACTGGTTGGAGCTCATAAAATGTGTCCATGGATCAGGTAAGCTTATGGGGGGGGGTAGACTTAAGATTTCACTAATAGGCCATATAATTCAACACTTATAATTCAGACATTGTGGTCATGTTCTACTTTGTTTTTTGTGTCTGCCTGGTTACTTGTCCCTCTTGACTGTAAATTGCTGAAAGCCTAAGTCTTGGTGAATTTTTAACATGGTAATCACAATGCTATCTTCAGTAGATAGCAGATGTCACAGACACAATGATTCTGCTTGAAAAAAAAAATTTAACCAGCTTCTTGCTCAAATTATGCTAAAAATAAGTTAATTAGATTAAAATAGTCTGAAATTAAGGATAATCAGAAACATGTTGCATCATTCATGGAGCTGTGTGTGTGAGTCTCAACTTTTGATTGAGCAAGTTAGCCCTGTGCCTAATTCGTGTTTGGATTCACCGGAGAAGTGCATTGACTGAATTTATGTAATTAAAGGCTAAAATTGAAGAGAACTGCAACATTTGCTACTAATATACCAGTGCTAAGGTGAGTTTATGACCCAAAATGTGTGTTTGAGTGAAAGATTCCATTTCGTAGCGTGACTTAGGCCCTTGCAATGTAATCATAATATTTTTTAAGCTTACATCATCAATGGCATGCAATGACTCAGTGCCAGATAGAGAAGACATTGCAGTATGGTGCTAGGGTACTGGTCGGAACTCATGAAATAGGCGCCTGGATCAGGTAAGCTTACGGTTTGTGTGTTGGGTGGGGGGTAGGCTAAGCTTATGATTCCACTACTGGTAACCCAGGTAATGTTTACAATCATGATGGTATGCAATGACTCAGTGCCAGATGTAGAAGACATCAGTATATGGTGGCACGTGGGCTAGGGCACTGGTTGGAGCTCATAAAATGTGTCCATGGATCAGGTAAGCTTATGGGGGGGGTAGACTTAAGATTTCACTAATAGGCCATATAATTCAACACTTATAATTCAGACATTGTGGTCATGTTCTACTTTGTTTTTGTGTGTCTGCCTGGTTACTTGTCCCTCTTGACTGTAAATTGCTGAAAGCCTAAGTCTTGGTGAATTTTTAACATGGTAATCACAATGCTATCTTCAGTAGATAGCAGATGTCACAGACACAATGATTCTGCTTGAAAAAAAAAATTTAACCAGCTTCTTGCTCAAATTATGCTAAAAATAAGTTAATTAGATTAAAATAGTCTGAAATTAAGGATAATCAGAAACATGTTGCATCATTCATGAATGGAGCTGTGTGTGTGAGTCTCAACTTTTGATTGAGCAAGTTAGCCCTGTGCCTAATTCGTGTTTGGATTCACCGAAGAAGTGCATTGACTGAATTTATGTAATTAAAGGCTAAAATTGAAGAGAACTGCAACATTTGCTACTAATATACCAGTGCTAAGGTGAGTTTATGACCCAAAATGTGTGTTTGAGTGAAAGATTCCATTTCAGAGAGTGACTTAGGCCCTTGCAATGTAATCATAAGATTTTTTAAGCTTACATCATCAATGGCATGCAATGACTCAGTGCCAGATAGAGAAGACATTGCAGTATGGTGCTAGGGTACTGGTCGGAACTCATGAAATAGGCGCCTGGATCAGGTAAGCTTACGGTTTGTGTGTTGGGTGGGGGGGGGTAGGCTAAGCTTATGATTCCACTACTGGTAACCCAGGTAATGTTTACAATCATGATGGTATGCAATGACTCAGTGCCAGATGTAGAAGACATCAGTATATGGTGGCACGTGGGCTAGGGCACTGGTTGGAGCTCATAAAATGTGTCCATGGATCAGGTAAGCTTATGGGGGGGGTAGACTTAAGATTTCACTAATAGGCCATATAATTCAACACTTATAATTCAGACATTGTGGTCATGTTCTACTTTGTTTTTGTGTGTCTGCCTGGTTACTTGTCCCTCTTGACTGTAAATTGCTGAAAGCCTAAGTCTTGGTGAATTTTTAACATGGTAATCACAATGCTATCTTCAGTAGATAGCAGATGTCACAGACACAATGATTCTGCTTGAAAAAAAAAATTTAACCAGCTTCTTGCTCAAATTATGCTAAAAATAAGTTAATTAGATTAAAATAGTCTGAAATTAAGGATAATCAGAAACATGTTGCATCATTCATGGAGCTGTGTGTGTGAGTCTCAACTTTTGATTGAGCAAGTTAGCCCTGTGCCTAATTAGTGTTTGGATTCACCAAGAAGTGCATTGACTGAATTTATGTAATTAAAGGCTAAAATTGAAGAGAACTGCAACATTTGCTACTAATATACCAGTGCTAAGGTGAGTTTATGACCCAAAATGTGTGTTTGAGTGAAAGATTCCATTTCAGAGAGTGACTTAGGCCCTTGCAATGTAATCATAATATTTTTAAGCTTACATCATCAATGGCATGCAATGACTCAGTGCCAGATAGAGAAGACATTGCAGTATGGTGCTAGGGTACTGGTCGGAACTCATGAAATAGGCGCCTGGATCAGGTAAGCTTACGGTTTGTGTGTGTGGTGGGGGGGGTAGGCTAAGCTTATGATTCCACTACTGGTAACCCAGGTAATGTTTACAATCATGATGGTATGCAATGACTCAGTGCCAGATGTAGAAGACATCAGTATATGGTGGCACGTGGGCTAGGGCACTGGTTGGAGCTCATAAAATGTGTCCATGGATCAGGTAAGCTTATGGGGGGGGGTAGACTTAAGATTTCACTAATAGGCCATATAATTCAACACTTATAATTCAGACATTGTGGTCATGTTCTACTTTGTTTTTGTGTGTCTGCCTGGTTACTTGTCCCTCTTGACTGTAAATTGCTGAAAGCCTAAGTCTTGGTGAATTTTTAACATGGTAATCACAATGCTATCTTCAGTAGATAGCAGATGTCACAGACACAATGATTCTGCTTGAAAAAAAAAATTTAACCAGCTTCTTGCTCAAATTATGCTAAAAATAAGTTAATTAGATTAAAATAGTCTGAAATTAAGGATAATCAGAAACATGTTGCATCATTCATGGAGCTGTGTGTGTGAGTCTCAACTTTTGATTGAGCAAGTTAGCCCTGTGCCTAATTCGTGTTTGGATTCACCGACGAAGTGCATTGACTGAATTTATGTAATTAAAGGCTAAAATTGAAGAGAACTGCAACATTTGCTACTAATATACCAGTGCTAAGGTGAGTATATGACCCAAAATGTGTGTTTGAGTGAAAGATTCCATTTCAGTAGAGTGACTTAGGCCCTTGCAATGTAATCATAATATTTTTTAAGCTTACATCATCAATGGCATGCAATGACTCAGTGCCAGATAGAGAAGACATTGCAGTATGGTGCTAGGGTACTGGTCGGAACTCATGAAATAGGCGCCTGGATCAGGTAAGCTTACGGTTTGTGTGTTGGGTGGGGGGGTAGGCTAAGCTTATGATTCCACTACTGGTAACCCAGGTAATGTTTACAATCATGATGGTATGCAATGACTCAGTGCCAGATGTAGAAGACATCAGTATATGGTGGCACGTGGGCTAGGGCACTGGTTGGAGCTCATAAAATGTGTCCATGGATCAGGTAAGCTTATGGGGGGGGTAGACTTAAGATTTCACTAATAGGCCATATAATTCAACACTTATAATTCAGACATTGTGGTCATGTTCTACTTTGTTTTGTGTGTCTGCCTGGTTACTTGTCCCTCTTGACTGTAAATTGCTGAAAGCCTAAGTCTTGGTGAATTTTTAACATGGTAATCACAATGCTATCTTCAGTAGATAGCAGATGTCACAGACACAATGATTCTGCTTGAAAAAAAAAATTTAACCAGCTTCTTGCTCAAATTATGCTAAAAATAAGTTAATTAGATTAAAATAGTCTGAAATTAAGGATAATCAGAAACATGTTGCATCATTCAGATTTCACACCACCAAATAGTATATATGGTTGTGCGCCTTGAATTTCACTTCTCAGAAAAACCCATTGATTCTGAATTTAAGCATTAAAATGAGCAGAAATTTGCATAATTTTAGCCAAATTTGGATTGGTCATGATTGGTAATATTAATTCCTGCAAGTGTACCACAGATGGGAGAGATCAATAACTTTTAATGATTTTAAGCAGCCTTTTCTTTACAGAAACACCGGCATGGTTTTGCCTGAAAAATAGGAAATTCCCAGACATCGTAGACTTTGAGGGCCAGTCGTAAAAAATAATGACGGTCAACCTATATTTTTTCCCAACCAGAGGGATCAGGCAAGGGCTGATTTCAACCATCATAGCTGTCGCTAAAACTGAGTCGCTCCTGTGAAGAAAAAAATGACGTTTTCTTAAGGCAAATTTAGCACATATCTCTATGGGACTCTGATTTGGTGGTGTGAGATCTGAATGGAGCTGTGTGTGTGAGTCTCAACTTTTGATTGAGCAAGTTAGCCCTGTGCCTAATTCGTGTTTGGATTCACCAAGAAGTGCATTGACTGAATTTATGTAATTAAAGGCTAAAATTGAAGAGAACTGCAACATTTGCTACTAATATACCAGTGCTAAGGTGAGTTTATGACCCAAAATGTGTGTTTGAGTGAAAGATTCCATTTCAGAGAGTGACTTAGGCCCTTGCAATGTAATCATAATATTTTTTAAGCTTACATCATCAATGGCATGCAATGACTCAGTGCCAGATAGAGAAGACATTGCAGTATGGTGCTAGGGTACTGGTCGGAACTCATGAAATAGGCGCCTGGATCAGGTAAGCTTACGGTTTGTGTGTTGGGTGGGGGGGGTAGGCTAAGCTTATGATTCCACTACTGGTAACCCAGGTAATGTTTACAATCATGATGGTATGCAATGACTCAGTGCCAGATGTAGAAGACATCAGTATATGGTGGCACGTGGGCTAGGGCACTGGTTGGAGCTCATAAAATGTGTCCATGGATCAGGTAAGCTTATGGGGGGGTAGACTTAAGATTTCACTAATAGGCCATATAATTCAACACTTATAATTCAGACATTGTGGTCATGTTCTACTTTGTTTTTGTGTGTCTGCCTGGTTACTTGTCCCTCTTGACTGTAAATTGCTGAAAGCCTAAGTCTTGGTGAATTTTTAACATGGTAATCACAATGCTATCTTCAGTAGATAGCAGATGTCACAGACACAATGATTCTGCTTGAAAAAAAAATTTAACCAGCTTCTTGCTCAAATTATGCTAAAAATAAGTTAATTAGATTAAAATAGTCTGAAATTAAGGATAATCAGAAACATGTTGCATCATTCAGATTTCACACCACCAAATAGTATATATGGTTGTGCTACCTTGAATTTCACTTCTCAGAAAAACCCATTGATTCTGAATTTAAGCATTAAAATGAGCAGAAATTTGCATAATTTTAGCCAAATTTGGATTGGTCATGATTGGTAATATTAATTCCTGCAAGTGTACCACAGATGGGAGAGATCGAATAACTTTTAATGATTTTAAGCAGCCTTTTCTTTACAGAAACACCGGCATGGTTTTGCCTGAAAAATAGGAAATTCCCAGACATCGTAGACTTTGAGGGCCAGTCGTAAAAAATAATGACGGTCAACCTATATTTTTTCCCAACCAGAGGGATCAGGCAAGGGCTGATTTCAACCATCATAGCTGTCGCTTAAAACTGAGTCGCTCCTGTGAAGAAAAAATGACGCTTTCTTAAGGCAAATTTAGCACATATCTCTATGGGACTCTGATTTGGTGGTGTGAGATCTGAATGGAGCTGTGTGTGTGAGTCTCAACTTTTGATTGAGCAAGTTAGCCCTGTGCCTAATTCGTGTTTGGATTCACCGAAGAAGTGCATTGACTGAATTTATGTAATTAAAGGCTAAAATTGAAGAGAACTGCAACATTTGCTACTAATATACCAGTGCTAAGGTGAGTTTATGACCCAAAATGTGTGTTTGAGTGAAAGATTCCATTTCAGAGAGTGACTTAGGCCCTTGCAATGTAATCATAATATTTTTAAGCTTACATCATCAATGGCATGCAATGACTCAGTGCCAGATAGAGAAGACATTGCAGTATGGTGCTAGGGTACTGGTCGGAACTCATGAAATAGGCGCCTGGATCAGGTAAGCTTACGGTTTGTGTGTTGGGTGGGGGGGGTAGGCTAAGCTTATGATTCCACTACTGGTAACCCAGGTAATGTTTACAATCATGATGGTATGCAATGACTCAGTGCCAGATGTAGAAGACATCAGTATATGGTGGCACGTGGGCTAGGGCACTGGTTGGAGCTCATAAAATGTGTCCATGGATCAGGTAAGCTTATGGGGGGGGTAGACTTAAGATTTCACTAATAGGCCATATAATTCAACACTTATAATTCAGACATTGTGGTCATGTTCTACTTTGTTTTTGTGTGTCTGCCTGGTTACTTGTCCCTCTTGACTGTAAATTGCTGAAAGCCTAAGTCTTGGTGAATTTTTAACATGGTAATCACAATGCTATCTTCAGTAGATAGCAGATGTCACAGACACAATGATTCTGCTTGAAAAAAAATTTAACCAGCTTCTTGCTCAAATTATGCTAAAAATAAGTTAATTAGATTAAAATAGTCTGAAATTAAGGATAATCAGAAACATGTTGCATCATTCATGGAGCTGTGTGTGTGAGTCTCAACTTTTGATTGAGCAAGTTAGCCCTGTGCCTAATTCGTGTTTGGATTCACCGAAGAAGTGCATTGACTGAATTTATGTAATTAAAGGCTAAAATTGAAGAGAACTGCAACATTTGCTACTAATATACCAGTGCTAAGGTGAGTTTATGACCCAAAATGTGTGTTTGAGTGAAAGATTCCATTTCAGTAGAGTGACTTAGGCCCTTGCAATGTAATCATAATATTTTTTAAGCTTACATCATCAATGGCATGCAATGACTCAGTGCCAGATAGAGAAGACATTGCAGTATGGTGCTAGGGTACTGGTCGGAACTCATGAAATAGGCGCCTGGATCAGGTAAGCTTACGGTTTGTGTGTTGGGTGGGGGGGGGGGGGTAGGCTAAGCTTATGATTCCACTACTGGTAACCCAGGTAATGTTTACAATCATGATGGTATGCAATGACTCAGTGCCAGATGTAGAAGACATCAGTATATGGTGGCACGTGGGCTAGGGCACTGGTTGGAGCTCATAAAATGTGTCCATGGATCAGGTAAGCTTATGGGGGGGTAGACTTAAGATTTCACTAATAGGCCATATAATTCAACACTTATAATTCAGACATTGTGGTCATGTTCTACTTTGTTTTTGTGTGTCTGCCTGGTTACTTGTCCCTCTTGACTGTAAATTGCTGAAAGCCTAAGTCTTGGTGAATTTTTAACATGGTAATCACAATGCTATCTTCAGTAGATAGCAGATGTCACAGACACAATGATTCTGCTTGAAAAAAAATTTAACCAGCTTCTTGCTCAAATTATGCTAAAAATAAGTTAATTAGATTAAAATAGTCTGAAATTAAGGATAATCAGAAACATGTTGCATCATTCAGATTTCACACCACCAAATAGTATATATGGTTGTGCGCCTTGAATTTCACTTCTCAGAAAAACCCATTGATTCTGAATTTAAGCATTAAAATGAGCAGAAATTTGCATAATTTTAGCCAAATTTGGATTGGTCATGATTGGTAATATTAATTCCTGCAAGTGTACCACAGATGGGAGAGATCGAATAACTTTTAATGATTTTAAGCAGCCTTTTCTTTACAGAAACACCGGCAAGGTTTTGCATGAACAATAGGAAATTCCCAGACGTCGTAGACTTTGAGGGCCAGTCGTAAAAAATAATGACGGTCAACCTATATTTTTTCCCAACCAGAGGGATCAGGCAAGGGCTGATTTCAACCATCATAGCTGTCGCTAAAACTGAGTCGCTCCTGTGAAGAAAAAATGACGCTTTCTTAAGGCAAATTTAGCACATATCTCTATGGGACTCTGATTTGGTGGTGTGAGATCTTTGAATGGAGCTGTGTGTGTGAGTCTCAACTTTTGATTGAGCAAGTTAGCCCTGTGCCTAATTCGTGTTTGGATTCACCGAAGAAGTGCATTGACTGAATTTATGTAATTAAAGGCTAAAATTGAAGAGAACTGCAACATTTGCTACTAATATACCAGTGCTAAGGTGAGTTTATGACCCAAAATGTGTGTTTGAGTGAAAGATTCCATTTCGCAGAGTGACTTAGGCCCTTGCAATGTAATCATAATATTTTTAAGCTTACATCATCAATGGCATGCAATGACTCAGTGCCAGATAGAGAAGACATTGCAGTATGGTGCTAGGGTACTGGTCGGAACTCATGAAATAGGCGCCTGGATCAGGTAAGCTTACGGTTTGTGTGTTGGTGGGGGGGGGGGGGAGGCGAAGTTTATGATTCCACTACTGGTAACCCAGGTAATGTTTACAATCATGATGGTATGCAATGACTCAGTGCCAGATGTAGAAGACATCAGTATATGGTGGCACGTGGGCTAGGGCACTGGTTGGAGCTCATAAAATGTGTCCATGGATCAGGTAAGCTTATGGGGGGGTAGACTTAAGATTTCACTAATAGGCCATATAATTCAACACTTATAATTCAGACATTGTGGTCATGTTCTACTTTGTTTTTGTGTGTCTGCCTGGTTACTTGTCCCTCTTGACTGTAAATTGCTGAAAGCCTAAGTCTTGGTGAATTTTTAACATGGTAATCACAATGCTATCTTCAGTAGATAGCAGATGTCACAGACACAATGATTCTGCTTGAAAAAAAAAATTTAACCAGCTTCTTGCTCAAATTATGCTAAAAATAAGTTAATTAGATTAAAATAGTCTGAAATTAAGGATAATCAGAAACATGTTGCATCATTCAGATTTCGCACCACCAAATAGTATATATGGTTGTGCGCCCTTGAATTTCACTTCTCAGAAAAACCCATTGATTCTGAATTTAAGCATTAAAATGAGCAGAAATTTGCATAATTTTAGCCAAATTTGGATTGGTCATGATTGGTAATATTAATTCCTGCAAGTGTACCACAGATGGGAGAGATCGAATAACTTTTAATGATTTTAAGCAGCCTTTTCTTTACAGAAACACCGGCATGGTTTTGCCTGAAAAATAGGAAATTCCCAGACATCGTAGACTTTGAGGGCCAGTCGTAAAAAATAATGACGGTCAACCTATATTTTTTCCCAACCAGAGGGATCAGGCAAGGGCTGATTTCAACCATCATAGCTGTCGCTAAAACTGAGTCGCTCCTGTGAAGAAAAAATGACGCTTTCTTAAGGCAAATTTAGCACATATCTCTATGGGACTCTGATTTGGTGGTGTGAGATCTTCATGAATGGAGCTGTGTGTGTGAGTCTCAACTTTTGATTGAGCAAGTTAGCCCTGTGCCTAATTCGTGTTTGGATTCACCGAAGAAGTGCATTGACTGAATTTATGTAATTAAAGGCTAAAATTGAAGAGAACTGCAACATTTGCTACTAATATACCAGTGCTAAGGTGAGTTTATGACCCAAAATGTGTGTTTGAGTGAAAGATTCCATTTCAGAGAGTGACTTAGGCCCTTGCAATGTAATCATAATATTTTTTAAGCTTACATCATCAATGGCATGCAATGACTCAGTGCCAGATAGAGAAGACATTGCAGTATGGTGCTAGGGTACTGGTCGGAACTCATGAAATAGGCGCCTGGATCAGGTAAGCTTACGGTTTGTGTGTTGGGTGGGGGGGTAGGCTAAGCTTATGATTCCACTACTGGTAACCCAGGTAATGTTTACAATCATGATGGTATGCAATGACTCAGTGCCAGATGTAGAAGACATCAGTATATGGTGGCACGTGGGCTAGGGCACTGGTTGGAGCTCATAAAATGTGTCCATGGATCAGGTAAGCTTATGGGGGGGGGTAGACTTAAGATTTCACTAATAGGCCATATAATTCAACACTTATAATTCAGACATTGTGGTCATGTTCTACTTTGTTTTTGTGTGTCTGCCTGGTTACTTGTCCCTCTTGACTGTAAATTGCTGAAAGCCTAAGTCTTGGTGAATTTTAACATGGTAATCACAATGCTATCTTCAGTAGATAGCAGATGTCACAGACACAATGATTCTGCTTGAAAAAAAAATTTAACCAGCTTCTTGCTCAAATTATGCTAAAAATAAGTTAATTAGATTAAAATAGTCTGAAATTAAGGATAATCAGAAACATGTTGCATCATTCAGATTTCACACCACCAAATAGTATATATGGTTGTGCGCCTTGAATTTCACTTCTCAGAAAAACCCATTGATTCTGAATTTAAGCATTAAAATGAGCAGAAATTTGCATAATTTTAGCCAAATTTGGATTGGTCATGATTGGTAATATTAATTCCTGCAAGTGTACCACAGATGGGAGAGATCGAATAACTTTTAATGATTTTAAGCAGCCTTTTCTTTACAGAAACACCGGCATGGTTTTGCCTGAAAAATAGGAAATTCCCAGACATCGTGAGACTTTGAGGGCCAGTCGTAAAAAATAATGACGGTCAACCTATATTTTTTCCCAACCAGAGGGATCAGGCAAGGGCTGATTTCAACCATCATAGCTGTCGCTTAAAACTGAGTCGCTCCTGTGAAGAAAAAATGACGTTTTCTTAAGGCAAATTTAGCACATATCTCTATGGGACTCTGATTTGGTGGTGTGAGATCTGAATGGAGCTGTGTGTGTGAGTCTCAACTTTTGATTGAGCAAGTTAGCCCTGTGCCTAATTCGTGTTTGGATTCACCGAAGAAGTGCATTGACTGAATTTATGTAATTAAAGGCTAAAATTGAAGAGAACTGCAACATTTGCTACTAATATACCAGTGCTAAGGTGAGTTTATGACCCAAAATGTGTGTTTGAGTGAAAGATTCCATTTCAGAGAGTGACTTAGGCCCTTGCAATGTAATCATAATATTTTTAAGCTTACATCATCAATGGCATGCAATGACTCAGTGCCAGATAGAGAAGACATTGCAGTATGGTGCTAGGGTACTGGTCGGAACTCATGAAATAGGCGCCTGGATCAGGTAAGCTTACGGTTTGTGTGTTGGGTGGGGGGGGTAGGCTAAGCTTATGATTCCACTACTGGTAACCCAGGTAATGTTTACAATCATGATGGTATGCAATGACTCAGTGCCAGATGTAGAAGACATCAGTATATGGTGGCACGTGGGCTAGGGCACTGGTTGGAGCTCATAAAATGTGTCCATGGATCAGGTAAGCTTATGGGGGGGGTAGACTTAAGATTTCACTAATAGGCCATATAATTCAACACTTATAATTCAGACATTGTGGTCATGTTCTACTTTGTTTTTGTGTGTCTGCCTGGTTACTTGTCCCTCTTGACTGTAAATTGCTGAAAGCCTAAGTCTTGGTGAATTTTTAACATGGTAATCACAATGCTATCTTCAGTAGATAGCAGATGTCACAGACACAATGATTCTGCTTGAAAAAAAAATTTAACCAGCTTCTTGCTCAAATTATGCTAAAAATAAGTTAATTAGATTAAAATAGTCTGAAATTAAGGATAATCAGAAACATGTTGCATCATTCAGATTTCACACCACCAAATAGTATATATGGTTGTGCGCTCTTGAATTTCACTTCTCAGAAAAACCCATTGATTCTGAATTTAAGCATTAAAATGAGCAGAAATTTGCATAATTTTAGCCAAATTTGGATTGGTCATGATTGGTAATATTAATTCCTGCAAGTGTACCACAGATGGGAGAGATCGAATAACTTTTAATGATTTTAAGCAGCCTTTTCTTTACAGAAACACCGGCATGGTTTTGCCTGAAAAATAGGAAATTCCCAGACATCGTAGACTTTGAGGGCCAGTCGTAAAAAATAATGACGGTCAACCTATATTTTTTCCCAACCAGAGGGATCAGGCAAGGGCTGATTTCAACCATCATAGCTGTCGCTTAAAACTGAGTCGCTCCTGTGAAGAAAAAAAATGACGCTTTCTTAAGGCAAATTTAGCACATATCTCTATGGGACTCTGATTTGGTGGTGTGAGATCTGAATGGAGCTGTGTGTGTGAGTCTCAACTTTTGATTGAGCAAGTTAGCCCTGTGCCTAATTCGTGTTTGGATTCACCGAAGAAGTGCATTGACTGAATTTATGTAATTAAAGGCTAAAATTGAAGAGAACTGCAACATTTGCTACTAATATACCAGTGCTAAGGTGAGTTTATGACCCAAAATGTGTGTTTGAGTGAAAGATTCCATTTCAGAGAGTGACTTAGGCCCTTGCAATGTAATCATAATATTTTTAAGCTTACATCATCAATGGCATGCAATGACTCAGTGCCAGATAGAGAAGACATTGCAGTATGGTGCTAGGGTACTGGTCGGAACTCATGAAATAGGCGCCTGGATCAGGTAAGCTTACGGTTTGTGTGTTGGGTGGGGGGGTAGGCTAAGCTTATGATTCCACTACTGGTAACCCAGGTAATGTTTACAATCATGATGGTATGCAATGACTCAGTGCCAGATGTAGAAGACATCAGTATATGGTGGCACGTGGGCTAGGGCACTGGTTGGAGCTCATAAAATGTGTCCATGGATCAGGTAAGCTTATGGGGGGGGTAGACTTAAGATTTCACTAATAGGCCATATAATTCAACACTTATAATTCAGACATTGTGGTCATGTTCTACTTTGTTTTTGTGTGTCTGCCTGGTTACTTGTCCCTCTTGACTGTAAATTGCTGAAAGCCTAAGTCTTGGTGAATTTTAACATGGTAATCACAATGCTATCTTCAGTAGATAGCAGATGTCACAGACACAATGATTCTGCTTGAAAAAAAAAATTTAACCAGCTTCTTGCTCAAATTATGCTAAAAATAAGTTAATTAGATTAAAATAGTCTGAAATTAAGGATAATCAGAAACATGTTGCATCATTCATAGGGTTGAGCCATGGACCACTTGGACGATGCTCTTATGATAGGTAGTTTTAAACAATGGGGTATTCGAAGTGATAAAAATGATTACAAAATAGAATATCCCCGGGGGGGGGGGCACTTCCATGACAGATATGCATCATGTGCCTCGGGATAGACCCCCTTTTTCAAACCGGCTTGTACCCAATGACCCCCTTTTTGTGTTATGGTCCTACCTATTACCCAATGACCCCTTTTAAAAAATTCATGTAGGGGCCTACTCAATGACCCCCTTTTTCTATTTCCTGCTATACCCAATGACCCCCCTTTTAATTCCCAAATTTAGGTGGTATTTGTGTTCTCCACCAGAAATAATGAGATTTTTCACATTTCCAAGGTGGCCAAGTTGTTTTTACGCAGTTTGGCACTTATTTATGTGTACTTAATGATACTCTTTTGGCACTCCTGTACTCAATGACTCCCATTTTACTTTGTGTTACCCCAATGACCATCCTTTTTTCAAAGTTTCATACCGAATGACCCCATTTTTTTCAGGTAGTGTACTGAATGACCCCATATTTTTGTAATTGTACATTTGACCTGAATGCCCCCTACTTTTAACATGGCCGAGGCACATCCCTGCCATTTCAGATAGGGAGTGCCCCCCCCCCCCGGGAGAATATCTCCTTGAATTTTTGAAAGTCACAACCAAGCTCTGACATAATAACCTCATTGGCTGCAGCTCAACAACTTCAACCCCAATTCACGTTGGAAATGCGTATTTTTATGGTTATGACTTCGGTAGCACATGGAGTCAAGCAGAAACCATAAGATTGTTTATAGCTCATTTTCCAAACTCACGTCTTCCATTAAGGCATACAATTACATATAACTATGAGAAGTATGTAGAATTTGTTAACAGAAATGCTGGCAATAGTGGTCGCCCCCCATAGCTCCCCATACAGAACAGATAGAAGCCCAGCTGAACTTAATTTCAAAATTTTATTGTTTTGTACTTACTGATGCAAAAACTGTTTTCAGTTTTACCAATGAATGATATCTCAGGGATATGAGAAATTACTTTATTTATAAGATATTTTGAAAGAAATTTCATGACTTCATTTATAGATTTTAATGAAATATCATATTATTATTAAGTTCATGTTAATTATATGAAGAAACACCACTTATAATTCTTTTGTGTCAGTTCTTTGGTGTTTAATGCACGATAAGCATATCTACGCGGTTTAAACTTGATATGCGCAAACATGTCCAAAGTTTTCTGGACGATGTTAATTGCACATAACTTTCGAATCCAAGCTTGTAAAGAAACCAACTAAACGTCTTCTTTTAGCCAAGATATTACTGATTGTATTGCATATAACATTTGTGCCATAACTCTTTTAGTTTTTTCCTGAGAAGCCAAAATGTAATTGTACAAATTTTATTGTTACACCCTGTATATTTGGTAACATGTCAATAAACCGAACTGAACTGATCTGAACTGAACTAAGTGACGTCATAATCGGATTAACTACCATAGCAATAGATGAATACAATTTTTGAATAGATCGCCCTCCACTACAAGCAGATTTTATGTATGTCAGCAAACATAGATTGAATACAATACTGCTCTTTTCAAAGATACTAAAATATTGTGGACGGTTTTTCATAACAGCTATACACTTTAAATGTTTTTTGAACATTATTATTTTGCATGTTTTTACTTTCCTTGCCATCTTCTGTATATAGCATTTAGAGCCTACAAAGAAAATAATTAATTTAGGGCCTATGTTTAATGGGTTTTTTTTTAATCATTTTGACTATCTATTGAAGATAGCAATTACGGTGGGGTTATATAAGACAAAAAGTAATTTCTTGCGTACTGAATCATCATTGATTTGTTGTTTTTTTGTTTTGTTTTTTTAATTTTTTTTTCTATCATCCTGATAATCTCTGCTATATAAGTGCCGTTTTAAATTTTGGACAGTTTCGTCATTTTAACATATCTTTGTAGCTTTGCATTTGGCCTATTGGCTATTTTTTTCTAAGCGCTTGGCTAGTTATAGCCGTTTTGCCCCGGGATTTTGCGTTGCTGAATCATCAGATTCTGCGTATATACGGAATCATCATTTAGAACGCGTGTTATGCAATGTTTTTTGAACATTATTATTTTGCACGTTTTTTTTACTTTGCTTGCTATCTTCTGCATTTAGAGCCTACAAAGAAAATAATTAATATCTCAACTTTTTTCTTCAACGCTTTGGTGTCCCCGTCACATCATTATGAGAGTCCACCCGGCCTGGCCCTGATCGACCCACCTCGCAATGCAAAATGATCTTCACCCATGATCTTTCGAAATATAAATTGAACTTTTCCTATCATGAAGCACAAACAAAAAGAAACAACAACAATAACAACATGTGACGTCATTATCGGTATTTCAGTCCAGTTGCGTCAGACGGATCTAAGGCTGGTCCTATAAACATGATAAAAAGTCAGTGCTTTGATGCCATTGACATTCAATGGGAAAAACTTTTGAAGTTCTTGTTGTACCAAGTTGGAAATGTAATACCTGGAAAAATATCACTTGAAAGGTGAGTTCTAGGCCTACTGAATAAGTAAGAGAGTTATTTTGCTGTTTGTTAGTTTATTATTATTCACTACCGTAGGCCTACATAAAGAATAATTTATATTTATAGCCACGTTAACGTTCCAGCGAGTCGTGTTTCTTCATGAAAACTAGTTATAGGGACTGCAATAATGAGCTAGCTCTTGATCAGAGCCCTCGCAGTACCTTAGAAGATCCAGTGATCCCCAAGTAAAATAAACCCAAGCAAGTGACTGGTCTTCTTTAAAGAAAATGTATATAGGCCAATCCCTGCCTGGTTTAGACCATTCTGTAAAAAATCAATACCACTCCCAGCAGTACATGTACATGGTACAGAGCTTGCCGAAGGCAAGCTTCACTATTGGCAAGCTACTTAAGTCACCAACAAGTAAGTATATGGCCACTATGCAGTAGGACAACTATGCAGTAAAGATCACTGTCTCCCTAAGATATTGGTCTACAAAACCCACCAACCGCGAAAGCCCACTCACCGAACCTGCAGCTGGTCTTTACTATTAGTGTCAGAGGGCATATGGCATGGTTTTTCATTTTTTCTTTCAATTGGATGGAAAATAGGTTGGCTTTGGAGCAGCTGGTCTTTACTATTAGTGTCAGAGGGCATATGGCATGGTTTTTCATTTTTTCTTTCAATTGGATGGAAAATAGGTTGGCTTTGGAGCAAAGCTACACAGATATTGTAAAATCTTGCATAGACTGTAAAAACTATATTATAAAATTCGCTATTACCGTCCACGCACGAAGATTCCCGCTAATGCATAATACAGCATTTCTTTTTATCCTCAGTTCAATGTGCAGAAAATACGCCCAAAAAGCTCCAAAAGATCACTCATAAAACGCAGTTTGTTACAGATATTTGCAATTCAGCTACCAACTACGGTATTTACCTTATTGAGAATTTGACCGTAAAATTATTATAAATGTAGGCCTAATGCTGTGGCTTAACTACGTTTCGTTTCCGTCAACAGACGAATTGAGTTTTCAAAAAGGCCTTGCAAAACAGTGATCAAATACTATCGATTCTTCTTATATTTCATGCACTGTAACCAATACGGTAACCTTTTACAAATAAGCCTGGACTTACCTTTGACAATCTGAAAAATGTATTTGAAGATCCTGCGTGTATATGTCGTCATGTATCTTTACGGGAAATTCCCAGTAATCCTTCAGTGTATCATATCTAAACTGCAATATAATAATATCATGGTTAGGGACCGCTCATTATTAATGCGGGAGGGGGGGGGGGGAAAATGTTGAGCTTTATGGGTGAAAAATACCTACCCCCCCCCCTTGCGATGAATCAATTTCACGTAACCCCCCCTATTGAATCAAACAAAATCACATAATCCCCCCCTTTCAAATTTCTTTTAAGTCATAGTGAATGCAGCTCTTTTTGGCGACAAAATAAGTTTTTTTGTACAAATGCGCGCAAAGCGCGCACAAATTTTTGCCATTTTGAAACTAAACTGATGAAATATGGTGCAAGAGTGGAATTAATTCGCGCGAAGAGTACAAAAGTGTGCGATTTTGTGACTAAAATAATTGTCAAATATAAGGTTAATTTGGTCAGAAACCCACATAGGCCTACAGGCCTCAACATTTGGGGGGATGGTCTGGCAAAATATGGGGGGATTCCACCACTCCTCCCATCCCCGGGATCTATATACGCATGCCAATAGATCCACTTTTGGTAAGAAAATTTATAGGTGTGTGCTTGCAGGTCGGGTGGTCATGTGGTGAGGAGTGAGTGGTTTGTGTGTGTAGCATGTGGCAGTGGCGTAGATTTCTTTTTTGACATGGGGGGATGGGGTAGGAAAAAGAAAAAAAATCTTGAAGTATAGTGAACCCAGCACATTTTGGTCGTTGACTATGTTCATAGAACAAATGCGCGCAAAGCGCGCAAATTTTTTGCCCTATTTAAGCTAAAATGGTGAAATACGGTGCAAAATGGGAACAATTTTGTGCGAATAAGTCATTAGACAAATATGTATAATATGATTGATATTGTTACTATATATCATATGCAAGACCTTCCAGGATACTTGGTATTACCATATAAATAATAGTGAATGACTATTAAATTTCACATGACCCCCCTATCAGGAAAAATAGAATCACATAACCCCCCCCCCCTGTTTGTCAAAGTGAAAATCGCATAACCCCCCCTACATTTTCCCGGGCCCCCTCCCACATTAATAATGAGCGGTCCCTTATGTGTTTGAATAAATTACCGAGGCAAAAACAAAATGGTTGTCATCATCGCCCACACCAAATTTTAAAAGTTGGAAACACACATCTTATACAAAAGAATACATTCCGTGCATGGCATTCGAAAATCTTGCACCATAGGCGTCACTGGTACGGTTTGGCTATAATGTTTTTTAAGGCCACCAGTCAGGATATTTCCATTAGTTTGCGAGCGATGCGTTTAGCCATACGACGGTGAAATTAGGGTGGAGCAGTACTCGAATTTAACCATAGACTGCTTCAGAGTCTATGATTTAACACAGTTGTCTGGCGTCAATTATAATTAGCTATTAATGCGACGAGCAAATTGTCACTTTGAACTACGAAAAATACCATGCATCTCATGTGAAAAAACAACACAACTTTAGCGAACCTTTTTATGGGATGTCACCTCTCATAGGCGTAGATTCCGAGGGATGGGGATGAATCCCCTCCCCCAAATGTTTGATAAGGGGGTGCGCGCGCGAATTTGTCCTACTTTTACACTATACATAGAAATGACTTGTTCGCCTTGTTGGCGGAATTCAAAAGGAGTAAGTTTGGACAACTCTAAAATAGTGTAAAAATCCGGGGTAAAAGTTGCCAAAACAAAATTCATTTTAGTTTTAAAAAATGCTGAAAAAGCTCAAAAAGTTCCGTAAACAAAAATAAACTAATCTACTTTGTTGGCATTACTTAAAAAGTTGATGTAAGTCGTTGCGTCAACTTTTTAAGTAATGCCAACTTCTGAATTCAAGTTCAGGGAACTCAGAAAAATAAACAAGGTTCAAAGAACCAATTAGTTGAGTTATTGTAACTCAACATGTAAGTTGATGTAACTCGTTCATATTAAGTTACTAGTACTTATTGTTTTGAGTTATTCCAATTTGGTACTTTGTTACTTAATTCACGTAATTGGATCATTTTCTGCACAATTATTTAGCCCAGACAATTAGCAGTATTCAAATATTTATTTTTGTAATCAGTGCAAAATTTTGTATACTATAGCACACCTCTAGAAAATTATGCTAACCTAGACTAGTTTCATTTTCTGAGTTGTAACAACTCAATAAAGGAAGTGCAAATAAGTGCGACCAACATAATGATATCGAGTCAGCGTTACTCAAAATTGTACGCGTTGGCATTACTCGGAATGTTGACGCAACAACTTACTGAGTAATGCCAACGAACAATTTCTATGAGTGTAGCTTCAATAATGGCACGTTTTTTTCGCGCGCTTCTTGCGCATTTGTATCAACAATTTATTATATCGCCAAATGGTGCTAGATTATACTATACTATACAAGAATTTTTCCAATCCCATCCCCCAATGACGTCAAAAAGAAATCTACGCCACGGTTTGTCCTCTCTAAAAATTCTAAAAAGATTTTTTGAGCTCGAAAGAACCCTCTTAGATTATCAGAACCCCCTCACAATATAGACTACAATAACTTTTGGGGTAAAAAACATGGGATTCTTGGACCAAAAAAAACAACAGTTCTAGCATATTCTGTCAAGGGTGTTTTTTTTTCAGAGCTTAAACATAGCTGTATACGCTGGCGAAGTTACGTAATAAATCGGATTAACTACTATAGCAATAGGTGAAAACAATTTTGAACATATCGCGCTGCACTACAAGCAGGTTGAAGTAATCACCTAGCTGTGTATGTCTGCAATCATAGATTGAACACAATACTGGTCTTTTCAAAGATACTAATCTTACAGGTGCAAGTAATCAGCATGATATGGTTCAATGCAGAGGTACCGCGTTAAAGTATCAGTGCAGCGCGGTATATTCAAAAATTGTTTTCACCTATTGCTATAGTAGTTAATCCGCTTATTACGTAACTTCGCCAGCGTATAAAGGACAGAAAAGAGGATAAGCATATAGGTAGTTCAATGTGCCTTTGTTCGTGCTGAAAACCAGTCATATCTCACCTAGCAAATGCATTCGATCCAATACGCTGGCGAAGTTACGTAATAATCGGATGAACTACCATCGTAATAATCGGATTATAACTACCATAGCAATAGGTGAAAACAATTTTTGAATATACCGCGCTGCACTGATACGTTCACGCGGTACCTCTGTATTGAACCATATCATACTGACCACTTGCACCTGCAAGATTAGTATCTTTGAAAGACCAGTATTGTATTCAATCTATGATTGCAGACATACACAGGTGATGAGTTTAGTTTAACCTGCTTGTAGTGCAGCGCGATATGTTCAAAATTGTTTTCACCTGTTGATATGGCAATTAATCCGATTAATTACGTAACTTCGCCAGCGTATTGAATGCTGACGGATAAAGCATCTTGTAGGCTACAATCTAATTCTAAGCCAGTCAAGTTGATATTATTAGCAAGGAAAACATAAGCCCTGAGATGGACGGCGGCAGTTCTTTTTCATTAATTTCGTCATATTTTTAAGTTCCATACCAATTCTTACTTTCATAAATAAATCGGTGAGTTTTGCAGCAATCTGTGCATTCTCGTGTAGAAATTTCTGGCCATTACGTAAACGAGAATAGATCGCCAGACAACCGAATGGTTTCAGGACACGATCGACTTCCTTGCAGAATGCTAGGATATCTAACCAATGAGCCGCCTGAGAACATGTGACAAGGTCAACGGAATTGTCTGCTACGGGGATATGTTCGACATCTGCAACACTGTGAATACATAATAAATAATAAAGGAAAAATTACGTTGTTAAACATAGTAATTAGTTATAAAATAAAAAAAATACATTTTATAAAAGGAAATCGCCCAAGCCGGGATACATTGTCGACATCATGGATGTACTACCACTTTTTTTCTTCTTTATTATAAGGCGCTCCCGCGAATGGAAAATCAACATTACTTTCTTCTTGCTAGGCACTCCAGTGAATGGAAAATAAACATTGCTTTCTTCTTGCTAGGCACACCAGCAAATGAAAAATGAACATGTTTTCTTCTTGCTATAGGCACACCAGTGAATGGAAAATCAACATTGTTTTCTTCTTGCTAGGCACACCTGCAAATAAAAAATGAACATTGTTTTCTTTTTTCTAGGCACACCAGCAAATGGAAAATCAACATTGTTTTCTTCTTCGAGGCACTCCACTGAATGGAAAATCAACTTTGTTTTCATCTTGCTATAGTATAGGCACTCCAGTGAAAGGAAAATGAACAGTGTTTTCTTCTTGCCAGGCATTACAATGAATGGAAAATCAACATTGTTTTCGTCTTCGAGGCACTCCAATGACTAGAAAATCAACACCGTCTTCTTCTTGCTAGGCACTCCAACGAATGCTCGGAAAATCAACATTTTTTCGTCTTGCTGCATGAGCATTCCAGTAGATGGAAAATCAACATTGTATTCTTCTTGTGAGGGACTACAACGAATGTTAAATCAACATTGTTTCCGCCATGCAGCGAATGGAAAATCAACCTCGCTTTCTTCAACATTGTTTTCTTCTTGCTGTAGGAACGCTATAGTATTGTTGTGATCGTGCTATATGACCCCTTCCATATTGTTTTAATGCATGACTTAAGGGGGTACTACACCCCTGTAGGTAAATTTGACTATTTTGCATTTTTCTCAAAAATAATAACACACTGGTAACAAAAGTTATGTATATTATTGGGGCAAGGAATCCAATTACTATACTGAAATTTCAGTGACTCAAGACAAGCGGTTCAGTAAATATGATAGGAAATGAGGTACATCCTCGCGGTACCTCATTTTTATCACAAGTATCGAACTGCATGTCTTGGGTCACTGAAATTCCAATGTAGTAATTGGATTCCTTGCCCCTATAATATACAGAACTTTTGTTACCAGTGTGTATTTAGTTTTTGAGAAAAATGCAAAAATAATCACAAATTTATTGAGGGGTGTAGTACCCCCTTAATGATCTATTGCTCACTCTAATTCTCTCATGCATTTCTCTCTATTTCCACCCTCTCTCTGTCTCTCTGGGTATATGTACCAATTACCATAATCACCTGAGTACACATACCATTCTTCTCTACTCTTACCTCTTATGTGCCATTCTTCTCTATCCTAATCTCTCATGAGCCATTCTTCTCTACTCTTCTCTCTTATGTGCTATTCTAGTCTCTCGTGAGCCTTTCTTCTCTATTGCCTCGAAGTGTGCCATTCACTTTCCTTTCTCTAATCTCTCCTGATCCATTCTTCTTACTCTGAAGTATTATGAGCTATTGGAGTGGTTCATCATGTTATTAGTGAGTAGGCACTGATTATTGTAGTGATTATTGAGACGCTCATGTTCACCGTAAGAGATGAGCAGGTTATTTGCATATTACTATATAAGGACTGAAAATTGCTAACAACGATTATTCTTGATCTGGTCTCGAACATGAAGACATCTATATATTACCAATAAATATTAACTGACTGATTGATACAAGTAAAATATCTGTCTAGATGTATTATTATTTTCAAGTCAACATTGCCGTTCCGAAGAATTACGCAACAGTATAATGGAAAATCAACATTGCTTTCTTCTTCTTGCTAGGCACTCCAGTGAACAGAAAATCAACTTTCTTCTTGCTAGGTACCGTACCCCAGCGAATGGAAAATCAACATTGCCTTCGTCGTGCTATCTGCTATGTACCGGTACTTCAGTGAATGGCAAATCTACATTGTTTTCTCCTTGCTATATGCAATCCGACGAATAAAAAGTAATACCTTAATACCCAATTCTTCAAAATACTTCGAAAACTTTCAGATATGTTGATACAAAATTATCTGCCCACTACGCTTCCACCAGCTATATTTACCTTGGGCAAGGATTGTTGGCACTACAGAGGGGAAGTGCCACGACATATTTATCATACAGAAGACAGGAAGGCTAACTTCTTTTTAATGCTATTCGGAAGTTTGCATACGGAGCTTACAATTCTTGCCTAGCTCGTACGTTAGTGGGTAAAAATAGTTGGTGATTTATACGGTTTCATTTGGTCATAAAATGTTTAACAAGCATTCAATACCAATATTTGAAATGTTTTAAAAAAACATTGTCCATACCAATATTTGATATTCGGTGCTGTATTTGTCTTCGTGGCTTCGTTGATTTGTGCTTCACTTATATCACAGCCCAGAGCAGATTCAAAATATCCACCGAGAACAGGGGTACTCTGTCCCGATCCGCAAGCTACATCAACAGCCGAAAGGAACGGGGTCTTCTTCTGAAAACAAAGCAAAATATGGGTGAGACCCAAAAAGATTATTAGACCTAGAAAATTGTCATAGTAGGTCTAGGCCTATGTGGTGTGATCAAGAAAAATTGGTCGGGCGACGGAAATATGGATTCTGAGATATAGCCAAACAAAGGAAGTATTTTCTATTGTTTCCTATTGTTTTGGAAATTCTTTTGAAACTCCAGTGAACAGAAAATCACTGGAGATGGCTCACATCTTTTGAACTGGTTGTCCAAATATAACGTGGTTTTCTGCAAAATGTAGCTTTGCAAAAACTTTACAATCCTATAAAAAACTGAAAATTGAATGGGTCCAACTTCAGACTGATTTTGCTTGTTTACACCACATAGGTCTATTTCTTTTTAGATCAAATATATTGTCAGATCATGATCATAATAGAGGACATCATATATATCAAAACGTTTATACCCCGGTTTATACGCACGCGCGAGTATGCATGCGGAAAGGTTTTAATAAAGTTAATAAAGTTATTAAAAATTATATACCTTTTCTTTCAGGAATTCCAGAATCTTGTTAATAACCATAGAACAAGGTTTAGGTCGGTATTTGCGATATAAAACAGCGTGGCTGCGTTCGGTAAATGCTGACGTCATTATGGTCTCCGTGCAGTGTGTTATGGTATAGGCCTACCTGTTAATCTGGTACAGAAGTAAATAAAACATTTTAATGGCCCTTTGGCAGGTTAAATCCACCGCCACGCATGGCCATTTTGTTCCGGCCTGTTTAATAGTTTTGAGACGCATAATGGGCCGAAGGACATCTGGATGACTAAGGCTACTGACAATAGCCCGGTGACTGTCCTCGTTGTGTGTGAGTTATAGCATAGTACGCCATAGGTCACTAAGGTCATCTGCTTTTAGACTACCTCCACGATTGGCCTATACACTGCGCTATATAGTTCTGCACGTACAAAATCAGAATTATTGTCAGTTTTTGAGTTCAAGACGCAATGCTTCTTTCTCAAGACGCAAGCTAACGACTATCATATCTGTTCAACACATATTTTCAAGTGCAAGGAACCACATCTGGCTTCTTTAGACGAAATCATTTACGGGGGATATTCATCATTTTCTACCCCGGTATCCAAAGATTTTCGTCTGAATATCGAAATCGTGCATAGCACATTCACGTGTATCGATCCCGGGTATTTCTTTTAGTATCCCCGCTGTACCAAGTAATTATTAGCCAGACGATGTCGGTGTGCCGGAGTAGCTTTTGGCGGGAAAGGGTCATCGAAATTTACACGGTCAAATTTCAAACTTGTTCAAATTGTGTTAAAAACCATTCCAATGTATTCCTCTAGTCACAAGGATTCAGAAAGTTTGACCTATCTAGGTCGTACCGTTCTTGAGTTATAATCAAAAATATGGGGGTCAAAAACATCAAAGTGCTCCGATTTTGCCTAAAGAGGTGTCAAATTGTTCGTTTTGATAAAACAATTCAAATAATAGGATTGCACCATCTAGGATGTTTCGTTACCTCGGTAACACATCAAAATAGGTGAAGTCCCATTGAGGCCTATTGAGCTTGACCTAATTTGTGATAATAATATGGTGATGAAGCTATAAAGAATTTTGTTTTACTATCATTTAACGACAGTTTGTTTGCGGTCTTCCATGGTTTTTTTTATATTCAGTACACAATTTTGGAGTCGAATTATTGCACTGTCAAGGTCGCCCGACACTTTTGGATCAAATGATACATATAACTGTGTATCATCGGCATATACATGAAGAGAAATATTAATTGGCAATGTCGCCGACTGCAAGGGTGTACACATTGTAGCCGACAGGTCCAACTACAGAGCCCTGTGGCAAACCAAATATATATGCAAAATATTAGCAAAAATTACCTATTAATGAGCTTCTCCAGTACATATTTTAGCTCATTAACTTGATTGATTATTGATAAAAAAAAAACAATAAGATACAAAGAAAATATAAATTGATATATTTTGAAAACCGTATGTCCGATTTGCTTCAAACAAGGCATATTGATAGGTGTGCTTTGCTCTACTCAATTAATCTGTTTTAAACATGCTTAGAGCACTTCCATAATGCCTCAAATACCACTTCAAGTGTACCAATAACGGAAACAACATGATACACGAAAGCTGCAATATTTTTTAAATATTACAATAGCAACACGAAACACGATTCCTTACCTTAGGTCTTCACCTGCACTGTAGCTAAGATGTTTATTTACAAGGCCTATTTTTATGGTTCAACGCATTACACAATAACTGTGCTTTGTGCAGTCCATGCACAACACAAATGAGTTGTACAAAAAGCTGAGAATCATAAAGATCAATATTCATAACTGTTACGTAATCAATCGATAGTACGGACACTCTTCACTTACAAACCATCAAAATTCGTGATCTTTTTGCGTTGGGAAAGAAACAACGTGAATAGAGTGCCATCTCAACTTGTGTAGGCCTAGGCCTACTCTGTGTTTGTAAGCTTTAAAACACGCATTGCGGTTCAATGATTTCACTTTACAGTCGGGTCAAAGCAGTCGATCGCTAACAAACCCAAATAAAAACCTCTTTAAAAATACAATACTGTAAACATTCGCCTAATGGCGCTATGGATTTCATAGAAATGAGAGAGCGCCCTCCTTGTTAAATCTCAACAGCAATAAGGATACGTGCATGTTAAATTGTTCCGCAACCTCCACGTATAATGCCTCAGAAAAAAAATTTCTTGACATGACCAAACACTTAGGTCACCAGGTTAGTTACTAGAGCAGCAAATGTTTTGGTGGGTTTTTTTTTCTGGTATCCTTTATCAAAGTGCTATTGGCCTTAGAATGTTTATTAAATTTAAACACACTTCAATCGAGAGAGATTGTGCTGAGGGAACACTCTGTGAAAAGATTGAAAATTTCACTCTAAAAAGATTGAAATTTCACTCTTTGCAGAGTGAAAATTTTACTCATACACTCATAGAAATGACTTGTTCGCCTTGTTGGCGCAATTCAAAAGGAGTAAGTTTGGACAACTCAAAAATAGTGTAAAAGTTGCCAAAACAAAATTCATTTTAGTTATCCGAACTTAAAAATGCTGAAAAAGCTCAAAAAGTTCTGTCAACTAATCAACTTTGTTGGCATTACTTAAAAAATTGATGCAAGTCGTTGCGTCAACTTTAAGTAATGTCAACTTCTGAATTCAAGTTCAGGGAACTTAGAAAAATAAACAAAAGGTTCAAAGAACCAATTAGTTGAGTTATTGTAACTCAACATGTAAGTTGATGTAACTCGTTCATATTAAGTTACTGGTAGGCCTACTTATTGTTTTGAGTTATTCCAATTTGGTACTTTGTTACTTAATTCACGTAATTGGATAATTTTCTGCACAATTAGCAGTATTCAAATATTTATTTTAGTAATCAGTGCAAAATTTTGTTTACTACACCTCTAGAAAATTATGCTAACCTAGTTTCATTTTCTGCATGAGTTGTAAGTGCAAATGAGTGCGACCAACATAATGATATCGAGTCAGCGTTACTCAAATTGTACGCGTTGGCATTACTCGGAAAGTTGACGCAACGACTTAAATCAACTTATTGAGTAATACCAACGAACAATTTCTATGAGTGTATGGAGGAAAATATGTTATTTTCACTCTTGGTAGATTGAAATGTCAATCTTTTCGATTGACCCGAAGAGTCCTCCGAGGAGGATTGACTTTTTCACTCTTTGGAATCATGGAAGTAATAGATTTAGAGAGTACGAAAGCAAATGTGTTATAAATAGCTACAGACATTTGGTAATTATCCATTGCAGAAGTATAGAAGCATGTCATATGTTAGCAAGAAAGTTTATTGCAGTAAAAAGCAGTTTTCATGGATGAACAAAATTCCTCTTTAACCCAATATTTGTGGAAGAAGGGCCCAACTCCATCCCAATTCCATGGAGTTGGGCCTTTCTTCCATGAAAACCATGATTAAGTGTATGCCTACGTGGAAGACTATTTAGAGAGTGGGTTTTGGCTCATATTTCACACACAAGGAAAAGTATGCTGGCAATAAAATGTGTATTGAGTATCTTTGGTCTAACTCATTTTTGTAAAAAAATGGAGTTGGGCCCTTCTTCCACTCAGGTATTCAATTCCACCTTGTACGATGTAACCTACATGACAGAAACATACGTTACTATTAATTTTAACAACCTATTAACATTTACTAAAACCCGCGCCCGATTACACGTGTATTGTTCTCTTATAACGTCACCATGCAATTTAAATATAGGCCTAGCCTGTACTTAGGAAATGTGCATTACAGAAAATACTATCATAGGCCGTCACCTTACCCAATATACTCAGTCAGGATGCTAAGAGTAAATGTAAACTGGACCAGATTAAGTTTTATAACAAATCAAGAATGTATTTATTTATTAAAAAAAAAAGTCTTTATGACTTTCAAAAAGATAATCTTACAATTAATTTTAATATACTTTGAATTTGGCAGAGATCTCTTTAATTTTTTTATAACGTCCAAAATACTGTCTTATTTGATGAAAAAAATAATTGTGCACAGTTTCCTGTTACCGGTTTTCTATGTATACGCAAATGTTCATATGACGAAATCCATGATATAAAAGTTCACACCATACGGTCTTCCTTGAAGCTGAAGCTTGTTAAGATTGAGGTAGATTCCAGGTTCCAATGATGTTGAAAAGACTTCGATGCCAATGATTTTCCCAAACCCAACGAAAACGGGGACTACAGATTTAAAATAGACCAAAAAGATTCTAAGTTTCCGAATTTCTGCAGGCCTTACTTTTAATCAAAATTTTAATTCAAAAGTCATCATGCTCGGTTTGCTTAACTCCAAAGTCTTATCTGAAATCATTTTACGAAAGTAATAATTGAGCATGAATTTAATATCTTTTTCCATGCAACAAAATATCATTTATATTTACAATTGACTTCATCCGATGCTCGTATTTTGTTTTGCTGACGACCATTTGTATCCTTATTTCTACACATAATTAACTCAATTTATTTACCACATAAATAATAAAATAATCTATATATTCTTTAAATCCAGACACATTAATTTGTCAATTTCATTATGTCCAAATAGGTTTCCAAACATTCAAACAATGATTGACATTTGGTTATTTAAATTATAAATTAATGATTTCCAAATGCAACATTTTATTTTGGATAGTTTTGTCATTAAAGTCTTTGCCTCAAATATCATTATAAATCTTTGTCCGAAAACAACTAAGTTCAAATTGTTATAAAACATGAAAAATAATGGGCCTAAATTTCTTTCATGGTTTAATTTGGTAAAGTTTCGGTCTGATAAATATCAGGATAAATTTGCATTGCAGAATGTTACGCACATTCTGCAAAGCTAGTTTGTAAATCCAAAACATGATATTTATATAAAAATACACCAGCATAATATGAAAAGTGAACTTACATAAAACTTGAAATTATATGACTTGCATCTGTAGATGACTCGGTAACATCATACCAACAATATTTTCTTGGCTGCCGTTCCTCACATCTTCGCCGAAGTTCAAGTACACTTGGTTATTTACTCTCGTCAGTAACATAATTGAAGATGAACGCGCAAGCACAAATGAAATTTTCCCTGCAGAGCCTGGATCTCAGCACCCAAGTTGCAATTAAGTGGAAAATTAAAATATTGGTGTCACAACCCTATGGGTAAATTGTGAATTCCCTACATATTGATGTTGTCACGCTGGTGTCCAGATAGCAAGTGAGGTTGACTTTCTACAAAAAGCATGCTTCCAATATTCATTCAAATAACAGGTGCATTTTTCATTCAAGGTTCATGAATAGAACAAAACTCAGACAGGAGGGTGAAAGTGCATAGGAATACTGCGACACTGCATTCTTTTAAGCAAAAACAATTAGTTTATGCGTTGTCAACAAAAGAGCTTGCAGTACTCCTCTCAATCTTATACTAGTAACGTATGTTTCCCTTAATAACGTAAGTTACCCATAGAAAACACATGGGCATTATTGAAATTGATGTAAAAATAAAAGTTCACAAGATTTGATCGTCATATTTTCCAGAATGAAACTTAAAAGGACGGTCTTTGAAAGGAGTAGTTTAGAGATACTTTATTTTTGCCGATTTTCAATTCCAAGTGCTGCCGATTTATCGGTTTTGACCCATATGTGTACGAAACTTTTTCTGTCACTAATTATATAAACTTTTTATGACCATTTATTATGATTAAAAACATAATTATTTTTATTTATCAAAACCGACTATGACATAGTACATAGGGCCTGCACTTTGGCTCGACATTTGAAAGGGGCGTGAATTCATTTTTGGATACGCCCCTATTATAATTAGGTAATACTCGACTCACATTCCCTATATGTATATACATGTACCACATGTAGTAAATCTGCCTGCTTTATCTGTATTGTGCCGTTCTTAAGCAAATACGGTAGTTAAACACGATTTCATCAAACATTATAACAATAGCTCTTTTACAGTGTGCAATCATCCCGGGAAATAATTGGGCAATAATAGAGGATGTGTGTGAAATTATTGATTGGCTCCATGCAAAGGAATTGAACCGGTGTCCTTCACCGTAATCATGGCACAATGCAGTGCATTCAATCAAACGTTTTCGTCAACCTATTTGATCGTATAGTGCATTTGTTATGTGTGTGAGACGAGCTGTCGCGGTAGATTGCAATAGCTTGTAATCATGCTTTTGTTGAATGAATTTGAGTACTCCGCCATATTTACGGTATGATACGTCACAATCTAGGTGATTATTTGCATTGGATGTCTTGAATACGCTGGCGAGGTTGTGTAATAATCGGATTAATGCTATAACAGTAGGTGAATACAAGTTTTGAATATATCGCGTTGCAAAGCCCCATTCAGTGATCCCAGCGAAAGTGAAAAAAAATCAAATTGTTACTTTTATAAAAAATTTAATGAAAACAATTGGCAAAAAACCCAAGAAAACGGCAGTATCGACGAAGTTGAAGCCCCATTCAAATACATGTAGCTAATTTATATACTGTCAGTATATAAATTACAGATTCACGTAAATGCATTATTTTTGTCTTAAATAGGCCTACACGGCTTAGGGCTGAACCACTTGCAGAAGACACCACACCACTCCACGCCATACATAAATTCTCCCAGTCACATTTCCCCAATATGAAATTTAAAAAAAGTTAAATTTTAATATTACTTCTATTAAAGTTTGGCAGAGGCGGGGTTCGAACTCACGGCGCCACCACGCCGCTTTGGATATGCTCTATGAGCCTAGCGCCTTAGACCACTCGTCCACTTGTCTTGATGGAATCCATTTGAAACTTATTTGAAGATATAATCGCAACTTCAATATAGGCCTACCACGTGACAAGCAAAAGCAGAAAACGTACCATATTTTGGAATTTTATTTGCCTAAAAACATTAATGTGTATTAATAGCGCTCAATTGTTGTTAATCCGACAATAATAAATGATAAATGCGCGTCTATATGGACAATACATTATATCGATTTTGACATGTGCTCGCACGGTGTCAGTACATTAGCATGGTCAGTAAAATACTATAGAGGAACCTACCATTTTTCTTGTATACACGTTCAATGTTTTTATCAATTACATAAAAATCCATTTTAGACCCCAAATGTTTCTTCGGGAAATAAAAGATTAGAATACCATAAAAAACGAAACAGTAATCTTTTGCCGGGTCTAATGTTATTTATACATAGAATTTTTAACGTTTTTTCTATCCTTATTCTTGCTCAATTAAAAAATATTTTGGCGTATATAAAATTGAAATAAAATTCTCTGCCTCATAAACGACCTCAAATGTGCCACATTTGGGTATCACAAATAGATATGATGTGCAGTTAATATTCATATTTTCTTTTATACAGAGGATGCTTCAGTTTTGACAAAAAAAATATTTTCTTGAAAACCCTCTCACTCGGTTATTTCAAAACAGTAACCACGCTTCCCTAGAATGTGCAATAATTTAGCATTAAAATTTTTCTTATTCTAACAGCAAGCGTTTCTAGAATGAATTATGGCAAAATGTGGTGTAAGAAGACACCAAGTTGATGTTTTATGACCTTTGACATTCTTTTGTGGCGAGTGACATGGTCAGTTCAATTCAGGCCGAGTGTCCTTGACAGGTTTAACTCTGCTTCAGTGGTCATGAAAGAATTCAAAAGATAACCTCTGCCCCAACAATCCCAAGCAATTGTCTGAAACTGCTCTTCGGATGATGTATCATAAGAACTCAGTCGTCAAATGATGATAGTCATATAATGACCAAAAGATTATTACTGACTATATCATTGAAGACTGAGTTCCGCAGTCTTGTACAAAATCTGAATTTTGATGATTTTTACGATCGTCCGGATGAAAAAAAATCACTGAATGGGCCGTTAGTTCCTCCTCTCCTTACACTGGCAATATGAATCAAATAAAAATAAAGACAAAATAAATAAAACAAGAAAGAAAAAAAAGACAAAGAAAAGAAACAATAAAAGAAAAAACAAATATGAAAAGTTCGAACAATATTTGGTTTATAAAATTAATGTGACCGTGATGAGGCTCGAACTCACCACCTTCCGATTTAAAGTTCGAAGCGCTAGTGTACCAAATTCTGATGCCTTACCAAGTGAGCTGTGCTCCTGAGATACGAAATGAAAATAAAATAATACACTGTATACCTGCTTGTGTCGGTAATTGATTTACTCAAATTCCATAATGGTACAGTGCAACAGAGCAAAATGCCCAAAATTTAAAGCTATATAATTTATGACCACTATACACTACACATAAAAATACTAATACAAGGGAATTTCAACGTAAGAATCCAAACAATTAAGTACCAACACGCACAGCATTGTCCTTATATCACATTTGGGTTTTTAACAAAATGTTATCAAACTTCTACTGTGATTGGCAGCTGCACAATGCATCTCTTTGATAGTTGATAATGGCCATCCATTCAGCAAGTGGCTACTAACTGACCTTGACAGGCTTGAATGAGCACTGTCATCTGCTACAAAACCATCACACTCTAGGACCTGGTCACTCCATAATGCTACAGGGAGCACAGTACTTTGACAATGGAGTGAAAGACTATTATTATTGATTAGGCGCGGATTTTAAAAGTACAGCTCCTATGCGTGTATAGCAAAAATCATGTAACTAAAGTACTAAATGCATTCTGCAAAATGCGCTCTGACCAATTTATAAAGCATTTCATTAGCTTTAATTTGACATATTGTTTGACATATTTGGAATTATGGTAAATCATTAAATAAAATATTTATTAGTTAATCAATTATGTAAATTAATTAAAAATTTAATGCAAATATGCATATTTCTCTGACAGAATTGTAGGATTTGACAAGAGCCATCTTTCTTGTAAGTTTGATTCTTATAACATACCGGTATCGTATTGCGTCCCGTTATAGTTGCAGAAAAAAATACGCGTGCAGGACACACCCCCCACACACACACACCACCCACCCCCAGAGGATCGTACCGTTTTACAATCGTATAACATTCATTGGCGCTAGTAGTAGTAAATTCCAATTTTCTTTGCTTTACCTCACTTGTTCTGCTCAAAATTAAAAGGGGCCATATCTGACAGTAAAAGCTTACATTTTATGGAAATTATGTTTAACTATTTGCTTAAACAGCACAAAACAGATAAATCAGACAAATTTACTATACATAGGCCTATACATGTATGGTATGCCAAGGACTGTTTAAGAATATAACATTAGATTTATGATATTTACTTCGAGGACTGTTATATATCAAAAATGTGAAAAATATCAAATTTTAATAATTTGTCATAAAATTTGTATTATATCGTGAATTTCAAACAATGAAATTTATTTGATATCAGAAAGACATTCTTCGTATTCAGAATGCAATTCGATATGTCTGATGTGCTCTCATGTCCCACAAAAAATACTATCGAAACGCTCAAAACGCTCATTCCAGATCCCTTAATTTGGTTAATTTTCTTTGTCTTTTTTTTTTTTTTCTTGTTTTATTTTTTCTTTCTTTATTTTTCTTTGATTTATATTGCCAGGGTAAGGAGAGGAGGAACTAAAGGCCCATTCAGTGATTTTTTGATTTTTTTTTCATCCCGGCGATCGTAAAAATCATCAAAATTCAGATTTTGGATACTAGATTGCGGAACTCAGTCTTCAATAGTCAGTAATTTTTATATTTTGGACATTATTATGACTATCATTTGAGGACTGAGTTCTTATGATCCGAGGAGCAGTTTCAGACAATTGCTTGGGATTATTGGGGCAGAGGTTATCTTTTGAATTCTTTCATGACCACTGAAGCATAGTCAAACCTGTCAAGGACACTCGGCGTGAATTGAAAGACCATGTCACTCGCCACAAAAGAATGTCAAAGGTCATAAAACACCACTTTGGTGTCTTCTGCTATAAAGGCCTATGGCTGATTTTGTACCTTTCGTCATTGTCATAGATGTGCTAACATAGCTTGCTAGTGCAGTGGTTCAGCCGAAAGCCGTGTGTCTAAGAAAAAAAATAATGCATTTACGTGAGTCTGTAATTTATATACCGGTACTGACAGTATATAAATTAGCTACATGTATTTGAATGGGGCTTCAACTTCGTCAATACTGTCGTTTTCCTGTTTTGTTTTTTTGCCATTTGTTTTTCATTAAAAAAATTTATAAACGTAACAATTTGATTTTTTTTTCACTTTCGCTGGGATCACTGAATGGGACTTTATAGCGCGGATTATTCAAAACTTGTTTTTACCTACTGCTATATAGCATTAATCCGATTATTACATAACTTTGCCAGCGTATGCAAGACATAGGTTATGTAGGGATAAACTGTACATGGGTATAGAGGCCCTGCATGCTTTTATCGATTGGCTCCAAACAAAGGATTTGAACCTGTGTCCTTCACCGTAATCACGGCGCAGTAGCCTACAGTCCATTCAATCAAATGTTGTCAGTGTGCGAGACGAACGATGTATAAATCTGGAGGTCACATTATCACTTATCATGCTTATTGTAAAAAGTTTGTCCAATGCATATACTGTGTGTATTGTTCCCGGGTATTGTCAATGCAGTCAAGCAAACAGGTATTATATTTTGAAAAGGCCGCTATAGTATATCTGGGTGTCTTGAATGGCCAATCATATGGGACATAATCAAATTGCAGTGACTGCTTCCTTTGTTACCACATGTCAGTCATCTTGTGATTATTGGACCATGTAAACCTGCAAAAACGAGCCAAAGTGCAGGCCCTATGACCAACAGACGATCTGTCAAAAGGGTATGAAACAGTCAAAAAAGGGCACACAATGAATCAATTCGCGACAGTTTCTTTTGACTATCACACGTTGTTGATTTTTTCCTTGATTTTTTTTTGCCAGCTGTTAATTGTTGATATACATGATTATGTAAGAGTGTCCGATCAGATTGTAAACATTTTTCTCTAGATGCTGGTAGGCCTATGTCTGTGGTTTCCTTCTGAGAAGTAAAAATATTGGGCAAATCGTCTTGAGCATGACGTCATCAGGAGACTTATCAACGGAAAGAGTTTGCAACATCCTGAAATTAATGAAGAAAGAGAATGTCAGTGATTACTTTATGTCAGCAAAATGAATAACTTTCAAAGCATCAAAAAAGGGCTCAAACAAATAACCAAAAATGTAGAAGTATCCATATGAAATAGCTTTAGGTGAGGCACGTAGGCCCTATATATTTTGCCATTTCATCGTATAATTGAGATCGTATAATGTTCTTCTCTGTCACCTTTTTCCTCCTTTCCTTTTTTCCCCACTTTCTCGTCCAAATCTGTTTCCCCTTTCTCTCTTTTGTTTTTTTCTCTGTTATCCATTTCCTCTTCTATTTTCCTCCTCGTTTCCTCAATCTGCCATCTCCACGATTAATAATGTATAATATCCATTTTGCAAAAACACTGTTTAGAAAGTGAAGGCGAGAACGTGTTTAGAAACGTCATGTTTAGAATATGGATGCCAGATGTTTAGAAATTAAACACCATCACTGACCAATGTTCAGAAATTTGACACACAATGTTTAGCTTCTTAACGTGTATACAAAGTGAAGGCAAAATTGTGGTTAGAAAGGTGTTTAATTTCTAAACACTGTTTTTGCTGTACACTAGGTCCATCACAAAAAGTCACAGTAAAGTTGAATATAATCTGTACTTACTTATCCTGCAAATCTTTCAGAATGTCATCTTCAGGATGCTCTTTGTGATATTTCTGATAAGCAGAGAGAGTTTCTATATAACCTATCAGTTCCGAAAGAGAAAGGTCACTGTGTTCGTCCACAATATGTCTGTAAGAAGTGTATAAAACATTAATTACGATTATTCTTATTTAACAGAATATGTATAAGGCCTACTGAAAATGTTTTCTTGCGAACTTTTTACAACGGGCTTTTCCAAAAAAAATTTCAAAAAAAGAAATGTCGGAATTTCCAAATTTGCTTTCTGAAAACGACTGGAATTCCAGTTGCAAATGTTGCTGGAAAAAGCTTGGAAATGCAATTAAATGAATGAAAAATAATGAAATTATCAAAAATAAGCTCTTAAATATTATTGAGGATTTCCGATTTGAACTAATTTTCTACTGGATTGTTTCGGCTTTGTACACTTTAAAAATCTGGATTTCCAACAATCACGACTGGACAAAAAGTCCGGAAATCCTACTCTCTAAATGTAAAAGAGTGAAAAACCACTCTGAATTTCAGAGTGAATTTAAGTTAGCTCTAAAAGAGTGGGTTTTAGCTCTAAAAGAGTGAAAACAGTACACATAATTTCACTCGCGATTTCAAGTGAGCCTCACTCGCTCAAAAGTGGCGCAAAATCTCACTCTTTCTTGGAGTGAACTGTCAGCCAATCAGAAGCGCCGAAAATCGGCCGATGTTTGTTGAACTTGTGTAACAAAATGGCGAACAGTGTGTGAATGAATGGCGAAAAGAAAGCGGATTTGATGAAGAAATAGACAGCATACTCATTAGTGATTACATTTATGTGTAGATAACTCGTAGCAAGTATACACTTGGTCTGGAGACAACGGCGGCAGTAAGCTTAAGTCATATGTGAGCAGTTTGTTACCTGCCCAGTGCCGGTTTACATATAGGCCTACGCATATGTAAGCTTAAGTAGGTTACGCCGCATCACGCTTCTCCAGACTGTGACCGTAAACATGGCATTTGCCAAGTGTTATGTCCTACACCTAAGTGTACTCACCATTAAACAGTTTGACTATTAGCTTCACTAAATCCATAGTTTTTCATCATTCATCCCACACTGAAGTTCGACACATTGTGTATGTGCTTAAGCTTTAGACCAGTTCAATATTCCTAGACCGGGCCCTACCCTAACCTGGGGCCTAGCCTCACAACAATTAAAGCACATAGTAGCTGTTATGAACTGCTGTGATATTCTTGTATATAAAATAGGCCTAAATGAATAAATAAATAAATAAATGCTCTTTTCTGATTCACTCTTTTCCGGAGTGAATTTTTTCACTCTTTCTTGAGAGTGAGCTTCACTCTAACAGAGTTGTCACTCAGATGGCTCTTTGAAAGAGTGAGATTTCACTCTTTTGGAGTGATTTTTCACTCTTTCACATTTAGAGAGTATAGGCCTACAGGGGGTGTGAATCTATTTTCTAGAATAGTCCAATATGAATAAGCCTGGACTTACCTTTGACAATCTGGAAAATGTATTTGAAGATCCTGCGTGTATATGTCGTCATGTCTCTTTATAGGAAACTCCCAGTAATCCTTCAGTGTGTCAAAACGAAACTGTAATACAATAAATGGGCAATTCCGTAATTAGGCCTACATCACACACTTTCAAAAATTGTCAACATTTTAAAATCGGCCAAATAACTTGATTTATGTCTCATATCGAAGGATATAGAATGTAGTTTACCGATCTACTATACTGAATTTCATCTAACATAATTTTTTTTCCAAGATATGGGCAAATATGAAAAGTGGCACGTTGCGGACGTACATTACCAAAAATGCCACTTTCAACCATCTTGTACCATTTCTTTTTGTACGTCCGCAACGGAGGTGTTTTTGTGAGTTGTGACCTGTCATGCAAACCGAGAATGGGATTGGAATTAAATTTTCAGGTTTTATACTTCTATCAGCAGAGATCGAGATACTTCTAATACAAGTGTTCAAAATCCATATGCCTCCATAAGTTAGAAGATATGTGTCCTCAAATTCTGTGAAATGTACGTCCGCAACGCCGGAACTGCCCAAATCATGGTTATGTATTGAAGAACTAAAAATTCCCGAGGCAAAAACAAAAGGGGTTGTCATGCATTGCCCACATCAAATTTGAAAAGTCGGAAAAACAAATCTTACAGTACAAAAGAATAGGCTTACATACCCTGACATTTGAAACTAGTCTACTGCTTGCACTAAAGTTTGCACTATTATAGTCTTTCTTTCAGAATTTTTGCATTTTCATAATAAATTAATACAAGTGTCACTAAGATTTCTTTTTAAAAAGCCACCAGTCAGGGTATTTCCATCATTTTTCGAGCGTTGCGTATAGCCCTATGATTACACCAGCGAAATTAGGGTGGAACAGGGCTCGAATTTATAGCACTTGTCCGGTGTCAATTACAAGCTATTTATGCGACGGGCAAGTTGTCACTACGAAAGTTGAACTACGAAAATGCCATCTCACGTGAAGGCAAATCTTTAACAACAACAAAAACACAACTTTAGCCAACCCTTTTGTGGGTGTCAGTAGCCCGGCATCATAGGCGTACTAGATCCCGGGGGGTGGGGGTGATCCCCTCACCAATATTTTGATAATGGGGATGGTCCCTACAACCATCCCCTGATGTTGACGCCTGTTTAATGGGTTTCTGACCAAATTAACTTTTCAGCCCAAGAAGTGCCAATTTTTGCGCTCTTGGCACAAATTTGTTCTACTTTCCTGCGCGATCATGAATTTATTTGTCGCTAAAAGGTGCTAAAGATTCACTATACTTCAAGAAACTTTTCCAATCCCACCCCCATGGCAAAAAGAAATCTGCGCCATGAAAAGATCTTTGAGGTTGAAAGAACCCTCTCAGATTATCAGAAACCCCTCGGGATATAGATTACAACTTTTGCCGTCACAAAAATGGAATTCTTGGACTAAGAAAGTTCTAGCCTGTATTCTGTAAACGTTTTTTAGAGCTTACATAGCTGTAGGCCATATGTAGGACAGAAAAAAAGGATTAGCCTAAATGTATAGTTCAATTTGCCCTTGTTTGTGCTGTAAACTAAACCCTTGTTTGTATGTTGCAGCCATATCCGGGCTAAGATGACGGGCAAGTTGTAAAACACAGCATCATGTACAATCTAATTCTAAGGCGCAAGTCAAGTTGATATCAAGGAAGGAATAAGCCCTGTGATGGTTGGAGGCAGCTCTTTTTCATTACGGTCGTAAATTCACATTAATTTTTAAGTTCCATACAAAATCTTACTTTCATAAATACATCGGTGAGTTTTGCAGCAATCTGTGCATTCTCGTGTAGAAATGTCTGGCCATTACGCAAGCGAGAATAGATCGCCAGACAACCGAATGGTTTCAAGACACGGTCCACTTCCTTGCAGAATGCTGGGATATCTAACCAATGAGCCGCCTGAGAACATGTGACAAGGTCAACGGAATTGTCTGCTACGGGGATATGTTCGACATCTGCAACACTGTAAATACATAATAAAGGAAAAATTACATTATTAAGGGCTCTGGAATGAACGTTTCGACAGTATTTTTTGTGGGACATGAGAGCACATCAGACATATCGAATTGCATTCTGAATACGAAGAGTGTCCTTCTGATAGCAAATAATTTTCATTTTTTGAAATTCGCGATATAATACAAATTTTATGACAAGTTATTAAAATTTGATATTTTTTAAATTTTTGATATATAACAGTACACGAAGTAAGCTTTATAAATCTAATGATATGTACTTTAAGTGTATGTATGGCTGGGAAGAAAAGCCGACGATCAATTGAAAATTTTGACCTTTCATATTGAAGATATACATTTTTTCCCAAAAGACCTATTTTTTGTTGGTGTTTGGGGAATAAAATCTATATCTTCAATACGAAAGGTCAAAATTTTCAGTTGATCGTCGGCTTTTCATCCCAGCTACATACACTTTAAGTACATATCATCCGATTTATAAAGTTTACTTCGAGGACTGTTAAATATCAAAAATATCAATTTTTATCATAAAATGTGTATTACATTGTGAATTTCAAAAAAATCAAAATTATTTGATACCGGCAAGACATTTTTCGTATTCAGAATGCAATTCGATGTCTGATGTGCTCTCATGTCTCATAAAAAATACTGTCCAAGCGCTCATACCCCATCCCTTAAACATAGTAATCATTTGTAAAATCAAAAAATGCATTTTATAAAAGGAATTCGCCCAGGCCGGGATACATTGTCGACATCATGGGTGTACAACCACTTTTTTTCTTCTCCAAGGCACTCCCGCGAATGGAAAATCGACATTACTTTCTTCTTGCTAGGCACACCAGCGAATGGAAAATGAACATTGCTTTCTTCTTGCTAGGTACTCCAGTGAATGGAAAATCAACATCATTTTTTAAAAGGAATTCGCCCATCGCGGCCGGCATTGTCAACATCATGGGCGTACAACCACTTTTTTTTCTTCTCCAAGGCACTCCCGCGAATGGAAAGTCGACATTACTTTCTTCTTGCTAGGCACACCAGCGAATGGAAAATGAACATTGCTTTCTTCTTGCTAGGCACACCAGCAAATGGAAAATCAATATTGTTTTCTTCTTGCTATAGAACGAATGGAAAATCAGCATTGGTTTCTTTTTGCTAAGCACGCCAGCCAATGGAAAATCAACATTGTTTTCGTCTTGCTTGGCACTCCAGTTGATGGAAAATCTACATTGTTTTTGTCTTACTTGGCACTCCAGTTGATGGAAAATCAACATTATTTTCTCATTGCTAGGCACTCTACCGAATGGAAAATCACCATTGTTTTCGTACTGTTAAGCACTCCAGTTGAAGGAAAGTCAACAATATTTTCTTCTTGCTAGGAACTCCAACAAATGAAAATCAACATTGTATTCTTCTTGTCAGGCAGTACAACGAATTCAATATTGTTTTCGTCCTCGAGGCACTCCCGCGGTTGGAAAATCAACATAATTTTCTTCTTGCTAGGCATACCAGCAAATGGAAAATCCCCCACATAATTTTCTTCTTGCTAGACACACCAGCAAATGGAAAATCAACGTTGTTGTTCTTGTTGCTAGGCACTACAACGAATGGAAAATGAACATTGTTTTCTTCTTGTATAGGAACATCAGCGAATGGAAAATAAACATTGTTTTCTTCAAGCTAGGCACTACAGTTAATGGAAAAGAAAAATCAACATTGTTTTTCTTCTTGCTAGGCACTCCAACGAATGGAAAATCAACATTGTTTTCTTCTTGTTAAGAACATCAGTGAATGGAAAATGAACATTGTTTTCGTCTAATTCTTGCTAGGCACACCAGCAAATGGAAAATGTACATTGTTTTCCTCTTGCTAGGCTTCCAGTTTATGGAAAATCGGCATTGTTTTCTTCTTTGCTTTTTAGGCACGGAAAATCAACATTGTTTTCCACTTCAGCGAATGGAAAATGAACATTGTTTTCGTCTTGCTTGGTACCCCAGCGAATGGAAAATCAACCTTGCTTTCTTCCTGCTATGCACACCAGCCAATGGAAAATGGACATTGTTTTCTTCTTGCTAGGCAATCCAGTTCATGAAAAATCAACATTGCTTTTTTTTCATCATGCCAGTAAATGTTAAATCAACATTATTTTATTCTTGCTCGGCACTCCAGCCAATGGAAAATGAACATTGTTTTCGTCTTGCTTGTTACCCCCAGCGAATGGAAAATCAACTATGCTTTCTTCGTGCTATGTGTTTGTTGTCTTCTTGCTAGACACACCGACGAATGAAAAGTAATACTTATACTTTATTACTCAATTTGTCAAAATAGGCCTAGGGCCACGACATATTTATAAGGCGAATTCGTTTAAATGCTATTCGGACGTTTTGCATACGGAGCTTGCCTAGCTCGTGGGTAACAATAGTTTTTTTTTTTTTCTTCTTCTTTTCCACTGAGCACACAGTGCCAATGCTTTTATTTTGTTTTTATAAACGAAAGAACAATTAAGAAGAATCACAAAAAATCATTAAAAATCACAAAGAATTACAAACGCAGCATTAATAATTAAGTGTAGTTGGTGAAATTGTTATGCTGTTTTATTTCGTCACAAGATGTTGAACAAAATATTTTCCATACCAATACTTGAAATGTTTAAAAAACATTGTCCATACCAATATTTGATATTCGGTGCTGTATTTGTCTTCGTGGCTTCGTTGATTTGTGCTTCACTTATATCACAGCCCAGAACAGATTCAAAATATTCACCGAGAACAGGAGTACTCTGTCCCGATCCGCAAGCTACATCAACAGCCGAAAGGAACGGGGGCTTCTTCTGAAAACAAAGCAAAATATGGGTGAGACCCAAAGAGATTATGAGACCTAGAAAATTCTCGCAGTAGGCCTAGACTTATATATTTCTATTATGATTTATTAAACTCAAACTGAAAAAAAAAATTGTCAGATCATGATCATAAATAGATAAAATGTATATTTATACGCACGGGTACGCGCGTGCACCCCGTATGCGGAAAGCTATTTATATAAGTCTTATATATGTTTTAATAAAGTTAATAATTATAGGCTACTATACCTTTTCTTTCAGGAATTCCAGAATCTTGTTAATAACCATAGAACAAGGTTTAGGTCGGTATTTGCGATATAAAACAGCGTGGTTGAGTCCGGTAAATGCTGACGTCATTATGGTCTCAGAGCAGTGTGTTACTTGTCAACTTCTAGTAAATAACAAAATAGTATATAGGCCAGGCCTATTTTAATACCTCTTTGGCCTTTGTGTTATCATCAGAGGAGGTTTAAAGACATTACCACAACCCAATGGGGTTTCTGACCTTATGTGGCTTTTATACACATGTTGTACAGTTGATCATACCTGAGACCATAATACCTAAAGGTATTAGGTATTATGGTCTCAGGATCATACCTTGCATTGGGATTGTGTGCAAATATCTGGTGTTTTCATCCTATTATTTAACATTCAAAACATCGAGACTTAGGAATAAAATTAATGCAGTGGGACAATATGAATGTTTCCTGTAAGAAAATTAAATATCAGTCATAAGTCTCAACTATTAGCTCGTTGGCTGCAGTTTTAGAATGACCATTTTGTGTGTATGGGGACTTTGCCGTTCAAATTAGGTTATATTGATCAAATTTCCCCGGATCATAGTGCATTGTAGGAATGCCTTCAAGCTTCCTCTGTGTTATCATTGAGGAGTTGCAAGATATAGACTCAAGATACAGGATTGATGACGCAAAAAACAATCCAAAACTCGGGACTTTCTGCCTGCTATAGACCTATCGGATTCATGCACGAGTTTACTTCATTTTGAATCACCTTGTATGGTGGTTTATGCAATACAAGATTTATGATTGATATGTAGGAGCTTGTAAGGGTGGTATCACAGGGTGTGTAAGCATGGTAAGCGTATTAATGCTAACAACAACGGAAAGAACATGAAACACGAAAACTACAATATTTTAAAAATATTAAAATAGGCCTATAGATAGCAACACGAACACGATTTTTTTGCATATATTCTTACCTTAGGTCTCAGTACTTCGATCACTAGTAATTAATACTTTATTATAGTATATATTTTCACCTTCCTCGCTTATTACCTTTATTAACTATGAGGCACATTTTCATGATATTTTTGAACGCACATAATAAAGTATAGTATAGGCTATTTATACTGTTGTTCTTGTGGGATGGTGTATATACATGCATTGCGGTTCAATGATTTCCTTGATAAACAGACGGGTCAAGGTACACGATCTCACATTATTGTTTACTAGATTTCGCGGTTCTCGGGTCAGGCGGTTCTCGTGATAGGCCTATTTATAATTACCCAACACCCGTAGGGTAAATTGGGGATAAATGGAATGCTTAAAGGTCCACCAGTACATCTGGAATAATGAACTACATAATTGAGTTATGTGGCCCAGGGCATCCAGCAGACACCACCTAAGTCCAGACATGTATACTTGTATACAGGGGTGTGATCTATAAGGACAAGGTCGCCTACCAACTGGCCAGTTGACCAGGCCAACGTTTGTGGACCTTTAAGCAATAAATCACTTTCTGTGATCGGGAGGGTATAGGGCCTACATATGTGATTTTTGTTTGTTTCAATAAGTAGATAATATGTTTTTACGACTTGATTGAACAAATTCATCAGGATCGGTAGAGTAAACTAGTAAACCAGAGTTCGTAGTATCTGATCCAAGAAAATGCACTTACTGTGTACGTTTCAACAACCACTGTTGTCTTTGTCAACACTTGATGAGGAGTGACTGCAATCTACTGACAACCAACGCTAGAGGGAGTTCCAGCGTGATTTTTTGGGTTGCCAGTTGGTTTTCCTTTTGGGGATTTTTTAGATCCCTGTTGCAGGAACTCATCAAAAATGTGAGTAAGCTGGTACTGCCCTCGTCTCTGTTCATAGGCGATTGCCACGGCTCCTCTCGACTGTAGACCAAAGTTGTGGCTTCGTTACGTGGATGATGTGTTGGAGGTAATAAACAAAGACAATGTGCAGCAGTTGACGTGACCACATCAATCGGGTCGACAAGTCTGGTTCAATCAAGTTTACTTTTGAGCAAGAAACAGAAGGTTCTCTACCATTTCTGGTTACTCTGATTGTTAGGAAGGATGACGGTACTGTCAAACTTACGGTCTACCGCAAACCAACGCACACCGACCAATATTTGAATTACCAGTCTCACCATCCTCTGCATCAAAAACTAGGGGTCATACGATCTTTGTACTACAGAAAAGACACCATAGTGACAGAAGAAGCGGATAAAGAGGAAGAAGAAAAGAAAGTCCAGAAAGCCCTCCAAACGTGTGGTTATCCTAATTGGACATTTGAAAAGGTAAAAGATCAAATGCAAAGTGTTAAACCAAAGAAAGTGACAAAAAAGACAGATGAAAACAGCAAGAGCAAAGGTATGGTGGTTCTACCATATGTCAAGGGCGTCACCGAACGTGTCTCCAGAGTAATGAAGAACTACAACATCTCTACAGCCATGAGACCGCACAATACTCTCCGCAAACAACTTGTCCATCCAAAAGATAAGCGCGACTCGCACAACACCACTCAGGCATCCGGCAGTGTACAAAATCCCCTGCATGAACTGTAACTTATCGTACATTGGAGAAACAGGTAGAAAATTCGGCACGCGGTTAGAAGAGCACAAAAGTGAAGTGGAAAAAGTCAGCAGCACCGTGGTCACTAGAGCAGGGAGGAAAGAGTCCTTAACTACTACGCACAAGTCGGCCATAACGGACCATGTTGTTGATAAGAACCATGTAATTGGGTGGGGGAAGCTGAGGTCATTGGCACAGAGCAAGATAGATATAAGCGCTGGATCAAAGAAGCTGTGGAAATTAGAAAGAGGGGGCGTACAACTATGAACAGAGACGAGGGGCATTACCAGCTTACTCACATTTTTGATGAGTTCCTGCAACAGGGATCTAAAAAATCCCCAAAAGGAAAGCTGGCAACCCAAAAAATCACGCTGGAAATCCCTCTAGCGTTGGTTGTCAGTAGATTGCAGTCACTCCTCATCACTAGTGTTGACAAAGACACCAGTGGTTGTTGAAACGTACACAGTAAGTGCATTTTCTTGGATCAGATACTACGAACTCTGGTTTACTAGTTTTTACGACTTGTTTTAACAGATAAACTCCCATTTTATGCTTTATTTCTTGTACTCGGTCCAAATACATACCGTCATGATCATGGTGTTCCAGTCATGCCAGTTACCCCAACAAATTGGGGGTAAATGGAACAGTGGGGTGGGTAATTGGAACAAGGGGCATTACTTGCAAGGAGCCTCCATTCATAGCTATATTTACATTGAAAAGACATCAGAATATTTTATTCTCGGGGGGGTCACTCCCATTGTGGCCTGTACACCATCCGCGATAATGAAAACGCGTAAAAGGGTAGTTTTCGTGGGTAAGCACGATACGCGCGTAACGCGTTTAGGGTGTCAAAAACATGAAATATTGGGAAAAAGGGTATAGCAAAATTGCAATTGCTAATACGCAGAAATGAAATTTAGGGTATGAAATTTGATGCAAGGAATAAAATCCCTGTTTAGGGTATTGTTTTAGCCAAGGGTTTAAATCCTTGTTTAGGGTGCTTTTCAAAAGTTGATTATCGCGGATGGTGTACAGGCCACAATGGGAGTGACCCCCCCCCCCCCGGGATTTTATTTAACATATATTTTGTGACTAAACAAGCTAAGGAATAACAACAATAATTTTGTTTTCATGTTTTTTTTATAAACAAACATGGTAAATTACCACGTACAAATACACTTTCTCTTGGTAAATAACAGAAATAAATGGTTTCAGATTTTTAAAAAATCAATAGGGAGCCTATTAAATCTACCATGAATTAGTTATTTGTACTAAATAATTTCATAATATTTAAACCAATAAGTAAAAAAATATATTCACATGTTATATATATTTGAAGTCAGTCTACCTTGTTCCATTTACCTCAAATGGATCTGCTGTGGGGTAAATGGAACACCAAACTAATTAATTAGCTAATTAGCATATTAATTTGCATGATTTCATCATTAAAATCTGCTATTCTATTGTTTAAAACATTTATGTTATTGTAGATAAAAAACATATTGCCATTGACAACTCTCAGCACAACCTTCAAATATTTAGGAATCAATACCCTTAAATGTTCACTGAAACGTAGCACCACTTCATGGTCAGTGACAACATTTGAGATTTTCTTCCACTCAAATACCGAGTAAACCTATTAAAGTTAGGGGTATGAAACAAAAGCAGAACGTATGGCGTTGGGGGTAAATGGAACACTCGGTATGATGTTGCCCAATTTTATTCTTGATTTTAATATAATATTTTCTTTTTAGAGACAAGTTTAATTTTGCAATCACATAATTCCTAAATGCTATAAATAGCCTAAATACTATTGGGACTGTGTTATAATCATGAGCCCCCCGGTAAAATGTCCACACGGCCTGCCAAATATCGCTTGCCACCCCGGCCCGCCAAAAAATTCCTAAGCCTTTTATCAAAAAGGCGCCCCCTGAATGTGTGCCAAAAATCGTCCCCACCCCATTCAGCTTGCCAAAAATGGCTTGCTCTCCCCTTTCCCTGGCCAGAAAATTCTACACCCACCCCCAATTTTACCCTCCCCACAACAAGGCGCATAATTATTCCACAACCATAAATTTATGAGACTAAATAAGATTTAAAAAAAATTTATGAGACTAAATAAGATTTTTAAAAAAAAATGGCTGTTCAAGCGTTAAGCCCGTACGAGTAAAAATCGAGTTTGGGCGAGCTCGAGCGGTGGCGAGCGAGAGCGATCGCTCGCCTCAAATGGCGAGTGAATTTCCACTCGATCTTTCAAGGAGTTGAACGAAGGACAACCCATTTTTGAGTGAAAAACACTCTAAAATGAAAGAAAGTTCATTTTCTTTAGGCAATAGCCTATCCACTCTTTTGAGAGTATACAGACTACTTTTTTCACTCAAAAAGGGATTGTCCTCCATTTCATTTTTTCCACTCTGTGTACATTTAGAGAGATGAGCACCAAATGTCTAATTACAGTCTAAACGGCGGCGTGCCAAAAATGCTTGCCCCCCCCCAATTATTGTAGCTTATTGCGATCCCAAGCTAAATAGCTACAAGTAGAGAAATTACACTACTAGGCTACAGATCAATTAAAGCAAATAAGCAATAATGCGTGATTTGCATAGATTCTTATGTAAATGTTTGTTTTCACTGATCACATTATCCCCTTTTAATTTCGTGCCAAACAATTAATGAGGTATAACAAAGAAAATTGCGATTCATTCCAACGCCTACAATGCGTGTACTACGCTCGCCGATCGTATATTACATGTAAGTTGATGTAACTGCACGGAGTATCGCGCTCGACGTGTGTACATACAAGCTGACATCCACGGTAAACTCGATCGTTGAACTCTGAATAAAATCGGGTCGACCCGGTTTTAATACAAAAAGTGAAATTTACGTGGTTTTTTAGTATACCACTGGGCATTATAATTATGCAGTAGAAATCCGAGCGTCGCTGAAGCAAATCACACATTATGGCTGTCGTCTCTGAGCAGGTATGACAGTAACAAATGTGTCAAACTCTGAATTTTGATGATTTTTACGATCCTCCCAATAAGCGAATCACTGAATGGCCCATTAATAGATCTAATTATATCATGTGGTACCACTGGTAACTTTAGGTTAACACTTGTCATCTGCACGAGAGGAAATTGACTGTGTAAACCTTCCCATCATGCTTCAGTCCAATGTTTATTGACCTCTGACCTGATTCAATCACCGATCGTCGAAGAAACGCATGAACTTGTTGTCTCAATTATCGCCAATTTCGCAATTTTTGTCCATTATTTTTTTCTCCAAATTGTTAAAAATGTAAGATATGGTAATCGTGATTAATATTAGATAACAAAAATTGCTGTGTGTAACCATTGGTTTGGATTTGAAGGGCCACAACTTTGCGTGGAATCAAGTCGCACTTCATTGCACTTCCACAGTGACACACATTCATTCAAGCAAGTCAAAATCGCAGCGAAGGAAAATTCGAAATGGAAGAGCTGAATAAATTGGAACATCTCTCATTGGTGTCCAAGGTTTGCACAGAGCTTGATAACCATCTTGGCTTAAATGACAAGGATCTGGGTAAGTTGATTAAAAATAATATTAAGTTTCACTTGCAATGGATGATGATAATGGATGCTAAATAATCGAATGCTGGACGGTTCGCACCCTTTCAATTTCGGACCCGTGCACTTTCGCCCCCTTTTTTATACCGCGGGTATTGTGCTGCTGTCATGCTGTTGATTGATGCACGATCGATTGCTTGAACTCCCGGCAATGCGGCGTAGTATGTTTATAGTACTGGGCCGTCGGGCATGCACTTATTAAGTCATGATAAACCCGGAAGGAAGGAAAGAAAGGATATTTTAAAACAAAATAGAGGAACATTTTTTTCTCAGAATATATTACAGGCCAGATATTTTAGCAGCAGGCTTACCCAAAATAATGAAATAATTAGAATTCAATGATAAAAATAGTAATAATAATAAATAGTAATAATAATATATTTATATTTAATTATTAATTATAATATGTATAAAAACAGGGGAAATTTGTTTCAACTGATGACCAAAGGATGGATCCTAAAGGATCATACAAGTGTCAACAAGCAATGGATAAAATTAAAAACAATGAAAGTATGACACAAAATCCAATGGGGGAGTAACACAAAATATATAAACAAAGTTAATTTAATAAATATAATATGATGATAATAATATATGATAATAAATAATAATAATAATAATAATAATAATACTAACAATGATAATAATATAAACAAAGTTAATTTAAAAATATAATAATGATGATAATAATAATAATATGATAATAATAAGAATAATAATAATAATAACAATGATAATAACCCAGCAAACACAAAAACGTTTTTAAAACGTTTTAAATAAGTTATATTTTGGGTTTTGGTTCAGGTAAAAACGTTTTAATAACATTAAAATGTCGGGTTATATAAAGGTCATGAAATCGTTTTAAACGCTTTTGTATGAAAACACACTACAACAATATTTTTAAAATGTTTTCGAAATGTCATTGTAAACTATTTTTGCAAACATTTTGGCCAAATATTTTGTCAACACTTAAATAACATTATATTAAAATATTTGCACCAGGCAAACACAGAAATGTTCTTAAAATGTTATTTACAAAACGTTTTAATAACATTTAAATGTCGGGTTATATAAAGGTCACAAAAACATTTTAAAAAGCGTTATTGTAAATATTTTGGGCAAACATTTGTTGCAAAATATTTTTTCAACCCCAAAATAACATTCTGTTTAGAATGATTTGTACCAAGTTTTCAAAAATGTTTTTGGAATGTTATTAAAACGCTTTTTATACCATTTATATAACCCGACATTTAAATGTTTTCTGTAAAACATTTGTGTTTGCTGTGCAGTAAATTACGTACAAATGTTTTTTAATTTTATAAAAACGTTTTATACCATAATGTACCCTTTATATAACCCGACATTTAAAGGTTTTCTGACAACCTTTTATAACCTTTTGCGAATGATGTCGAAAACGTTTTGTGTTTGCTGGGAAGGGGCTGTGCAATAATTTCGCTCACAAACATTTCTTGCACCCCACCCCAATGTCACCCTCCCCCCAGGGCTCATAATTATTGCACAGCCCCTAATAATAACAATGATGATAATAATAATAATAACAGTAATAATAACAATAATAGTTATAATAATAAATTGAATATAGCGTTTCTGTGTTTAGTTGCAATTCATAATATTTGTAGCTAAGTTCCAAAATAAATACTTTAATGTGTAAGTGTAAGAAAGAAAGAAAGAAGAAAGAAAAACAAAGAAAGAAAGAAGAAGAAAGAAAGAGAAAGAAAGAAAGATAAAAAAGAACAAAAATAAAAATAAAATAAATACAAAGAAATTAAGACGAACTGAACAAATCTAATTGATAGAAATAAATTATTATGTGCAGCAGCATCCAAAAACAAGACATGTTTCAAAAGACAAAGCAGCTTTCTTGATGAAAAGAACAAAAAGGCACTATAAAAAAAAAAAAAAAAGAAAGAAAGTCATCCCCTTTACACGATTTTCTTTATTAATATCTAAGAAATAGATGCTATTACATTATTGACATCTTCGAGTTCAAACATCCTGCCTTAAAATTGTCGGTATACTATAAAGTATAAAGCGGATTAAGATACCGCGTAAGATATGCCGTGGTGTTAATGAAGCATCGTCATAATGAGTCTGTGATTGACAGGCCGGTAAACAAAATGAATCATGAACATATAAATGTCAATCATTTACAATGCAGAATTGATAGCATTTTTCCACAAATTTGTTTATTTACTTATGTTATTTATTAAAACCATATTTATACAGGGTTACCCTTCAGATAAATCTGCTAAATCTGCCCTGTGTCATGAAAACAATATACATAACAATTTGTAGAATTATACATAGGCCCTATATATGTAAGAATTTTTTTGAAACATAAACATCCAAAAATCATACATCAAATATATCAAAATTCATTAAAAGTATTTACATTTCTTTGTTTTATACAATTTATGTAACACTTGTAGAAATATATATATATTAAATTAATTAAGAACACAGACGAAATACATCATTCATTAAAAGACATAAAAGTTAAAACATTTGGTTCATTATTTACATTTCTCATTAAAACGAATAGAAAACTTTCCTGAGTAATAATATTTTGTATTTGGCAAAGAATAAGGATGCAATTGTAATATTTCTCAATGTGCAATCGTAACATATTGTTCAGAAATAAATATCTTTGTATGCATGTATTTCTTGACAAGTTTATACCGCACGCTGGGGCCCGGGGCTTGTCAAGCAATCGATCGACGTCACTAGGCATATGGCACTTTTGCGAGTCTGTTTACGGTACCATTGATTGAACCCACACCATACCCGGCGCTTTCCCGTAAGTCATTCATTACATAATGGGTTGAAGAAGTCACACCTACACCTTATGTATACAGTCACGCGGCCGCGGGGCCCGGAGACTTGTCAAGCAATCGATCCGCACGGGTATGTTCTGGGATCGAATATATGCGTGCTACTGCCTAGTCACCGTAGGCTAGCTACCATTGCATTGATTGAACCCATGTCACGCCCGGCGCTTTCGCGTACTAGTGGCAGCTAATACTCGCGGTGAAGAAAGGTGGCGAAAGTCAGCACAGCATTATCGCAAAGCTGCTGCCAGGCATTTGTTTTGCTTGTGCGCATTTGTCTTTGAGAAATTTGCAAAATATTTTTTCCCATTAGTTTCATGTCAAAGAAGATCAATTCGGCAACATAAAGATGGGATAAAATTATAAATTATAAGCCATCAAATATTTGGCCATATCAATATTAGGCCCTATATAAATTTGATAGGCCATAAATAATTTAACACTAAATTATATAGCTATTAATAAAGTACTAATAAGGTAACATAATTCTAATAATAATAATAATAATAATAATAATAATATAATAATACGATAATAATAATAATAATAATAGTAATAATAATTATATAAAAATAATAAATAGGCCTAAAATAAAATAAAATAGAAATGAAATAAAATAGGCCTAAGTAAAATAAAATAAATCAAAAACATAATGAATACCAATCTTCAGTCGAAGCACATTTAATATATTGTAATAATATAGGCCTATTAAATTCAATCGAACTGGAGAGTCCATCAACATCCCGGGTAAACATACTATTTGCTTTTGTACACGCTGGACTCAGTACCGGTACTGCAAACACAGACAATCAACACTAAACAGTCAACCAATACTATATACACATACAACACCCCACTGTACCGCCGGGAGATGAAGCGATCGATCGTGCATCATCAATCAACAGCAGCACATTACCCGCGGTTTAAAAAGGGGCGAAAGTGCACGGTGCGAAATTGAAAGGGGGCGAAAGTGCACGGGTCCGAAATTGAAAGGGTGCGAACCGTCCTGTTTCCAAATAATCTGTCTCTGTATCTGTATCTGTAGCAATACTGCTCAACGCTTCAAGTGAAGCCAGACGAACAGGAACATGTTCAAGTTGAAAAACTGGATCCCCCTCAGTCCCACCGGGAGTTCCAACAGGTACTGTGTATGTGTTTGTGTTTAATGTGCATTCACATACACACTAGTGACTTAGTTTTTTAGCCGTCGGTTCGAAGAAATCGTTGCTCCAAAAATGATTGCAAAGTACACATTTGTTTTCACCACAAAATATGATATGAAATTGAAAACAGTCACAGGTGAGGGTTCACAGTTTATCACGTTTTCGCGTCCAGGATGCTTTTTGAACTCACTGGACCGGGAAAAAGTAAGATTATGTAACCTGAATGGGTCCAGCATTGCAGCAGGCTGTGCTTGGACCCGGAAAAAATCCCATCCAAAAAATAGAAAATATCATCATAGATTGTCATTCGTCATTGGGCGATAACCCAGTTCAATCAGCTCACAGCACATTTTTTAACAAATTTTCATTCATAAATTACATACAATTACAAAAATCGCTGCAACATGATGATACACACCTCATCGCTATTTCATGCACAGATATTTGATCAGCGATACAAGGGGAACTGTGGAAGAGGTTGACTTGTGATTTTTTTTCCGGATCGTTCAAATATTATGTTACAATAATGTCAACAAAACAGTGTCAATTCCTGGTGACATCGCGAAAACACGTTTTTGCGGTAGTTATATTTCAACCGAGCAAAAATAACCAAATAATTAGATGATTAAAGTAGTGCATCTTATTTTAGTAATTGTAGTTCTTTATGAGAAAGTCGGCTGATCGCGGCAAGTCGTCTTTTACCCAGTAATTTGACTCGACTTTGGTAAGTTTTGGGTACCAAATTCGGCATACTTTAATATACTTATCGTTTGTGCCAAACTGCCAGTACAGTACTGAAAATACATTTCCGGGTGTTTCTGAAGTTTCGTACATGTACAATTTGGACCCACAAAAATCAATTTGGGACCCGCAAAATGGGATCTGAATGGGTCCAGCATAAAAAAGTGGACCCGGTTATTTGAGAGCAAACTGTGAACCCTGCAGGTGAGCAATGTATGAATTTATGGAGAGGTCAAACAGGTTGTTAATTATTGTCAATATTAATATTTTGCGACATTTATAATGAAAATAATTTACACTGAAGAGCAGGCTTCCCGTTAGTGTGCGTCATTGCGTCCAGACGCGTATTTTACAAATTTGGACGCAAATTCACATGGCTAATCAAGTATTTTAAGCGTCCATGTCACATGCATTTGGACGCAGACAAAACTTCAAATTTTATCATTAATTGATGATAAAAATAAGAAATTTTATTCTTTTATATTTTTAAGATAATAAAAGCCCCAAAATTTTGACCCACCTGCTGAGAATTGAAGTAAATTCTGCAATATTTGTAAATGCAACGTCAGGAAATCGTGCACTTTTTGCATGCTTTCCGAACGATCGCTGTACAGCTGTTTGATAACATGGCCTGGGAAAGTCCCGATTGATTTGTTTACAAGCAAGCACATGCCGCTAACGTGCGGTGTTTATTTAATTATTTATCACAACCTGACAATATTCAATTTTTAATATTTTAAGTTTATTTTCTCATAAATAATCTAGGTTTCCTTTATTAGTATTATTGTTAGATGAATAAAAGCAATTTTAAAGACAAAATCCAAATGATAACCCTTTTTTGTATTATTTTTGGCAGCGCGTGTTTTAGTTTTTGTAGCATCAACAGCACGTTAATTTAAAAATAGAAACGCGAAGTGAAAGTACGAATGAAAATTGCTCAAGATTGAAAGACGTTGCTCAGGTTTTTGCACCTGTTTTTGACCACGTTGCGGACCAAAACTGACAAAGAAATGAGAAAAATTATCATAGCGAATGGAGATGGAATATCACGCGAAAATGCACTTTTATTTTTTTTAACAATCAACATTTGATGAGGTGTAGACCCAGCGGTGTAGACCCGAAGTACGTGTGTATCGTCATAATCGTGAATTTCAGATGGACGCTTTAAAATCTGTCTGGACGCAAGTTTTTGCAACCTCGTCAGCAAACTTGCGTCATTACGGACGCACATTTTTAAAACCTTAACGGGAACCCTGCTGAAGAGACGCCCTATGCAGCTTCTACAACTTGAGAACAAGTCCTGAAACGTTTGAAATTTGTAGTTACTACAACTGGATCCTACTATAAGTAAAATCCATAATGACCACTTGAAATAAGCTTCCACTAAGAAGTCAGAAAAAATATACCATGTCCAACAAAAAAATTATAACCAAAATTACAGATAAATGAAATTTGAGTATCTTCAGTCATCAAAATTCTTGTTTACAAGTTTGGTGCCAGAAAATAGCTGTTCTGGGGATGATCAAAAATGACAATTTATTATTTCACACATAACTTTACCCCCCCCCCCCTGAAAATCAGTGTCTCCATGACTGATATAATAAATTGTCATTTTTTATCAGCCCCAGAGTATACATGTAATTGAGCTCAGACAGGTTTGATGCTCAAGTCATATGATACCATACATGTAAGTTAGTACCGTAGGTACGGTACCGTACTTAATGTTATCTACATCATGTTGTACCAACTCCAAAAAATTGAACAGCAAAAATATTTTTTGTTTCCAGGCAAAGGCCCTACAGACTTTGGTTTAAATACATTTTTCCCATTTTGGGGTTCCTATAAATTGAGTGAACAGTGTGATGCTTTCTAGTGATTGAAAAACATAGACATGTTCAAAATATAGTGCATGAACCAAAAAATATGCACTGTGCCCATGTCGGCATGTTGCGGATTTGTGCCGAAATTGTGAGAAATTGAGGAAAATCACATTTTTGTAGTTGTATTGCATGATTATTATTTCACGTTTTGATGAAAATGCAGCACCATGAACCATTTTTTGTGAATTGTGCATGATGTGTGCAATAATAACTAATTATTGGTTTTTCTCTTAACCTTTTCAGCTGAATTCATTATCGACATAGCCAGAAAAAACTCTACCCTGGAAAAATTTAAGGCTGCCTTGGAAAAAAATGGTGCCGATTTTCCAGACTCATTTGCATCCAATCTGTTGCGACTTATTCAGCACATGATGCCACAAAGTGCACCAGTCAAGCCAAAAAAGAAGAAGCCAAAGAAAATGACAGAAATTGACAAAAAGAAGGAGAAATTTCCAGCATTATGTATGCCAGATGATCCAGGTACTATTAAGGTGAGTGCTATCAAGAGTTTACTTAAATATAAAAAGTACAGTACATGTACATGAAGACAAGGAGAAGCCAAACTCTGTAAAGCATTTACATGTGAACTCCACTTTATTGGGTTGTACAATGTACATGTAAGAAGTTGAGACCCAAAATAGTGTAGGTATTATTTATTAGAGTTACCTTATTTACAACAGCAAACAATAAAATATATCAACAATTTGTGTCATCATTGTTCTGACCACCATTCATTCACTCTGGATGTATAAAGTCTGGTATTATAAAGGCTTTTTCGATATATCTTTGATGTGCTAAGCGTACAAACAGCAAAAAAATTCAGCCTTTTAAACATTAAAAAAAATAAAAAAAAAAACAAAAAACAATTGGAGACCCTTTTTAAAATCAATTTAAAATTATTAAAGAAAATTTGATTTAAGCGGACACAAAATTTTCACATCAATACTATAATTTACCATATGTGACACGATCTGGTCCATGGGGCCAAAGGCGCAAATTTGAAACTGAGATAAAGGTAAAAATATGGAGGAAAAAACAATAAAATACATAAGAAAATAGACATCAAAATACTTCATAACTTTAGAACAAAGTATGCTAGACCTTTGGTGTTTTCAATGAATAATAGCCTATTGTACAATGTATGTATAATGTAATAATTACAGTAACTCAATTTTCAAAAATGCCTCCTTTGGCCCCCATGGACCAGATCGTGTCACATATAAGATAAAACGTCTCTATTCATTTTTTTTACGTTGACACATTTAGCAAATTGTTTAAATGTTTAAACGGCTCCCAAACGTATCAATATCCATATTCATGACTGTATGTCAAGCTTACAGCTATATTGTTTTAATCAGGGTTCCCACGTGCACAATCCTTGAAAATCCTTGAATTTGAAAATGCCTTTTCAAGGCCTTGAAAGTCCTGGAAATTTGCACAAGGTCCTTGAAAGTCCTTGAAAATTGGAATTTTACCTAAACTATAATTTTGACAAAATTTAGGGAGTGGAGAGGTGCTGTCACTTTCGTAATACATGTAAGTGCTGCATGGGGAGCCGCATCATGATTTTTGTGTTGTGTTAAGTCCTTGAAAATCATGCTTTTGGACCTTGAAAGTCCTTGAATTTTTAATAGTTTAAGGTGCAGGAACTCTGTTTAATGTGGTGTGACACATTTTAGGCAATGGCGACAGTCCACCACATCTCTTGACCTTTTTGTCTGGCTGACTCTATTATATTTGAATCTGTTATAAACATTAATAAATGAAATAACATGTTGATATTTTCTCATTATTCCCACAGAATTTGTTAACAGAGGATGAGAAGGTAGCTCAAAGTGCAATGGATGAGTTAGAAGCACTCATACCCTCTATGTAAGTAATTATAGATAGTATGAGAACATTTAGGGATTCAATCATGTTTCACTGTTGTTCATCACCGATTAACAATGATCAAGTAAACCACACAGACGCAAGTTGTTACTTGGTGATGAACAACGGTGAAACATGATTGAATCCTTTTCAACAATGAAAATAACCTAAAGATGGTTTATTTCACATGATTCTGCCAGCATGTCCGTTTGTCATTTGCCACTCAACCGTATAAGAAGATCGGTGATTTCTCTGTTGATAAAGCAATAAAAGTAAAGAATAAGCGGTAATGTTTAGCTGCTACCTCATAACAGAATTTATGTGCGCACACATATCGTGTACGCGTATCCTTGTGTTGTGGATTCATCACTGATAAACAACGCTCCTGTACAAAGATATATGAAGGGTTTTTGAAAGCTGTATCAACGTACATACTCTCATGTAGGTTAGATTCAGTGGCGTATCCAGTGCCCAGTTTTTGTAATCAAACTTAATATTAGCCAACTAGCCATAGCAGTGTCTGGAATAGAGACAATTTGTACATTACTTACAATAACTAAAAAAAGTTTATGAGCTTGAATACCTTTGATGTTGCAGAACCACAACACTTACTAATTAAAGGACGTTTGTGTTTCTTTTCTTTTTATACATGGAATTCAAACTTAATGTCAACAGACCCGATCCAAGTGTTAAATAGGGTCCATTGGTTTTTCCCACATACATTTCACTCTTTTATATTCATTATCATGAAGGAAACAAGAAGATGTGAAACCAGTCAAGAAGGAGAGAAGAAGTCGCAGCAGAAGTAGAAGTCCAGAAAAAGAACGCCGAAAACACAAAGACAAACACAAGAACAGACACAAAGACAAGAAGCACCGAAAACGCTCACGGTCAAGAAGTCCAGAAAGAGACCACGACAGACATCGTAGGAGAAGCCGCAGTAGAAGTAGGCACAGAAGTAGAAGTCGCAGCAGCAGCCGAGAGCGCAAACATAATAGACATAGAGATAGGGATCACAGGGATCGTCATCGTGACAGGGATAGCGAGAGAGATCATAGTAAAGCCAAATCAGACCGATTTGTAGATAGACCACCTGCAATGGACCCTGAAGTAGGAGAGATATATGAGGGCAAAGTGACTAGTATAATGAACTATGGCTGCTTTGTGCAGCTGGAAGGCTTGAAGAGAAGGTGTGAAGGACTTGTACATATATCAGAGGTAAGCAAATGCACTACATTTAGTTGCAATGAGAATAGGCCTTGCTGTCTAGATTTTAAAAGGCGAGTGGTCAATCACTGCGCTAGCATGATGCTAGGCGAGTGGTCGAATCACTCTCTACATTTTAATCGAATCACTCGCTAGGTCTGAAAAATTATTCATATACTAATATGAAACAATATTACACACTGTTCACAAAGCTTCACAACCTTTCTTTCGTATCCAGGGTTTAAGGTAGTAATAATACGCAATTGCGTTATTTGCGCCGCAATTTGCGTATTTTGGCTCCAATTGCGTTTTTTGACATTTTTGAAAAAATCTTTTGCGATTTTTAATTATTTTTTTTCGCGAATTTGGAGAGTCCCTGGACCTAACATCAAGTGCTACTATCATTAAAAAAAATATTTTTAAAAAAAAATTTGGAAAAAAAGTTACCAAAAAATTACAAGTTTGTATCCAAATGGGACCAATTTGTAACTTGTGTTCACTTCAAAATCTATCTAAGATATAGACTTGTGTACAAAACCAATGCATTTTTATATCTTTAAATCAACCACAAATGATTGCAGTACTTCACTCTAGGTCAAGGGGCTCTCTAAATCCGCAATTTTTTTTTTTTTTTTTAAACACAATTTTTTTTTCCTTAATTTTTTTCAAATTGATGTTAGGTCCAGGGACTTAATTCCGCGAAAAAAAAATTAAAAATCGCCAAAACAAATTTTTTTTTATAGATTTTTGCGTTTTTTGGAAAATCGGAGTGTGTTTTTTGGCCTCCAAAATCGCGTATTCTTAGCAGGCCTTATTACGGTAGATCGGATACAGGATACACTGAAGTGCTGAAACTTGCATGTAAATTGATATTGGATTCAATTTTGGGCGATTCGCAGCGAGCGATATTTAGTGTAGCGACTTAGTTGTAGCGAGCGAGAGCGGTCGCTCGCCTCAAACGTCATGGCCTGTGAGAATGAAAATTTTCAGAACCTTTATGTTGATTTTTGAGTCCTGGAAAACGCTGAAAAATTCTATTGTACACTAATTTTAAAAGTGATTCAGTTTACAAACCAAGTAAGCTAACAAGGGAAAAGGCTTATGCATCATACACTAGGACATGGAAACATTCAAACATTACAAACTAGTGCACAAGATCAAATTAATGATGCGTAATCATTATTCATAATATCAATATACAGGGGAAAGAAGAACCACTATCACAATATTAAGCATGAAATTACAATGGAAACATGACATACAATACATAGGTGGATCATGGAGGTATATAAATAAATGGAGAATGATCCAGCCAAGCCTCTTTTGTACTACGTTGGTTATGACCAATTATTGTTGAATAGGCAATTTCAGGTTTATATTGATTATGCTAAGCTGATTACATTGTGAAGTCTGTTTCACTGGCCATTGATTTCAATGGGGTAAAATGAAGTTTGTACTTATTGGAAAGTGCTCATGTTTCATAAAATTTTGATAGGGCCTATCAAAATCTCATTTTCGCCAAAAATTGAGTGCTTAAATAGGTTTAGGTATACTAGTCTCAGTTAAATTGCATCAAGAAATCAGTCTTTTTGAAAAAAAACACCTTATCTGTTGTCATCTTGTGACTCCCTACATTTTGGTCATGAAAAATTTAATTATGACTTTTTTTCCCCAAAAGTTATGACCCCCGTATATTTGGAACCCTCCCTCCAAAGAAAATGATAGCCCCTAATAATATTAATATAATCATTTAGGCCTAAATACTGATAATTATTTATTATAAAATGAGAAGTTTAATGATGATGATTTAGGCGGCCTATACGATTTCATGACAATACAGAATTAAAAGTTTAAAAACAATAACATGACATAGGGCCTATCCGTCATGGCACTCAATCAATTTGACCCGAAGCTTCAACCAAAATCACGGTAATCATACACTAAACTATGAGAAACTGTTTAAACAAAGTATGTAGGGCCTATATACATTCCAGATATCAATTTCTCTCTAGAAGAGCTTGTCGGGTCATCACTTTTCCTTGAATTGCGAAGTACTTCCGGTAAATTTTGCTCGCTCGTAACTCAAATGGCCCAAATTGGCCCAACATAATCTTTTCACAATCGGAAGGTAAAAACGTTTTGCTTTCATTTGCACTATATTTGAACTCCCTCAGACCCCTTAAAAGCTTAATATATGAACATGAAAACTAAGTATATTTGTCAAGTTACGGCACAACTAGTGTAGAAAACAGTTTCATAACTTGAGAACAGAACATCCGAATTTCTTCGGGTTCTCGCACGATCATACATTGAAACTATAAGCTATCAAAACCGGTGACTTTGAACATCTGATTGACTAGCTGACGTCATTATACAGTCTCTTTTACAAGGCTTCCGATGCGGGTCAATGTAGGGTCAATTCCTATGAAGAAATTTTGGGAGTGACAATCAATGAACCATGGTAGAGGCTCATAACCATCGTGGAGATCAATAGCTTGGCTGAAGTGGCTGGTCAATTCAAGTTTGGTGACTCATTGAATAGAGGTAACGGGATAATCACCACTTAGGAGATTAGAATTCTGGCGATCATTCTCCATTTATTTATATACCTCCATGGGTGGATAAACCAGAGAAAAAACTGCGGACATACCTGCCCGTGCAGGGAATCAAACCCCAGACCTCTCGCTTACGAGGCAAGCGCTCTAATCACTGAGCTACACAGTCTGTAAGCTAATGAACTATATATGTCTTATACATTGGATGAGCCCATTGTGTGAATTATGTATTATTTTATATTTTTGTTTTATTTTTGTATTTTAATTGCAATTTTGCAAAGTAATTTCATGTATCTAATATGCATCAATATGTTCAATGGTCCACTAAACAATTTTTATTGTCATTCTAACAGCTTCGAAGAGAAGGTCGTGTAGCTGATGTAAATGATGTTGTTGCAAGAGGTCAAAAGGTCAAAGTCAAAGTACTCTCCATTGCCGGGACAAAGATACGTTTGTCCATGAAGGATGTTGATCAGAACACGGGAGAAGACTTGAATCCCAAAACTGCATCCAAGGATAGTTCTTTAGAGACAGAGGAGAATATGAGGAATCCTGACAGACCGTCTAATCTACCATTGGTGACTGTTGCAGAGGCAGATGATGTAGGTATAAGGAAGAGAGTACAGAGAGTGACATCACCTGAGAAATGGGAACTCAAACAGGTTTGTACGCTTTACCCATCCTTTGTAGTGATGTGGTCGACATGCCTTATGTCGACATAATGTCGACGTCGGCACGTATGTCGACATCAAAAAATCATGTCGACAAAAAAATTTTTTTTTTTTTTTTTTTTTTTTCAAAAAATATTTTGGCCAGAAAAGCAAGTTATAGGCCCAAACTGACTTGTTATTCAGGTTGGAAACCAGAGAAACACTGCTACTAAAAAATATAAAAAATGCCAATTTTTTTTTATAAAGTTAGATTAACTTGTACATTTTGATTACCTTTTCTTCTATTTAACAGTCAGGGACACATTGAATTAGTATGCATTGCTAGCTGTTCAATAGAAACAAAAGTAATTCAAATTTACTACTTTTTCCAAATTTGTAAAAAAAAATTGGCATTTTTTTTTTTTTTTTGAGTAGCAGTATTTCTCTGGTTTCCAACCTTGAATAGCAGTATTTCTCTGGTTTCCAACCTTGAATAACAAGTCAGTTTGGGCCTATAACTTGATTTTCTGGCCACAAATATTTTTGAAAATTAAAAAAAAAATTTTCTTTTTTTTTTTTTTTTTTTTTTTTTTTTTTTTTTTTTTTAGAATTTTTGTTTATGTCGACACACTGTCGACGTCGGTATACGAATTATATCGACATGTCGACAATAAAAAACGGTGCCGACCACATCACTAATCCTTTGTGCATTATTATGTTGTCAAAATATTGTTACTGGGCAATCTCTTTAAATATAAACCTTCCAAATTGGGTAATCAGTTTGGTTATGTTCACTCCCTTAGAACAAGTAATGTCAATGAAATTGCGGAACTGTGTTATATAGTTCCTATGGTGAGTCAAGGGTGCTCTCAACACCAAAGAATCACTTCAAATGGACAATGTCGACTTCAAAAATTTATGAAAAGATTGGTGCAACATTTGGACGGTTAATTCATCCCCTGGAGGCTATGTTCGCTCTATCATGTACAGCCATGTATTTTGCGATTCTTGTGATGGGTAAGTTTGTACATACCCATGCTTATCATACTATAAATGTGTAATTTTTCATGCAATAATTTGAATCCATCAGATGCAGGCAGCCAGTTGCATAGAGCTACCAGACCTACCAGATTTTGATGAAGTGACAGGTGTGTTGCCCAAAGATGATGACTCGGATGAAGAGGTTGAAATTGAACTGAAGGAAGAAGATCCGCCATTCCTTAGAGGTCATGGAAGACAGAGTGTGGATCTTAGTCCTGTAAGGATAGTCAAGGTAAGTTGCTTGCCTGTGCAAAGGTGCACAAGCACAGAAACACAGTCCCTGAGGAACTCGGCAGGGGCGATTGCCATCACACCATTTCACCAAGCTGACACAGGGTCAATTTCTACAAACTTTTACGTCTATTTGGAAACATCAGCCTGATGGTCCATTTTGGATGGTACAGTAATTACTCTTAGGTCGATTGAGTAGAAGCAATGGCCGAGAGGGGGTTTGTACCCACAACACTACAATCATGAGTCCAATGCTCTAGCTACCGCGCCACACCACCCTCTGTACTGGACCAATGAATGTATTTTCTGATTTTCTGCTCCTAACCGGGGACAAAATATACACAATTTGTTTGGATTTTAACCTATCTACCGGGGACTGATATTTAGCCCCCAAACATATGTGGGGCTTATGTTATCATCCAGATGGTTGCCTGTCTAGTTGGTTGGTTGCCTGTTTGCCTGCCTGGTTGTTTGTTTGGGTGTCTGGGCGGAAGTAAATTCATTATTCCACTCTCTGCAGCTCCAACGCAATAACTGATCAACTTCAAACTTGGTACAGTGATTGGATACAGTAGCCTGATGTGCTGTATAGTTTTGCGTCGTGTTTTTTGCATATTTATGAATATTAATGAGCTTATTTGCATATTTTGCCTACATTTTCATTAATCCAACGCAATAACTGATTCATCAACTTCAAACTTGGTACATGGTAGGCTGATGTGCTGTATAGTTTTGTGTCGTGTTATTTTCTTATTATCTAACTGATTAGGGCAAGGTGGCGCAACGGTACGGACTCTGTATCACAAACGTTGGATTGCGAGTTCGAGCCCTGACGGGGCCATTGTGTTGTGCACTTGGGTAAGGCGCTTTACCTTACTTGCCTCTCTCTACCCAGGTGTGCAATGATTAGCTGTTATGAATATTGTCCAAAGGTATTGTATGGCAGCTGCAATATTCTAATGACAGTGAAATAAATCAGGGATGTAAGTTTGTAGGATTAATCCTGAATTCAGGATTTATTTGTGTCCAAATACCAGCACTTTCATTTATTATCAGCCGTTTTGAGGCTTTTTAGCCCAAATTCACACGCTTTTTCCTGATTTTTTCCAGGTTTTCAGGATTTTTCTTCAGGCCTACTTACATCCCTGAATAAATGTAAAGCGCTTTGATACACGCAAAAGGTGCTGTATAGAAGCCAACATTTGTTATTATTTTTACTAATTAAGCTTTACATAAATCTGTTGATCTTATCATCATATTTTGATATTGATGACTTTTTATAGAATCCTGATGGCACACTTTCCAAAGCTGCAATGATGCAAAGTGCCCTCGCCAAGGAACGACGAGAGATGAAACAAGCGACGGAGAGAGCAGAGGCAGAGAATATTCCAACAGGAATGAACAAGAACTGGATTGATCCAATGCCTGAAAGTAAGTTTTGTAATTTACGCTATGGATTTTGTTTTTCCTTTTGTGTTCAAATAAATACCTGACATGAAAGTTTTCAAATGTTAGCATGAGTAGCATTTGCATTCATTTATTATGCTGCAGGGAAAATGTTTTTTTTTCCAATTGGAATATGATGCATTTTATAAGAAATCCATTGTTTCACACTTGCTTGGTACTATGCCAGACCACAGCAAGCAATTTAATTAAAACATACAAAATGGAGAGCTTAGAGGGTAAATTTAGTACATGTTGTAAAAGGAATGTTGGACTTTAAGTTCACACTTGCTGTTTTAAACTGCAATATTGGTCCAATTTCTGCATGGTAGATCAAGCTGGCCAGTCCAGTAAGCCATCCTCCTGGGCAAACTTTTACTTTAAAATTCCCAGCCTGTTGCAGTCTCCACCACTGCAGGGATGTGGATATTTCAACATCAGTAAGCATAGGTACTACAATTTCAGACTTTGGGCAGTGTGGATCAGATCATGTCACATATTACATGACTTCTTTCTAGTTCGAAGGATTGCTAGCCCGAAGGTTCTCTAGGCCAAAGGGTCGCTAGTCCGAAAACCAAATTAAGTTTGCTAATCCAAAGGTTCCCTAGTCTGGAATATAGAACAAGGGTTAGAGTTAGCAAGCCTTATTCTATATTTGGACTGGAGAACCTTAATTATTATTCGGACTAGCGAACCCTTGGACTAGAGAACCCGATATTCAGACTAGCGAACCTTTTTCAGAATTCAGACTAGCGAATGGTAAATTATGTGTTTGGACTAGCGAACCTTTGGACTATAAGGAGCCTTCGGACTATGGAACCTTCGGACCAGAGAGTTGTCGCCACATATTATTATTATTGTTTGATTCAATTAGCTACAATGTAATCTGGTCAGACAAATTTAAGCAATTGTGATAAAGAGTATAATCAATTAACAACAATACTGTACTGTGCCTTCTTGTAGGTGAGAGAGCCCTGGTAGCCAATGTACGTAACATGGGCTTTGGTGCACAGGAGATGCCCGAGTGGAAGAAGAGTGCATTTGGAGGCAATAAGGCTTCGTATGGTCGCAGGACACAGATGACCATCATGGAACAGAGACAAAGTCTGCCCATATACAAACTCAAACAACAGCTTGTGCAGGTCAGTAGATATTGTAATGCATTACTAGTCTCCCACTTGTTAGATAACAAAAACCAGCATTGCAGCTTTAAATGCTGTGTTATTAGAATGTTGATTTCTAAATTCTAGGAAGATGCTTATGCTACATGGTTCAGCTCAAAATAGACCCAACTATATAGTTGAGATCAGTTGTTGCATATATTTTTCTCTTGCGGTTCTTCAGTTAAGACCATATCAAAAGGAAGGAAAGTTTTGGCATTTCTCCCTCCTGATGAAAATCATGTATCTTGTGATGGAAATGACACCCCTTATATCAAACCTTAGGATCTCCTTTATAGAACCCATACCATACTTCTTGTGTGTCAGCTTTATTTGTATCAATAGTTGAGTGCAAACACTGCTAGGTCATTCTCCTCTTATGAACCGCCTTAACAATTGCGTATAAACTTAACAATATTTCACAATTTTCTTCACAGGCTGTTAAAGAAAATCAAATTCTTGTTGTAATTGGTGAGACTGGTAGTGGCAAGACCACTCAAATTACCCAGTATTTAGCTGAAGCTGGTTTCACAGTGAACGGCAAGATTGGATGCACCCAGCCTAGGCGTGTGGCTGCCATGTCTGTTGCCAAGAGAGTGTCTGAGGAGTTTGGGTGTCGGTTAGGCCAAGAGGTGAGTACTTGCCTTTAAACAAATATTGTGTGTAAAACCATTGCTGGCTAAGTTATTTTATTTTCTAGAGTAAGTTGCAGAAGCAGGTATTTGCATATGATAAGATCACTGGAAGAAAATTACCTATGAGACAATGTTAACATACATGTAGCAGTACCATTGAATTTACATCCCCAACCTGTCTACACATCCCCCAGAAAAAAAAAAAACCCTTTTCAGGCCAACATACATCTTGCCAGGGTTGTAGCTAGCCAAATTTTAGTGCCGGCTAAAATTAAGGGGTACTACACCCCTGTAGTAAATTTGTGACTATTTTTGCATTTTTCTCAAAAAATAATAACACACTGGTAACAAAAGATACGTTTATTATTGGGGCAAGGAATCCAATTACTACACTGAAATTTCAGTGACTCAAGACAAGCGGTTCAGTATATATGATCGGAAATGAGGTACATTCTAGCGGTACCTCTTTTCTTATCATAAATAACGAACGGCTTGTCTTGGGTCACTAAAATTCTAGTGTAGTAATTGGATTCCTTGCCCCTATAATATACATAACTTTTGTTACCACTGTGTTATTAGTTTTGAGAAAAATGCAAAAATAGACACAATTTATCGAGGGTGTAGTACCCCTTAAGAAAAAAAAATTGAATCAGAATGCCAATTACTTGACAGTAATGGTATTTGACAGCTGTTTTGAGGACATTTTGTCATTTTAGTGCTGGTCGGCAAGACCTATAATTTCCTTGAGTGCCGGTCGGTCAGGCTGAGTACTGGTTACTGCCGACCAGCGTGGCCACAACTCTGCATCTTGCCATAAGTTTTATAGATATGAGAAAGTACATGGTTACATAATATTTGTGAAGTTTATCTGAAGGTGCAGAGAACTGTATACATAATGCTCACATGGTATACCTGGTTCAATTCAGGATTCATGCATTTGGACAGGAGCTTTTTTTATTAACATCTGTTGTTGAGAAACAAAAAAGAATATTATCCATGAAAAAATCACATTATACTGCTCTTTTATGCATAATTGTTTGTACAAATAAATGTCTGAGCAATTTGCTCATTATTGAACCATATCTTTTGTGGGATATGGGTTTTGATATTTGCACTTATAATATGTATGAAGGGTGTAATTAAAAACCAATGAAGAAAGTGCATTTTAAATTTGATCAACTTGTTTTGAATCTTTAAGGTTGGCTACACCATCCGTTTTGAAGACTGCACATCGCCTGAGACTAAAATCAAGTACATGACAGACGGTATGTTGCTTCGTGAGTGCCTAATAGATGGCGATCTTTCATCCTATTCCATCATAATGTTGGATGAGGCTCATGAGAGAACAATTCACACTGATGTCTTGTTTGGCCTTCTGAAGAAGACAGTGAAGAGGCGGCCGGACATGAAACTGATCGTCACATCGGCTACTTTGGATGCTGTCAAGTTCTCACAGTACTTCTATGAAGCGGTAAGATTTGATAGATTTTGCATGTAATACTAACACCACACTGGGCAAAGTCGTATGCAAGATATCTACCCATATTTAATAGTATATCAGTCAGCTGGAATAAAGTCATATGAATCATAGTGCAATATAGTTTCATTTTGCATGGCTAGTATTTTTTTTTTTAATTTGGACTCAAATTGTTACTCAAGATACTTATATTTTACTAAGGCCAAAAAAAAAAAAAAAGGTTTGTCTCAGGACCCAGCACAAGATAGCTTTTAAAATGAGATTTAGCGCCAGAAGGCCACTGCGCTAGTGCTTTTTTTTTTTTTTGAATGATAAAACATCGTAGTTTTCAAGAAAAATTACATTTTCTGCACAATCAATTGGCGATCATTTCTGACAAAATGTCAAAAATAAATACTCCAAGAACTGTATGACATGTTCGCTCTGAATACCGATCTCTCGAAACAGTATGCAAGTAACGGCTCTGAAAGAAATAGCGGGACAATCGACTCTACTTGTAGATCTAGAACACGTCACTGGGAATTCCCCATGTGCAGATATTTTGCTGCTCGATAAGCGATTTCATATCGGTATACCAGAGAAAAGATCATCATTTAACTAATTTTCATACCATGCCGAGTAAATATTGGAGTTTCCTCAACACATAAATGTCAACTTTTTGTACTCCTTACTTACGGTAATGTTTAAATGTAGGAGAAAATAGCGGCGCACATCAACATTTGTGGTGCTGAATTTTGCACCAATTCATTGGCACTACTCACAACATTTACATTGTCAAAAAAAAAAAAAAAAAACATCGCATAGGACATAGCCTGTTTTTCAAAAAAAAAAAAAAAAAAAAAGCATAGCACATAGCTTTTTAGCCAAAAGGTCCAGAGACAAACCTTTTTTTTTTTTGGCCTAATATTAATAAACATTCATCACTTACTCTCTAGTTTCTGCCCATAGGTTATAGTAAAGATTATTCTTATTGTACTATTTTCTTGCACTGACAGTTTATGATCCTCATGTAAAAATAAGGAGTCATGTGTGAATGCGAGTACCAGCTCCTGTTAAAATAACTTACTATTAATTTGTTTTCTCATTTTCTATGCAGCCTATATTTACCATTCCTGGCCGTACGTTCCCAGTAGAGATTCTATATACCAAAGAGGCAGAGGCAGATTATTTGGATGCGTCTCTGATCACAGTCATGCAAATTCACCTCACAGAACCACCAGGTAGGTTTTGAGGTCCCTGCAAGTTAACATAGTTTGATTTTAAGTTGAAACCTTGAAAGGTCTGTGAAAGTTGGTGAAGGAGAAACTTCAAACTTCAGTACACTAAAAAAAAAACTAATAATGAAGGATTTTATCAGATTTTGTTTTTCTGATGGGTAGGTAACATTTGTGCTAATAGCACACTCTGTAAAGTGCATCACATCGTATCATCAGGCAGCAACATAACTCTTTCAACAACCATTATTTGCCTCTTTGAAAGTTGAATGATGAAAGTACATGTGTGTGGAATTATAGATAGCAGGTTTTGTGTAACTTTTAATTTTTTTTATTTACGTAGTATATTTTTTATTGAACTCCTTAAAAGAATTTGTGTGCTGATATGTACGTAGTGTAATGAACTTTCAGTCACAGGGCTAGAATTGTGTCACACAGTGCAACAATTAATTTGAATTCTTTGCAGAAATCATTTATTTCTTGCAAAGTATCTACTTACTGTTGGACTTATAAAATTTACCAGAATCAAGTTTTATTCCAACAAATCTTACAAGAATCTTTGCGAGAATCATGAAAATTGTCTTTCCCCTGAAATGAAATGCCCATAATGTTACTGATCATGTGATCTTCTTTCAGGTGACATTCTACTATTTCTTACGGGTCAAGAAGAGATTGATACGGCGTGTGAGATCCTCTTTGAGCGCATGAAATCCCTGGGTCCTGAGGTACCAGAGCTCATCATCTTACCAGTGTATTCTGCCTTGCCTAGTGAAATGCAGACCAGAATCTTTGACCCTGCACCACCTGGTAGCAGAAAGGTATGCTTATATTCTCTACTAAGGCTAATGAATCTGAAACATTAGTTTCCAATTGCCTGCCTATATCAAATGTTCATGTCTGCCAAATTTTTCATTATTTTCTTTTTGAAATATTAGGAGTATCTGAACCAAATTTATCAAAGAATCCCCTCTTATCTTTGTGATGATTTAACTCTTTACTTTTATTCATTTGGAGAGGACAGTTGTTCTTACAAAAGTAAATCTTATAAATTCTTGATAAAACAAGTCCACACAGTTTGAGCATGCTGTCAGATATAATCAAAACATGTTTGAAGCCAACACAAACATATGTAGTTTTACCTAGTAATGAACAATGAAAAGCGACCTCATCCTTATTTGTAGGTGCCCAATTGGAAACTTATTCTCCATTTCCAATCCATTAGCCTAATTTGCGGCGTAGTCTGTTCCAACCAGGCCCGAAGGCAGCCATTGTGAAAGTGGGATACAGTCAGAAATAGAAAGCAATAAACTATGGAAATTATAACACTTGTACTAAGTATTCTAGGGATGTATGTTGATGATGATGACTCCATTTTCAAAACTGCTTCCTTTCGTGTGGTTGGATCAGAGTGTGTCAAAAATGTTTCATGCAATAGATGCTATTTGTAGCATCGAGGCTTTTATAGGCAAAATGGTGAGTGACAAATTATGTTAAAATCACATGGCTATCTTAGATGCTCCTTCAGAATGCTGATTTACATCCACTTCTTTTCCTTCCGATGAAGCCATCATGGATGATGGTGATATAATGATTGAAACAAGGATTTGTCACTTGTATTGGATGTCATACTTTGTTTGAGTTACATGTAGTTGCATATCGTCATTTTTTATATCGTCATATATGCAGTCGTCATTATGTATACCATGTGAGGGAAGGTTGATTTTAGGATTGCAGTTGGATTATTGAAACTGTAAGTATGTCAATGTCTAGTAATTAAATCGGTTAAGTAAAATTGCAAAGAATTTCATGATTGTTATTATCATATTTTGTACTTCTAAAACTTAGAAATCAATAGAAACATTGACAAATATTTGCATAGATCTGTCAAGGAAATGGGGCTTGCAAAAACAGTGGTTTATATATCATTTTCATGCACATACAGATATCATACAAAAGCAGCCAATATGTACTGTTCAAACGAACTTTTTTTTTCTTATGTGTCATTATCACAGGTTGTGATTGCAACAAACATCGCTGAGACCTCCCTAACCATTGATGGCATCTACTATGTAGTGGACCCTGGCTTTGTCAAACAGAAAGTGTATAGCTCCAAAACTGGCATGGATCAACTTGTAGTCACACCTATATCCCAAGCCCAGGCCAAGCAGCGAGCTGGACGTGCCGGTAGAACCGGGCCCGGCAAGTGCTATAGATTGTACACAGAGCGTGCTTACAGAGATGAGATGCTTCCCACAGCTGTGCCAGAGATACAGAGAACTAATTTGGCTAGCACCCTGCTATCTCTGAAAGCCATGGGCATCAATGATTTGTTATCGTTTGATTTTATGGATGCACCACCAACAGAGACATTGATAACAGCAATGGAACAGTTGCATTCACTCAGTGCACTTGATGATGAAGGACTGCTGACAAGACTAGGCAGAAGGGTAAGAATGTGTTCATTGTTTTTTCTAGACTTGGTTCTTTTGACTAAAAAATATAAGTGGATTACAGTCGCCATTGCAAAGTGCCATAAGTTGGTGTTTATAGTAAACTGTTTTTAATGTTTTTAGTGTCTTATTCTGTCGGTCCGTGTCACGTCACTTCCGGTTGATGATTTTCGAGTGAAAACAAGTCCCTGATTCGATTTTTGTTGATGATTTCTGTCATTGGTGTTATGTAAATTCCGATCGCAAATAGTCAGTGGAATCAAACAACCGTTTCTAAGTCTTAAGAGTGAAAGAAACTTACTTGATTTACCGTTTATATACTGACAAACTTAAAATTAAATTCCATGGTCGAGTGTCGTTTTTTTTTTTTTTTTATGCCACTCCAGCAACATCGCTATGTAGCCTCCTTCACAGCCGGTTTCTGTTGTTCACAACAAACCGTCGCCTCATGCAGTTTGGGCCCGAGACTAGAGATAGCCCGGATGTTCGACCGACAGAATAATGTTAAGAGAGAAAAAAGAAAAATAGTATTTGCCAGTAAATGTCCACTCCATTGCAAACTTCTAGTTTAGACAAATGATGAAAGTCTCTCCACTTGTTAAAACAAGTTATCTCTCTTTCTGACATGTGTTTGTGTGAAATCTAACCCTATAAGCATTTTTTGTAAACATATTTGTGTTTGTTTCTATGCAGATGGCAGAGTTTCCCTTAGAGCCCATGTTGTGTAAGGTGCTAATTATGTCTGTACATCTAGGATGCAGTGAAGAAATCCTCACCATTGTCTCTATGCTGTCTGTACAGAATGTATTTTACAGACCCAAGGTATGTCAGTAATACAAATGGCAGGATCTCATACAACACACAGTATAGTTTGCAAAGACCCTTTGCACAGACCAATTTGGCACTGTTTATAGCATAAACAGGAAGTGGGGTTCTGATTAGCTAAATGAATCATGTATCATCACATTGACATCTCATGCAAGCTGCATAGTATCGTGACCCAGTTCTTTTTACACAATGATTAGGAATAGGACAAGTGGTCATCCAGTGTGAAAGGTCTCTGCAAATAAGTGTAGCAAAAGCTGCAAAAAAATGCAATTTCTAAGATAGGTTATTGTACTTCAAATTTCATTTGAATGAACACAGCTGCCAACAGCATGACGATTGTCTGCATACACTGTGTGATGAACATACATGTGTGTAGCACCATGAAAGCAGAAGTGAATCCATCTCACTTGTGCTTGGTTAGTATTTTCACTAAGTATGCAGGTCGTGTGTTTGTGTTGTATTAAATACGATTAATGTGGTCACATCAGCTGTTAGCAGCTGTGTATATACAAAAGAAAGTTTTAATGTAACTCAATTTTGTTGAACTTCTGTTTGATGTAGTAGCTCCAAAATGTGTTGAACATGAAACTTCAGGTTAAACCAATTATTTCCTCTCAGATTTTGTGCACATCAACATTGTGTGTGAGTTGTGTGTACATGTCAGCATCTGCCTAATAGTGACATCATGTTGATATCACCTATTAATTGCAAAGTTAATCTTACAGCAATATATTAGGTAAAAAGGCCAAACATAAGCTGATCTTCGTAAACTTAGTGTGTTTACATTTGTTGCATTATTTCTTTTTAGGATAAACAAGCAATTGCAGATCAGAGGAAAGCAAAATTCCACCAGGCAGAAGGTGATCATCTCACTCTACTGGCAGTCTATAACTCGTGGAAAAACAACAAGTTCTCCAATCCATGGTGCTTTGAAAACTTTGTACAGGCGCGGACATTACGGCGAGCCCAGGATGTCAGGAAACAGTTGTTGGGCATAATGGACAGGTTAGTGTCAAAAATTAGAAGGTAGCAAATACACATCAATCTGTAAAATGAGTATTTGAAAACGTTATTAGTATCACCCTCCACCATCATCACCACCTTTTAAATTCTTGAGCATTGTGACAACAAACATTTTTGAACAATCGGGGGAAATAAGATATGTGGCCCCCACCACCCATTTTAGAAAACCTGCATATGCCACTGAATAATACCTGTCCCAGATTGATCATTCTTGTTCAGTTTTGCTGACTAATCTGTAAAACAAGTCCAAAAATATGCCTCTGATTGCTGGGATTTGGTGAAACTGTTTGTGATGATGAGTATTTAAAGGTACAAATTAGTTCGTACTGACAAGCAGCTGCAGGTACAGCACCATGAAACTTATGTTTTATCCTTAACTGCTAATTTTGTTTTCTGTTCATAGACACAAGCTGGACGTTGTTACATGTGGCAAGAATACAGCCAGGGTACAGAAAGCCATATGCAGTGGTTTCTTCAGAAACGCAGCTAAAAAGGTAAAGTAATTCTTCCTGATGTATTTTTTGTCCGAAATAAAATATTTATGTGCATTTTAATCAACATGTAAAAGAGAAGAGCAAGGTTTCACAAAGACATAGCTTTGTGAAGTAGTATACAAATACTTCATGGTTTGAAGGGAAAGTGGAGGAACTTTTCCCCCAAGGTATTGGATATAGGCCTACCACCCCAGAGGCCTGTAGTCAATAACGAGGGGGAAATAGTGTCCCTCTGTTCCTGAAAAATACCATGCACATTGCACACCCTCATCATCCCGATGCTTCATGTTAGAAATTGCCATGATAGTATGCCGAATCCACAAGTATAAAAAAATATGATAGACTTTGTATGTTTCTTTCCCACTACGCATGTGCCGCATCCATTTATCAGCTTAAAGGACTCATTATTTTATTCTGCTCATAGTGATTACACATCCTTCGCAATAAAATTCAATTTTTTGTCAGTTTTTAAGATCAAGGCACAGACTTTCAGTTTAAGGCACAGACAGAAGCTTACCATATTCTTTCAAAACATATATTCAACTGCAAGTCTTACATTAGGTTTATACAGAGATCAAAAATGTGTCTGCCCAATTCATAACAATATTTACTATTGATTGTACAGGATCCTCAGGAAGGCTACAGAACCTTAGTTGACAGCCAGGTGGTATATGTACATCCATCTAGTGCTCTCTTCAACAGACAACCAGATTGGTAAGTTGTATAGGCTAGATTGCCTATGTAGGCTTAAAACAGAAAAAAGATCATCATCATCATCTTCCGATACTGTGCAGAAACCTCCGCTGGAGTATACTTGCACATTAGTTGTGGTGCATTCAAATAAGTGCAGACAAAGAGTGCTGATCCTATATATAAGGTGAATGTGCAGCTTAAAACGATGACTGGAAAGTGGACTGGTTAGGTGAAGAAGACGCCACACACTCTGGACTTGAAGACGTCTAGGGTTGGCGACTCAACAACTTCCTGGGGCAAGGCATTCCACTGACGGATAGTGTCGGGGAAGAAAGAGCCTTGCAGTACAGCTGTGCGGGAGAATGGAACATGGAATCTCTGAGAGTTGCCCCTGGTGGTGGTGTTTGAGGGTATCAGCTGGCTGTCAGGAATGTCAATGAGATGGTTGACGATTCGGTACATCATGGTGGCTTTGGAGATTGCTCTATGTTGTTGTAGAGATTCCCATCCGAGGTCATTCAGCATGGATGTAACACTGCTTTCTCGGGAGTAGTCGTTCATGATGTACCTGGCAGCGCTGCGTTGCACAGACTCAACCTTGGTGATATTTCTCTTGGTGGTAGGATTCCATACGCAGCTGGCATACTCAACAACTGGTCTGACAAATGTATTGTAGCATCGGGTCTTGACGTCACGGGGACAGCAGCTCAAGTTGCGTTGTAGGAAACCAAGGGATTTCATGCCTTTCTTGCTGGTGCAGTCTGCTTGTCTGTTCCAGGATAAGTTGTCAGTGAATTCAACACCCAGATATTTGGCAGACGGGACTGCCTCCAGAGGATGGTCATGGATAAAATATGTGGAATTCACTGGCTTGCGGCATTTGGTAATGCGAAGAAGTTGACATTTCTCGGGGTGGAACTCCATCAGCCATTTCCTTTCCCATTCTTGCAAGGCGTCAAGATCGTTTCGGAGCTGGGTTGCATCATCAGTGTTGTTAATAACACGGTAAATAACGCTGTCGTCAGCAAACAGTCTCACATGGGAGTCAACAGAGATACAGTCTGGGAGGTCGTTAATATACGCCAAGAAGAGTAGTGGGCCCAGGACTGTTCCTTGGGGCACTCCCGATGACACAGGTGTTTGGTCTGAAGATTCTCCATCCAAAACCACCTTCTGGACTCTGCCCTGGAGAAAGTTGCTGATCCAGATGAGCAGGCTCCCATGGATGCCATAGAACTTGAGTTTATGGAGGAGGCGATGGTGTGGCACTTTGTCAAACGCCTTGGAGAAATCAAGAAGAATGAGATCGGTTTGGAGGCCTTTATCCATGTTGTGAGCAAGGTCGTCAACCGTGATGATGAGTTGAGACTCACATGAGCGGGACTTCCTGAAACCATGCTGGTGGTCAGTCAAGATGTTGTGTGACTCGGTGGCGCATCACTGAGCTATGTACGACATGCTCGAGGAGCTTACAGCAGATGGAGGTGAGGGAAATAGGTCTATAATTGGCTGGTTTGTTCCGGTCACCCTTTTTGAAGACTGGTGCGACAATGGCCGACTTCCACACATCAGGGAGAATACCACTATCCAAAGAGGCCTGGTACAGAATGGTAAGCATGGGTCCGAGGCTATCAGCGAGTTCTTTTAAAAGACGGGCTGGGATGTTGTCTGGACCGGTGGCTCTTTTTCAACAACTTGATGACACCATTAGTTGACACCTCAATGTGTTGGATTGGTGGAAATGGGCTAGGTCCAAGGTCTGGAATGCCTGAAGTATCTTCATTCTTGGTAAAGGCATAGCAAAACTGGTCATTAAGGATGTTGGCCTTGTCTTTGCTACCTGTATATGTTGCACCCAACGGACCACAGAGAGGAGCAACACCATTGTTGTCGCATCGCTTGCTCGAGACATGACTCCAAAAACACTTTGGGTTTGCATTGAGGTCTGGACAGATGATGTTGTTTATGTAGCTATTGTACGCCGCCTTGCATGCTTTTTGCATTTCTTCTTTATGTCACTGTATCTGGCCCAACGGCGATGCTTGTGTTTACGGCGACAGGAGCGGGCTTTGTTATAGGCACGTTGTTTACGCCTGCTGAGCTGTTTGATTTTGCGAGTGACCCAGGGTTGGTTGAAGCGATTTGAAGTGAATTTTGAAGGAACAAGATCCAGTATTTGAGACAACTTGGTTACTATGGTGTCCCACATGTCGCTTACAGAGGATGAAGTGTCATATTTTGCAACAAACTCCTCCATCATCTTGTTACCTTTATGATGAATTATATCCATGTCTGCCTTGTTCCATAAATAAATCTTCCCCCGCACAGGTTTGCGGCGCTTGAGTTTAATATCTGTGTCAGCAAAAACAATCTCGTGATCACTTATGCCTGGGATTGGTAGGCACTTGTTGACACACGATGGGCGATTTGTCAGGAAGAGGTCCAAAGATCCTTTCTTTTATTACCGTATTTGTGTCTTGTGTAGTATTATGCTCTGCTACCTACCTCAATAACTAGATATTGTATTTGGCTGCTGAGGCACTTGAGCTAGAATTTATCATAACTTCAACATGTATCGGCAACCCGCACCCACGAGCTTGCTCCACGCGTGTTGCCCCACAACTTTATTTTAGGTTTTTTATTGATGCCCCTCTTAATCTTGTCTCAGGCCCACTTTTGTCCCGTCTCTTGCCTTTTAATAGGTTGTTTGTTCTAACGTGATCGCATTTGACTGTCATCAGTGGGCTTGTGATCGGATTCACTACTTTGCTTTGTATGTAATTGGTTTGATAATTATGGCATTTGTCATTTATACTATGTATTTTTGAAGTTGTGAAATAAATGTTTCTTGAATTGAATTGAATTGAAATTTATATGTCAGTTCATCTGAGCTTACAATATAGCAATTTCTAACGTTTCTGGTTCATGAACCAAAACTTTATTTTGTGGATAAAAGAATTTGATGCTTATATTGCATTAACACCAATAGGACTTTACTTGTAAGAAGTCTCAAGAAAGAAATGATATAGAATCATAAATTGTACAAGAAATTTATCCAAATTAAAAAATTTTAATTTTTAATTCAAAAATAATCTTTATAGTACAAGTTGTTATATTAAAATATAACAATTTGTACTACAAAGATTATTAAGTATCATTGCAGCATTCTAGGAAAGCAAATGAATGACACACCAAATTGTAATACCCTCATGTATTTGTTCTCTTCTTCTTCCATTTACAGGGTAATTTACCATGAGCTTGTCATGACAACCAAAGAGTACATGAGAGAGGTGACCACCATTGATCCCAAATGGCTGGTGGAGTATGCAGGCTCATTCTTCCGCTTTTCAGATCCTACCAAACTCAGCAGACACAAGAAGCAACAGAGATTGGAGCCACTCTACAACAAATACGAGGAGCCGAACTCATGGCGTATATCTCGCCAGAGACTCAGAAGGAACTGAGATGCCAAATTCAGTCAACACGCAAATGTGCAGCAGGTGGAGCATCTGCATAACCGATATAGGAACAATTATTGGACTATATATCACCAAAGACTTGGAAGGAACTGAACTTTCCAATTCAATTGACACAAAAGAACTGCTAGACAAGAACTTTGAACATCCTAAATCGTGGTATTTATCTGATAAGAAAATGCACCCAGTAAGAAGTTGTTTTGTTAATAATGGGACTATCAAACTTATTTTGTACTTCTATGCGTAAATATTGTATTAACAAGTACTTCTCGGCATCCAGCGCATATTATTATGAGCAAGATCAAATGGCACACGCTTGACATCTCAAGTGTACTATGCGAGGGCTATGCTGAAAAGGAATCTTGCTTTTTAGTTTACCTCAGCTTTCACAAATTGGATCGATTGAGCCAATATTTATTGATTGAGCTATGAGTTTTAAAATATTGGACGAGATGTAGTCGAGTCCAGTACTTTAAAACGCATAGCGAGACCAATAAATATGGGCATAAAGCATCCAATTTCACCAACTTGGATTCATCAAAACATAATAATGGTTAAAACCAGCACTGCATTTGTTTTTATTTCATCACATTTTGCCGATGTTATGACGCAAGGTGTGTGATGTAGGCCGATTGGTATACTGGCCCTCATGTGATGGGTCCATGCACATCATACAATAGTTTTTGGTCAGAAGGCAAATTGGGTGCAATGTGCAGATGAATGCCAGGTCCTATTCAGCACTTATGTGCATGCCAGTCCATAGTCTACTCAATGGATAGGGGATAATACCTTGTGATGTCATCTGCAATTATGCAACCACTATGCCTCTGACTGAAATGAATTGGTAATATGTGTGTTGGTGCAGTATCTTGCATTCACACATGAAGGGAAGGGCATGTTAGCATGTCACTAATTAGTGTTACCTGGGAAAAGGTGCATAACACACACAGTATTTTACTATCGAGCAAGACATTCAGGAACAAAATTCTGAGGTGTTAAGAAATTTAGATAAAATAAGTTGAAAGGTCTTAGTACAAAATAATACCAATTCTCAATGTATCATTACAGTTGTGACAATGACAATATATGACATGTGTGACTTGTTCACCATAAATGAACAAGTAAAAAGGCAAAGCTAGCTTAAGTATGTTCCATGGAAACCTGATAACCATAGTAATCATGATTTCCCATTCCATTCACTCAACCATATCTCGGCAATTATAGACATGCAAATCATTAAAGGCTTAAGCAATAGAACCAAATGATCTTTTGATCAAACGTTGATGCTTGGGTGATCCGTATTATTAAATTAATTGACTGTTGTTAACATATGAATCTTTGCATGTAAAAATTAATGATTATTTAGTGGATATAGTTCATTAATAACAAGTATCAGTTACGCCACTGATAATTGGGGATACGGCATCGGAAAAAAACCAACATTTTACAGGCCTGACTATCCCAGATTTGACATTTTGGGAATTTTTTTTATTATTTACTAAAATCATGTAAAATCCCAAAATTTTTGATTTTGACTGGAAAGTTTTTGAAAATCCAAATTTTTGCTGAATTTTTCAAGTTCTTGTGATATTTTGGGGTCATTTTGGCTTTTCAAAAAAATCAACGACCAACCACACTTGAAAAGTCCATTCGCTGTTAAAACGTTTGGGTTTTTTTATCGCCTAAATAAAGGGTCTATTTGGTTCACCCAGATAATGGCAACAAGTTTTTATTATTTATTAAGTGTGTACGCTAACTTAACTTTCCTGAAGATAGGGAACTTGAAAATATTTTGTTATCAAAAGTGCATTCATTCTGTTTATACTTTTGTATTTAATATGAACCAAGAACAGCAACAGGTGAGCTTAAAATAATGTTGCCAATGTTTATGGTTGTTATCCATAGAAGCAATTTGCAATGCCACTGTGCAAAATTTTTGCTAGGCTCTTTGATTGGAAAGAACAATTGTAAAACAATTGGGTCCACTAACAAATGACCTGTTTTGCATTAATACAAAAATGATGCAATCAAGAAAAGTTTATTTTGTTTAATTGCATCCTGCTGCATTTTTGAAAGTTACATAAAAGAAGATCAAAATGTCAACTAGGCTCTTAAAATATAGTTTGTATCAGGGCTCAATTTACATGAGGGCTAAGGGCAATTTTCACAAAATACACAAAAGGGCTATTTTTCATAGAATCTGCTCAAAAATTACCCTTGTTATAAGTGTCTTGCGCAAAATGGAGGAAACAACATTAAGGGATGAAATCAAAACTCAACCGGCGGTTGGCTGCCGGTTCCGTCCTGTTTCTATTCTAAACAATTCTAAACCGGATAGAATCGGGCGGAACCGATTTCATCCCTAAGAAGGTTATAGAAATTATTTATAAGGGTTAGAAAAACCATTGAATGGGTGTGAATTGATAGTGTCTAATAATGTACAAGGCCCAGTGCTTTAGAATGGGGTAAAGCTGGTTTCATACTACCCGGCGTGGCGCACGCGCATTGCAGACAAACGGACACAATCAAGGCTTGTCATTGGTTGAAACGCCCTGCCGCTTGCCGCAGCGGCAAGCGGCAGGAAAGTACGCTGGGGGCATAAGATCTGCTTGTGCAGGGAATTAACTTTTGTAAATGTATCTACTATTTTGAATTTGTAATGTACAGTCATAATAAATGAAGCAGACATGGTAATAAATATCTTTAGTATTTTGCTCATAAGAACAGTTTAATATAACCAATTTTGTGTGTGTTCTTTTAAACAGCAATAAATTTCCTGGTGCAAATCTGATGCAAATAATACTAGTATTACATTTGCTTACAAAGTTAACCTTTTTCAGAGTCTTGGTTAGCAGCGACATAGCTTGCGACACCATCACGGCGTCTTCATTCAGCATAGTGTTTACAATCCAGAATTGCATGATTTTATTTAAATTATTTTCAGCCCATTTTCAGGTGTTTTTTGTCCAATTTCACCCGCTTTTCCAGCTTTTTTCACTTTTTTTATGAATGTGTCTTCTCATGCCTGGTTGGTACATGGATCTCAATCACACTCAATTGTCAGGACAGTACTTTATTCCCAATGTTTTGATACATTCGTAGAATCATTTCAGCTAGAATTAAATACAACTTTACATTTATATAAACAAGCGAAGAAAAATCAAATGTTTGTCATCTGTTCCTAATCTCCTGCAACCAAGGATCAAGAAATGCTATGTATAATTTCTTCTGAGGAGCTGAAGTAGGTACAAAATGACCTGAAAAATACAATTGTAAAAATAAAGCAAATTAATACAAAGCATGTTCTTCAAAATTCCAATTCTGTTTCAATTCTGTTTCAGCTTGTAGTGCAATTATAAAATAGTACCATTTGTGTCAAACCTAAATCACTGTTTTTGGACTAAGAGCTACTAAGCGGCTCTGGTGGAGGAAAAGGATTTCCAAACAATGAACCCTATTGCTTGCCAGAACTAATAACTGCCAAATCTTATCCTACATAGGGATGCAAAAATCTGCACAACCAATTTAATCTCTTTTTGTAGGTACTTTACTTACTGACAAGTCACTCACATTTTGGTCTTAAAGGGGCACTCCATCAAACTTTTATCTTAAAGGGGCATTTGCAATTGTATTTTTGGTGTGGTTTAAGTACTGTCCTACTATATTATTTGTTTCATTGTATTTCATTCTTACCTCCTGTGTGTTCTATAGTTTTTGGATCCTTGAAATACGTCAACAGTTCCTCACTCATATCTGCGTAAAATAAATATGACTCATTATTAGGAACATGTCAAATGACAGGGAAAACCAGAGGTTTAAACAACTATCTAGTGGTAAAGGCACATGTCATATTTATTTATGACATCTTTACAGAGGGTAGCCATCAATCAGTGCCTAAGCATTGCTTTCCAGTATGTACCCCGCTCTTTTGGAGATAATCAGGATGGATTGAAACAGTCCCAGGTTTTCATCCTACTGTTGTCTAACTGACTATACATACTAGATACAGGACCGACGACTTAATTCTAAATGAACCATGGAGAGAGAGAGCAAAAGACTGAATTTAATCTACAGATGTTGCCAGTTAAATTTAGACAGGTTTTTTCCCAAGCCAATACCCCAGCAAGTTACCACCACCAGGAATTGGACCCGGGACCTCATGCATCAGAAGCGAGTACTCTAACCACTACATGTAGGCCACACTCTCCTTGCTACTAACATTTAATACTGACACTGTAAAGCATATTTTATTCATAATAATATTCATATTTAGAATTCTTTTGCTACAAAATCTGTTACGTCCAGGTATTTTCTTTCATTCAACTATTCAATCTGGGTCTCTACATTAGCATCATTCAATATATATAAATTCCTGAACCATGAGAGATGTCACTGAAGATGTACAATGGGTGTCTGTTTTCATGCAAGATGGAGCAACTAATATCTATTTGAGGTTTTATTTACCTTTTTGAATAACTCTGTCAGTGTCCCCAAACACATGTAGGGATGGCAAGGTGATTGGGGTCTTATATAAAACAGCATGACCAGAACTACGACTGCAAAATCCAGCTACTATTATCACAAATGAAAATGAGAATCTCGTATCTGGGGAAGATAAAAAGTGTATGCAAAATTAGACATGCAAAATTATTTCATGAATTTCATTAATAATAACATAATGTTAGGAAATGACTGGTATTAAAGTGTCTTTAAGAAAAACTGCCAATGCAGGCCTTGCCGTCTAGATTTTAAAGGCGAGTGTTCAATCACTCGCTAGCATGATGCTAGCTAGACGAGTGGTCGAATCACTCTCTACATTTTAATGGAATCACTCGCTAGGTCTGAAAAATTATTCATAAACTAATATGAAACAATATAACACACTGTTCACAAAGCTTCACAATCTTTCTTTCGTATCCAGGGTGTAACTTATTACGGTAGATGATAGATCGGATAAAGGATACACTGATTTAAGTGCTGAAACTTGCATGTAAATTGATATTGGATTCAATTTTGGGCGATTCGCAGCGAGCGATATTTAGTGTCTTTGGCAAGTTTAAATTCGCTCGCTAGAAATTGAGTGTGGGCGAGCGGTGGCGAGCGAGAGCGATCGCTCGCCTCAAACGGCATGGCCTGCAATGATGAAACTTTATTCTGATAAAAAAAAAAATGGCAGTGGTTTTACCTTGTTACAAATATTTGCCCATATTGTTATAATGATCCGGCAAAGTCTGACAAAAAGAGTATCCTTTTGATTGATTTAAAATAGAAAAGCTGGATGGATTTTGATATTCATGTGATTATTTTTCCTTGTGTATTTTGTTCAGTGGCAGTAGCAGAAAGGTTTTTTGTTGTTGTTTTTTGCAGGGGGGTTAAAGAGAAATCTGGGGAGGAGAAATCTGAAAATTTGCCATAAATTTTGCAATTTTATCCAAAATATATCAATTTTTGGTGACTTTTGTTCCGACTGAGGGAAACCGAGTGGGGAGGGGCAAAGCCCAAGTTTGGGAGGATGCCCCATGGCATCGCCACAGAATTTCTGGGGTTTTTTTTTCTTGATCCTTAGCCCAATCTAAGTATAAAGCACAGATATATAACATACCCCCACTTTGTTGCAGAGCACATATCATGGCTGCAAACGCTGCTCCTTGGCTAAATGCCATCACGCCTGATATGGGTGAGAGACAAAAGCAAAATAATGGTCAATGTAAACATGATATTTAAATGAGACTAAAGCAAAAACAGGTGTCAGACAAACAGTCTTAACCCACACTCATAAATATGTGAAAGCCATTTTTGCACATAGCTCAACAACAACATGCTGGTCCATTTTCTGAGATGATATAATTGTCATGTCACACCATTTTACAGGCTTTTTTGAGTTATCTGAAAAGAATAACAGCTTGCACAGTGACCAAAAGCAAGAAAACAATAGGGTAAAACCATAGGCCTTCAAAAACGTCATACCACACAGTAAAAAAAAAAAAATTGCATAGCTCACCCCCCCCCCAAAATGGATATTTAGATACATGTAACATGTAGACAATGTATGTTAAATTTGAGTGCAGCAAAGGTACAGTAATAAGTAGTCAACTTTTGATTAAAGCACAAGCTCATGATATTTTATTCCATTAGGAATTCTATCAAAAAAACCAGTCAGTGCTCAAAATAAGGTGGGTCAAATGCCAGTGACAAATGATAATCACTGTCAGCAAGAATGACTCAATGCCGACTTCTAACATCATCAATCTATGACATTATCTGTTACCGAGTTGTGAGTTTGACGTCTTACGAAGTGTCGCAAATAGTGGACCAGTATAACATTGAAAATTAATGAAGACTAATATATTTAGAACTACCTCAAAGGCCTGATTGGCTTTGGAAAACTGAAGATGTTAAACATCAAAATCTACTGTCCCTGTGTGATATTAGTCAAAATGTTTGACAGTTTGGTTGGAAGCATAACATTTTGACTGCTAAGTGACAGGCCATAGAAATTGGAAAATGTGAAACTCATTTTTTTTTGTGCTGAAATGGTGTATAAATTACTTTTGGTCATTTGGTGCTTTCTACTGAAGATAGCATTGAACTAACTACAATTAAAATGAAAACTGGCAGTTTTTTTAATGCTGAAAATCACTTGTGATTTAGTTCAGGAACACTTGAGTACATACCATCAAAGGGTCCTTGTTCACTAAAAGCCTTTGCAATAACATCCAGTGAATCTTCATAACCAGGATGTACCTCTGACTGCTCTTGTGCTACAAATGTCTCATCTCGTGCAGAAAACCACCATCCTCTTTGATCTGCAACAAAAGTAATGCTAAAAACATAATCTCTTTTTCTCTTCCCTCCCACTTGTTTCTCTCCCACTCTCCCTTCCTCCATCAGAGTCCATCCCCTTCACTCCCATCCATTGCAGACATTGACATGAGTTTATCAAATATGGTCACATTATAATCATAATATTTATAATATAAATGAAAACTACTTGAGTCCCTCATCAATCCTTCAAATATTGAAAGACATAATCTTTAGAACTGACAATTTCACATGTCATCTTGTACTAAATAAATGGTGACACTTTATTTATTAAGCTTTATTGTTTGAAGTTCAATAAATAACAAAGCTAAATGTACACACTACCATCGTCTGCTAATAGCAGACAGTGTTTATCAGCTCCTAATGGTGATAAATCTGAGTAATAATTCAGACGCAGATCAGAGACCCAAGTGTTGTGTGGAATCGTGTATTGGCTAATGCGATGACGTAACTCATACATATTAATGAGATGTTAATATCTACAACATCTCCCTTCTTTTTATAATGAAAGATATTGATTATCATGAATGTAAATCAAATAAATCTTTAGATCTTTAAAGAGTCTCTTGTCTCAAGTTCTTGAACATTATTGTCCAAATAAATGTTAGCTTTCCTTTAAGCTATTGATTAGCTTGAAAATCATATTTCACATTGTCCATTGTGCACTGAATTTGCTTCAAACTAACACATGACCTTTAAGTGTCTTTTGTGCACTCAAATTACGTTTCAATTATTTCAAATGTTCTGAATGGACATTACATGTTTCTCTCTAAATGTCACATTAAATCAATGTTCAGTTTTCAATGTTCAGTTCTTGCACGATCCATTTGCGTAACAAAAGTTTAACAATAGTAACACAAACGTTGTGTTCTTTTAACAACTTTAACACTTCAAAAGTTTAACTTTAAAAATATCAACAGGTGCATTTTCCAAAACTGCACAACTGGTTTGAAAATAATGAATTGGTACTTTCCAATTGTTCAAACATAATGCTGCCAGTTAACTGGCTGATCACAAGTATAAACCTAAATTTGTGATCAAAAGGTTTTCATGTAAATCTTGCTGGTAATTTTTTGAATTTAAACTTTCCTCTATAAAAAAAAATGCAAGATTAGTTTAATGAGATTTTTTGACATGACCAAAAATGGAGTAAAATTTCACAGTGGTCAAAAGTTCAAATGTTCATCTGCACTGTCTATTTCACATGGTCTTGGTATCTTGTTGGTGGTCGGATGTTGGTTCTGGTTCTTGTTGACTTCAGTTGCGGAGCTCGGGGAGACTCGTTCTTCCTCTGCGGTGTTGTAGCTCGCTGCTTGTTGTCTAGCGTTGCTGGTTGATTCACAGTTGCTGGTTGCTGTGATATTTCTGTAGTTGATTGCTGTTGACTTTCAGGTTTCTCTGGTTTTCTTGTTTTGTTTTCAGGTTGCTTTGGTTTTCTTGGTTTACTTTCAGGTTGCTTTGGTTTTCTTGGTTGTTCTTCTGGTGACTTTTGCTGTTCTCTTTCATATGATTGTTCTGGTATCACAGGTGTGTTTTCATTGTCTAGTTCCGCCTGTCCAGTAGCTGAAAGGAACTTTCTATTGCGACGGTACAATCTCCCATCTTCTGTCTCAACAACGTATGAACGGGGTCCAACTTTGGATTTACACTTGGCAAGTTCCCATTCCTGTCTGTGATGTGGTTGTACTCTGACGAACTCTCCAATAGTAAGTTCTGGTAAGTCTTTTGCACTTCTATCATAGTTCTTCTTGGCACTTTGTTTTCGCTGCTTGATGTTGTCAATTATTTGTTCAGGATTTACCACTTTTGGTTGAAGTAGCATTTCCGCTGCTGGTAGTAGGGTCTTTGTTCTCCTGGCCAGTAGCTTTTGGCTTGGGCTATGTCCACCTGCATCTGGTGTGTTACGCCAATCTAGTATAGCTAGATACAGATCTTCATTTCCTGTTTTCTTAATGAGTTTCTTAGCAATCTTCACTGCTGCTTCAGCCTTTCCATTGGACTGACTGTGATATGGTGAACTTGTGATGTGATTAAATTCCCAAGATTGGGTAAACACAGCGAAGTCTTTGCTGACCCATTGTGGACCATTGTCCGATATCAATGTTGAGCAGATACCATGTAGTGCAAAGTGTTTCTTTGTGCACAATATTATGGTTTCTGATGTTGTGTCTTCTAGCTCATCTAACATCCACATGTCACTGTAGTGGTCTACTGTTATGAGGTAGTTCTTCTTTCTGTATGTCAGCAGATCTTGTGAAACAATTTCCCAGGGTCTTGTTGGGATTGGATAAGACATCATGGTTTCTTTCTGTTGTTTATCTTGGTATGTTTGACAAATTTGGCATGATTCAGTCTTCTCCTTTATGTCTGCTGCCATACCGGGCCAAAATAAAGTGTCTTTGGCTCTCCTTATTGATGCTTCTGCTCCAAGATGACTGGAATGTGTCTTCTCAAGCAGGATTGGTCTCATTTCTTCAGGAACAAAAATCCTATGACCTTTGTTTGGTATACCATCTTGAGCAGTAATTTCATCTCTGTAGTTGAAATGCTCTCTTATGGTGATTGGAACTTCATCTCTGGTGTCTGGCCACCCATTCTTCACCATCATCATCAGCACTTGGCACCTTCTATCAGCTGCTGTTGCTTGCTTCAGTAGATGTTGTGTCTCTTTGCTGACGTTCAAGTAGTCCATAGCATTAATTTGCTCGATTTCTTTGAAGATCCTGTCTTCCTTTTCTTGCATTGGCAAGTAAGCTCGACTAAGCCAGTCCGCCAGGTACATCTGTGTTCCAGGGAAATACTGGATGTGCAGTGTGTATTTCTGCAATCTCAGGAGCATTCTTGCAAGTCTCTTTGGTGCTTTGGAGATTGGTTTGGTGTGTATGGCTACTAATGGCTTGTGGTCTGTGTGTACTGTAGCTTCCTTGGCATAGATGTATTCATCAAATCTTTCACATGCAAAGACGATACCCAACAGCTCTTTCTCTATTTGAGCGTAGTTGCGCTCTGCACTTGTCAAAGCTCTTGATGCAAATGATACTGGTCTTCCTCCTTGGAGAAGAGTCGCACCCAGCCCGGACTCTGAGGCATCACACTGTATGGTTACCTCCTCTGATACATCATAGTACTTCAACACAGGTGCCTGCACCACCAGTTCTTTGATTTCATTGAATGCGTCTGTGTGGTGTTCTTGCCACTCAAAGTGAGCTTCCTTATCTGTCAGTCTTCTTAAGGGCTCAGCAACCTCAGACAGCCTTGGTAGGAATTTGGATAGATAGGTGACACAACCAATCAATCTCTGTACTCCTTCTTGTCTTCTGGGGCTGGCATTTCTTTGACAGCTTTCACTTTGGCAGGGTCAGGCTTGACACCTTCCGCACTCAAGATATGTCCAACATATTTGACTTCTGTAAGTCTCAGTTTCATCTTCTTTTTATTTAGTTTCAAGTTGCTCTGTCTTGCTCTATTCAGGAAACTAATGAGATTCTTGTCATGATCAGCTATCGCTTCCTCATGGGAGTCACCACAACCATAAATCAGGAAATCGCTCATGATGACTTGGACTCCAGTAAGCCCTTCTATCATTTCATGCTGACGTCTTTGGAACTCTTCAGGAGCGACATTTATACCAAATGGAAGTCTGAGCCATTTAAATCTACCAAATGGAGTGGCAAATGTACAGAGGTCAGTGCTCTCTGCATCCAACTTCACTTGCCAAAAACCATCTTTGGCATCTAGCACGCTAAAAACTTTAGCTTTTGCTACCTCTGGTAGAATGCCTTCAATGGTGGGCATAGGGTATTCAGGACGTTTCAATGCCTTGTTGAGATCTCTGGGATCTAGGCAGACTCTGAGCTTTCCAGGTTTGCGTACTACCACCATGTTGCTGATCCACTCAGTAGGCTTAGTTATTTTCTCAATTATTTGCCTCTCTTCTAGATCTTTCAACTTGTCCTTCACTTCTTGTTTTATAGGAACTGCTATTTTTCTTGCTTGATGTTTGGTAGGTGGTACAGTTTTGTCAATTTCAATATGATATGCTCCTGGGAGACATCCCATTCCGTGGAAGAGGTAATTGTACTCTGTGTTGATTTTGGTTTCAAAATCTTCTGTAGTCATCTGACTTGTGCCTCCATCTTCTTGTAGCTGGTGCACTTCCGGTGCTACTGTGATGAGACCCATTTCTATTGATTTAGCACGTGATATCAATGGTGCTTGTGATGTGTCCATGATCTTAAATCGAAGATCATACTTCTCATTATTGTGGAGACATGTAAGCAGTACTTCTCCTTTCACAGGTACAACATGGTCATTGTACATTCTTAACTTCTTAGTCTTTGTTTGTTTAAGCTTCATTTTGCTATCTATTTTCTTCAAGTCTGCTGGTGACATAGTACAGCATCCTGAGCCTGTGTCTATTTCACACTCAATTGTAGCTGTTTTACCATCAGTGCTTTTTAGATGTAGATCTATCATTAGTTTGTCTTCACCAGTGTGTGTAGACCCAACTGGTTTGACGCTGTATGCCGACTCATCTGATTCTGTCTCTGATTCTGAACTTAAAGTTTCTTGTTGTTGTTCTTCCTCAACTTTATGTGAGCGTTTCTGTGACCATTTATTCTTATTTTTCTTCTTTGTTTTGCAGACTTCTCTAAAATGTCCTAAGTATCCACACTTACTACAACGCTTTCCATAGGCTGGACATTTTCCCTTTGCATGTTCTTTACCACAATATTGACAGTCTCCACTCTTGCTGTCTGTGTTTCTATTGTTTACTTCAGGCTTCTTTTTTCTCGTACTACTAGAGAACCTTCCACTCTTTCTCATTGCATTTATACTGTCTTGTGGCTGTCCTTGGACCTTTTTAAGCTGTGTTTCTGTTGCTTCGCTTATTTTCAAATGCTCTATGGCCTTGTCCAAGTCTACTTCCTGTTTTCGAATAGTCGTGTTTTGCAGCTTTATCTGTTGTGCCCAGTACTAAACGATCTCTGACCATTTCATCTTCTAAAGTTCCAAACTTGCATGGTTCTGCGAGTTTCTTTAATCGCATGACGTACTGTTCAATAGTTTCCTTAGGCTGTTGTTCAGCAGCATGGAACAGAAACCTATCATAAAGAACATTTCTCTTAGGTTTGAATTCTGCAGTAAGTTTGTCAAGGACAGTTTTCGGGTCTTTAGATTCGTCCTCAGTTAGTTTCAGACTGGTAAGCTTTTTTCAACATTCTAAGCCCATTATGGTGCGAAGCGACGACACTCTAACTGTAGCATCTTTTTTATCCAAGCCAGTGGCTATTTCATAATCTGTGTATTCATCCTTGAATATTTTCCAATTCGCTTCTATATCAGGCCCTTTAAATGACATCGGATCTGGCGCCGGGATTTGATACGTAGCCATCTTTAATTTTGTCTGATCTTCTTCTTCTTCTAAATATTTCTACCAGCTCGTGAAAGCAAGTCAAACTTTATAGGTAATTAACCATAAAAATATGGCTGGCCACCTGACCGCTTCCCCAGTAATGCAATCACAAAATCCGCAATCTTTATTTTCAATATCTTCTTCTTCTAAATATTTCTACCAGCTCGTGAAAGCAAGTCAAACTTTATAGGTAATTAACCATAAAAATATGGCTGGCCACCAGACCGTTTCCCAGTAATGCTATCACAAAATCCGGCAATCTTTATTTATTTTTGGTTTTGATACATGTACACACGATGTCCAATTTGCAAAACGCTCAATCTTGCTCACGGCAAGGCTATGGATGAAGTGCGCATGCGCTACAAAGTTTCACAGCGACGTGGGGGGTCTCGACATTTGTAAAAAATGTCTATTTTTACCACTCTTATTTTGTACATGTGCGGCAAGTATTGCGCATTTGACACTTCATTTAGACAAAGTTTATAGTTCTATACAACACAAGATTAGGCAGGGCTACTTCCCTTTTTCATGAAATTATGATTTCATCTAATTTTAGCCTTATTTCTATCGGCGGTCGGTACCGCGGTCTCTGAACCTGAACTGTATCGGTACGATGCAAAGCTTCCGAATTCTGGTCTACGAAGGCACATCGAATGTTTACACAAGAATAACTATTTTATTTCTTGACGGCATGTGGTCCGTTATACCTAAAACGATGCTTGTGAATCTTCGTTTTCGGACCCACTTACTGTCACCATGTTTATCAGCTCCTAATGGTGATAAATCTGAGTAATAATTCAGACGCAGATCAGAGACCCAAGTGTTGTGTGGAATCGTGTATTGGCTAATGCGATGACGTAACTCATACATATTAATGAGATGTTAATATCTACAACAGACAGCGGATATGACTTTACAAAACTATGTCTCACCTGAATCCTCTTCTCCTTCCAATGGTTTTACCTTATTAGGTGCAGTGATGTAAACTAAAAAAAAGGACAAATTGGAAGTAAACCAGTGTAAGAACAATATGTGTACATCTTTACCAGATTTTGAACCTCATTAATGCCTCCATCCAAGCCTTAAGTCAGTCATAATCAGGAGCACGGCTCGTCTCATTGCTCCAGGTGGACGACACTTTCATCAACCTTTTTGCTCTTTTTCTCTTACATTTTTTGTTCTCATTTCCTCATTTTTCCTCTCTTTTGTACTATTTTTTCCTTATTTTCTTGCTCCGGGTGTGGGCAAATCTCCATACAAAAGTTTGATGACAAAGAGCTTCTCCTGCCGGCCCTCCCTGTGAAATGTTGAAATTCCAAGCCGAAAGATTAACTTTGTCCAATATTTTTTTACAAACGTAATCAGATTTCTTGAAGGTCTTTCATTTATAAATAGGACATCATCAAACTTTTGGTTTGTTCCCCATGGGAGAGAAAAAGTTGAAAATGTTGATTACATTTCTTGAATATTCTAAAGATACATTGATGTTATTTTGGACACACATTCAAGTTTTGTATCATGGGGGATAAGGGAAAGATGCTGCCACATTTGGCCCTCCCTGGTTTACAACTCTGGGTTAAAATTTCGACCATGATGAAACCTGGGCTGGGCAAATAATATTGAAGATGATCAGTATTGCTATGTGTGATGGACAATGTTTTATCTTACCTGGAAAGCAACTTACCCAGTTCCGCATGTTTCTTAAGAATCTTTCTTAATGATCCTGTCCTCTCCCGAAATGTTTGTGCATTTTGTCTGTGAATTAATTGTGCAGAGATGGTGTGAATTAAAGAAACAGACCAAATACTTTGAAAACAAGTTGGAAACATCCCAATAGGCACATCAATGTTGAAACAACATTGTAATTCAACCCTTTATCAATTATCATTATTACTAAATTTTAGGTTGAAATCATCAGCTTGGGTTCATCCATATGCATCGCAAGCGGGGCGCCCCACTTTTTTTGCACTTTGTGCAATTTTTAAAACTTTTTTGCACTGTTTTGAACTTTTATTCATCTGAGCAGATACTCACCGATATCCATGCAGACACAGAATCTGAAAGGAAAAGATAAAAGCAGCACATCTTAATGTGATCATATATATCAAAATAATAATAATATTATTTGACAATTTCATGAATCTGCAAACTTTTGGCACAATTCTGTTGGTTCGCATGCGGGTCGGCATACTATTTGATGGATCGCTTTGATCCCACTGGTTGTTTCTGCCGGGATTCGGCTGTTCCATCTCTCGCCCCTGGACATGAAGGGGATACTTAATGGGGGAAATTACAAAACATGTCATAAACTAAATACCTCTTGGGGAAACAATTCAACAAGTTTGATTTCTTATCAGGGGAAATCGAATTGGTGTTTTCTATGCGGAAAAAATCAGATGAAACTGAAAGGCCCTGTACAAACCAATAGGGATTTCACAAAGGTGTTCCCTTTGACAGATGTGAGAAATGGGTAAGTGCAATAGATGGTATACAACCCTGATCGAGAGAATGCAATCGCAAGTGCGGGAAAAGTCAGTTTCACCATATTAACATGTCACAGGCATTGCACAATAAAGCCTTGCAAAATGTTTGCAAAATGCCTTGTAAGGGGGCTATCATTTTCTTCGGAAGGGGGAAAATGTCGGGCAAAATGTAGCAAAATGTTTGGCCTTGCGCCTTCTCATGACATGTTGATGAAATTTAACTGTTATATTTAACTTAGTTTTAAGCTTACTCATATGAATGCGCGCACGTACCCGACATTGGACAAGAAAGCACGGCTTTTTTTAGAAGAAAATATCAACTGAACAGGCAAAGTGATATACCAACCTTCAGCAATCTTTGTGGTGATGGATCTGCATTGGCCATTCTTGGTACACAGTTTACTTCTACGAAGTTAGCAGCGCGTGCAGATGTGTTAGTGCAATGTTTACATCTGTAATGACCCGCATGACCTATTGTACATGCATCATGTACCGGCAGCAACCTGAAACTTCCGAAATTGGCCAGTCTCCTAAATCTTTACCAGGGATCTGATACGGAGTATATCGTAAATTTTAGGGCATTAGGACAAGATCCGTGTTATTGCCAATTGCCATGTACAGCGTTTTAAAAACACCACAACCTGTAACATAATTTTTATCGAGTCTTTTCTGTAGATTAAAATTTAAGAAAATAAAATTAAAATCATTCAACTTGAAAACCAAAGAAAACAAAACGTTATCATTCCGTTTTTCATCCGGGAAAGGATGAAATATTATCATCTTTTATAACTCATAATAGAAACACTGCACTGGAATGCGGAAGTAAAAGCGGAAGGGCTGATCAGCTGTTTTTTGTTGATCAAAGAAATCACACGTGGACATGTATGGATCGACTGTGCCAACGGTACACTCATGGCAAAATATTGGGCGATCATGGTGGTGGGTAGCTTTAAATAGACTAGTATTATTCCTGTAGAGTTTATCCGTATAGTTTGTTAATTTTGAGTGTTTTGCATCCTGACTATCAACAGCATGCGCATACAACTATAAATTTGGTTCATCTTTTGGTAGTGACGTATGTGCATATTTTGTTCGCCGGAGTATCCAGGTGGTGTATGACGTGCATTCCCTAAATTCAGTAAATTTTCATCGTCAACCGTGTAATTGAATGGGATTATTTTGAAATTTTAAAACGCTTGAAATATCACAAACAAATAGGCCTATGTTGATAAATAATATAAATACAAGCTAAAACCGTTGGGGTTCGATAATGAACCCCACAAAACTAACCGAGTATATGGAAAATGCCATACGGCCGGGCGGTTTCACGAGTTGCCGGCTCGATCGTGTCATCCGCCGCCTGGGAGTATCAAATCGCGTGTGTAAAGTTAAACAAAGTGTTCACGCATGCGTACACGGGAGGTTTGTTGACACGCTTGCAGCGCATCGCGAAGTAGCATTGACGTCACTACCAAACTTTAATTGCTTGAGATGAACCAAATTATATGCGAAACGGTGCGTCATTGCCACTGCATCATCCCGGGTGCATCATGCATGTGTGTATGAATAAAGATGATCGTGTACCAGCTGTGAAGGAAGACAAGACTAAACTGTTTGTATTATGGGCACTGCATTCATTAGTCTTTCATTAATAAACATAATAATTCATAACCTACAGCAAGGCAACTTTTTTCAATGCATTAAAATTTCAGCATTGTAAGTCAAATATTAGATTCATTTTATTTTATTTTATGTCCCGATTACAGGTATACTCACCTTGTGTCCAGAAAGTGATGATTTGAAAAAGTAGTGAAGTGTCAGGGCCTGGATGTCAACAGATATACGACAAACATGAAACGTCGTTGGAGAATAACAATTCTATTTTTAGGTTGTTTGGTCTATTTGATCTTGGGCTCTATAATATTTTCTGCTATTGAAGGCAGCCAGGAAGATGCAACAAGAACTACACTAAACAACAGTATAATGATGTTTTTAGACAGACATCCCACAGTACCTTTTGATGAATTGGTAGAACTCTTGCATTGTATTAAAAAGGCATCTGACCAAGGTGTGTCTCCTGATGCGATATTGTCTATGAATAATGCTTCAACGGAATGGCAGAGAATTGAGAAACCTACACGAAAAAACTGGGATCTAGCTAATTCTTTCTTCTTCTCAGCGACTATTGTGACCACAATAGGTAGGATTTTACATTATTAAACCCAGTGACATAACTAGACTTTCAGGGATTAAATGGACGTTTTCCCAACTTTCTTTGGAATTTCTAAGGAAAGCAAAATTTCCCTCTAAATTCCAAAAATGAAAATTGCCTTCTAATTCCTTAAATTTCCCTCAATCCACAGTTGAATCACCCTTGCCCTTCTCAAATTATGCCACACATACATGTAGATGACACCCATTCACAGACATTTGCCCCTACTTTTGTAATCAGATTTGACACAGAATGGTTTAGGGACCGATCGTTATTTATGGCAGGGGGGGTAATGGGCATTTTGGAAAAAATATTGACAAAAAATTTCGCGTTCCCCCCTCACGTCCGCTCAAAATTTTCGGATTCCCCCCTTGTTTTCCCGAATTTCTCCATTTAAAACTTAACATTCCCCCCTCTTGGTTCAACGAAAATTTCGCGTTCCCCCTCAAGACCCCCCAAAAAATCGGATTCCCCCCCTCAAAACGCCCATTACCCCCCCCTGTCGTAAATAACGATCACTCCTTATTGCCTTGCAGTTATCAAAACCTCTAAAATGATGTACAGGCAAAAAATACCAGTTTAAATTGGAAAGAAAACAAATCTGTTTTTAACTTTGAGCAGATAGGTGAAAGATAAATTAACATGATATGAGCCAACAAAACAATCAGTTAAAAAATGGCTTTCCTCCCATGATCCCAAAGACTGGATTATGCACTTAAAGTTTAATAAAGTTAGTATGAAAAACTTTGAAATAATAATTATTATAAACCTATATTTTTGTTTTATTTCAATTATTTGTTTTATCCAGGATATGGCCACCTTGCTCCATCTACAAAACTTGGAAGAAATATCTGTGTGCTCTATGCTTTCATTGGAATTCCTTTCTTTGGTTGGTTATTAGCAGAAGTCACCTTTCTTTGTCACAATAAAGGACGCAACCTGGGTAAAAAATACACAACCATGTCTTCCACTGGATCAAAGGTGCTAAAATTCGAAGAGTCTTGACAGGGGCAGTTATGTTTGCAAGTTTTTACAGCATTATCATCCTTCTTCCAGCATTGTCATACTCGTACATAGAGGGTTGGGATTTTCCTACTGCACATTACTACTGTTTCATTACTCTCAGTACTATTGGTTTTGGAGACTTTGTAGCCACTGACAATTTCACAGATATTAACTCATGGAGATGGCTTTATAAAATCACAACTGTTTTGTATTTTGTTGTTGGGCTAGCTTCATTAGCAGTTGTACTCAATTCAATACAACAAAGACAACAAAGAAATGTGAGAAAGTTGAAAGCAGCTGTTGGGAGAAGGATCTCCACCACTGCCAATGCTAATGGCAATGGTGAGTTGCAAGAGAGTGTTGTGAATGGTATGGGATCAGAAGAAGCGGATAGTATAGATGATGATGAGGAGGAGGCGGAGGAGGGAGACGAAAATGAAAATAGAGTCATGATGACTAATGAAATGGTGAAAGAATCATCTGTGTAATTTTTTCACCTTTCATGTGGCTATGGGTGTTATGTACATGTGTGTCTCAGCAGTTAAAAGCATTGTTGGAATACTCTTAACTTATTAACACTTTGAATTAATGAAAATATTTTTCAACCAAGTTTGAGTCACAAAAAAAAAAGAAAAGAAAAAAAAACACATTCCGCATTGCATTGAATTTTAAATCTATGCAAGCTCTGAGATATGCCATTTTGTTTGCCTATACATGTAATATTATGTTACACCATGTGATGTTTATATTTAGTAATCATCTTTATACTGCTTTATTACACATTATGACACCAAAATTAGTCTTCCGAAGTACAACAGCTTCATATGATACCAAATTTAGCCTTATAAAGTAGAAGTACATGTCTAGCTGTGCTTTCGATAAAGCATGGACTTCACAGTCCTGAAGTGTGTCAGTAATTCTCAATATGCAGCTTTATATGATAATAATGATACCAAAAAAGTCTTCCACAACGTGTATTGTGAAATATATGTGTGTTGCAACAGATCAGGAAAGCATTCAGGAAAATTAAATATGGTAAATATTTTGACATATTGATGATTAAAACCAGCATTTTGTTCATTTTTATGAGTCTTGAGTTTTGTTAAACCCTTTGCACTTGATTCGGAGTTTCCTATTACAAATGCTTTAACAGGAAATAAATAAATAGTTTTTCATTCTTAATTATTTTCTTAAGTTTTTTTTATCAGTCAGTTGGGGTTAACTCCAGGAACCCTGGATCTAGGATGGATTCCCAATAAAATCCTTGAGATCCCCTCCCCTTCCCCAGATGCTGGAATGAAATAGTAATTTTCTTCATTTTACATCACTTGTTTGGCTTGAAATTAAAAGGGGACAATGTGATCAGTGAAGAGACTAACATTTTAAACAAATAGGAATCTATTCTTTAAGCAAATCACTTATTATTGTCTAAATAACTAAGAGTATAAACATTCAATCCTACATAGAGCTCCATAGTGTAGTGGCCAAGATAGTTGGCTAAAGTGTGGGGTTTCTTTCATGGTAGAATGACCAGGCTACCGTCAATAAATGATCAAAAGAATGTCATGTGAAAGCGCCCTGTTGATTGAGTGAAGGTTACCTTTTGTTCTCATACAGCCCACGGGTGTGACTGAGTCTTCACCAGCACACTTTACCGTCACTTTACACTTTTAATTATTTCGCAGTATATTGTTGTTATCATGGTTATAGGTTATGGTCAATTAAGTCAAATGGGTTTATTAATATCACAAATATCCTTTTAAAAGCCAGGGGAAAGTGAGGGAGTGAAAGAGGGGTCGAGGGGAGGGAGGAAGACAAAAAGAAAAGATGAGGGGGGAGAGAGGAAGAAGGAGAGCGAGGGAGTGATAGGCCCCTAAAGTGTAAGCATAAGAGAGAAAATGTGCAGAGCAATTAGGAAAAGAAAGGAATGAATAAAGAAAATAATAATCATAGAAACACATAACAGCACTAGGCAGCCATTCAATGATGCCAAAACCGTTATGCGTTACGTAATTAAAACACCCAGTCGGATGTACTTCACACCTGCCAAACACAAGTCACCCAATTTCGAAAACTGGACGTTTGCAACATTTTCCAATATGTCGGCGCTCTAATCGGAACACAATAGAACAATATAAAGGGGCAAGACATTTTTGGCGAGTTGAAAGGGGGCAAGCAATGTTTGGCAAGCTGAGGGGGCAAGCAATGTTTGGCAAGCTGGGGCAAGCGATTTTTGGCACACATTGATGGGGTGCCTTTTAAAAACGCTCTAAAAAGGGAACGCTTAAATATGCAAATTTTCCTGCTCGCTGCGCTCGCAACATGTATCTAGACCATTTGAAATTGTGCAAAGGGGGGGGGGGCAAAGATTTTTTGGCGGGCCGCCCGAGCTAGGGGAGCAAGCGATTGTTTGGTGGGCCGAGAGGGGGCGAGTGATTTTTGACGAGCCATTTGGAAATTTAACCCCCCCCACGGGGTGCTTATGAATATTGCACAGACCCTAAAACCCTGCAGTGTAGCTGTACTGCTGTTCGGTTGTTGGAACTTGTTCCTGTCGCTCCTCTCCTGAACTGACTGACGGTGCATTATTGATGCTGGTGCATCTGCTGAAAAAGGAAACCGAGACGATGTCAGCGCCCTGAACCAAAAAGAAAACATTAACTTGCGATTGCAATTTGCAACGGTTAAAGAAAAGATCATGTCAAATTCTCTCAACATTTTTAGAGAAGAGGTAAACAACCATTTGAAAGTAAGTATTTTGTATGTTAAACGTGTCACATCGAATTTGATATTTTGATTGAAACCGAGAGCAACTTAGGGCTTAGCCTAAGCTAGGTATAAGGCCAAATAAAAAAAAATAAACATGTTTCACGTCCCCTCCCGCTTCCTTTTTTGAGGTTTTCTCAAATAAATTTTTATTTTTTGAAATTCAGTTATAACTTTTCAAAAAATATGTCTAGGAAGTTGGGATGCTTTCTATAGCCTTGTTAAGATACAAGAAACATTTTAGGAAGGTTTTGTGATCATTAGAGGGGTGTAACTCTCAGAACAACAAATAAAAAAGGGCCTCCTCCTTTTTCCAGGCATTATTGTATGTACGGATTGTACGCTAAAACAGCTCTAAGTATGGGTATTTACACCAATTTTGCGATAAAAATAGAAAATAAAAAGCCCCCTCTTCCTCCTTTTTTTCAAAAACCCGGACGTGAAACATGTTTTATTTTTTACTTAGCCTAATACAAAAAAATTTGAACTTTTTTTGATTCTCATCAAAGTAATCTCATATTAAAGAGCTAAATGAAAGAAAACTGATGAGGCATAAATGAATGTCATACGACATGTGGTTGCGGAGATATGCTAATTTGAATGTCTCAATTTTTCAGCCAATTTCCTGTACAAACTTTTTGTGCATGCACATATTAAAATGCTTATAGGCCTATACTGTGCATTGTGAGTACACAATTTTAAGAAACAAGCACTTGTCATTTACCGGTACTGAACTGTAAATGTAATCCTAGATTGATTGAATTTGTATTGATGTGAACATAAGGGCCTGGATCATTTTCCTTGGAAGGGGGGGTCCCAAATATACACAGGGGGTCGGGGGTCCTTTTTTTTGGAAAGAAAAATAGGGGGGTCATACAATTTTGATGACCAAAATGTAGGCAGTCTCAAGATGACCACAGATAGTGTGTTTATCTTATTCAAAAAGACTGAATACAATTTTAGCCTCTTCATGGGGTACATAGGCCCTAAGGTGTATCAGTGGGTGGTGGGGGGGGGTCATAAAATTTTGTTGCCGAAATAGGGGGGTCGCAATTTTATTGATGCTGACTTTTTGTAAATTTGGGAGCCCCCTTCCGCAGAAAATGATATCCCCCTAATATACAAATGAACATGTATGAGTAACATTTTGTTTTATTTCTGTTTTCTGATGCAGATTCCAGCTTTGACAGAGGATGGTAACCAGGGACTGTCTTTTGGAATTTGCAGGAGAGCATTAAATTAAAGAGCAGTAGAGAGTGATTGCTCTCGCTCTCCTCAAAAGGCAGTCCCTGGGAAACCACAGAGAGGGCCAACATCATGCAAAAATAAAGAAAAACTGAAATTTGTGTTCAAGTGTCTTATTTTGTTTTGTCATTGAAAAACTCACGGTTTCTATACTACCCACCCGAGTACACCTTTTCACTGATACAAGGGGGGGGGGGGTAATTAATTATTATAAGCACTAGCTGATGCATTCACCCCCCCTCCCCCAGGAAAATGTTTTTGAGCAGGCACCCTTTGGAGCACTGGCTGGTGCATGCTCCCTATTCCGAAGACCATTGCGGAAACTCAAGGGGCAGTTCACTTGATCATCAGAATGGGGTCACTCCTGCTCAAGTATGAACCCCGCCCCCTTCCCCCAGCTTAAGTTTTGTCTTTGAGCAGGCACCCTTTGGAGCACTGGCTGGCGCATGCTCCCTATTCCGAAGACCATTGCGGAAACTCAAGGGGCAGTTCACTTGATCATCAGAATGGGGTCACTCCTGCTCAAGTATGAACCCCATTGCCCCCTTCCCCCAGCTTAAGTTTTGTCTTTGAGCAGGCACCCTTTGGAGCACTGGCTGGCGCATGCTCCCTATTCCGAAAACAATAGCGGAAACTCAAGGGGCAGTTCACTTGATCATCAGAATGGGGTCACTCCTGCTCAAGTATGAACCCCATTGCCCCCTTCCCCCAGCTTAAGTTTTGTCTTTGAGCAGGCACCCTTTGGAGCACTGGCTGGCGCATGCTCCCTATTCCGAAGACCATTGCGGAAACTCGAGGGCCAGTTCACTTGATCATCAGAATGGGGTCACTCCTGCTCAAGTATGAACCCCATTGCCCCCTTCCCCCAGCTTAAGTTTTGTCTTTGAGCAGGCACCCTTTGGAGCACTGGCTGGCGCATGCTCCCTATTCCGAAGACCATTGCGGAAACTCGAGGGCCAGTTCACTTGATCATCAGAATGGGGTCACTCCTGCTCAAGTATGAACCCCCCCGCCCCTTCCCCCAGCTTAAGTTTTGTCTTTGAGCAGGCACCCTTTGGAGCACTGGCTGGCGCATGCTCCCTATTCCGAAGATCATTGCGGAAACTCGAGGGCCAGTTCACTTGATCATCAGAATGGGGTCACTCCTGCTCAAGTTACCCCCCCCCCCCATGACGTAGCGTCATAGGACTACGTCCCCCCATCAATTTGAACATTTAGAAAATCAAATAGGAAAATGGCCAAAAAACGGCCTGTGTCCCCCCCCCCCCCGGCCATCATACCCGATGTGCCCCGTGCCCACCCCAGTCATTCAGCATCTATCATAGCAAAAATCTGCTAGCGCTATGCATGATGGGATAGGAATAGGAAAGGTCCAAATTTGCTTCTTCCCCCGACTCATAGTCGGCACAGAATGAGAATCTATCCCAGCATTCACAGCATGAGCCCATTCAATTAGTATACGCAAACCATGCCGGGTTAAACATGTTCACTCACTGGCAAAAGTCGCCGAATTCGTACTACACAAAGTCCCCAGTTCACTCACTTTTTGCGCAAGGCATCAATCAAATCTCATCAAACCAAACATTTTTATGTACAAAAACATACCTTTATTCACCGCGTGCTCCATTTAACTTACCGCTCAATTCCGTTATTGAAGCAGCGCCCGCAGGCGATGCTTCCCTATTTAATTTCACTGAAATGGCTTGCATACGATTAGGTGATATTCCTCAACTTTCGTTGATACACCATTCAAAATACATTACGATAATCGAGCTCAAATGAGCCTAGAATATTACAGGTTAGGCGCATGCACATGCTGTATTTTGTTATGAGTTTGATTTGCATGGCAGTACATGACTGAGAAAGAGAATAAGCATAGTTTGTCTTTTTAACAGTCTGTGCAAGGGTTGGACGGTTTGTAGTATGTATTGACAGTGTAAGTAGAGGTTAACTAAGGTGAGACCACCTGTATGATGATTTTCCAACTGTAGGATAGTCATGGTAGCCGCTACGCTACGATACGATGCGCACTACGCCAATGCGCGCATAAACGGCGCAGAGCCACGCGACTTGCGAGCCAGAGACCTGTGGACATGATAATACGGAAAGAAAGAAAAATAAATGACAAAAAGGTAGGCCTACATGGACGGGTCACGGGATTATGATAACGCTTGCACGTCCGCAGACACGCTAAGAGAGGACGTAATAAATACGGGGAAAAGATATATAAACAACATGAAGCGGTACTATAATGAAAAATACAATTAAAATGAGGACAAAAAAGGTACCAGTAATTATAGGCCAACGGGTTAAAGTGAAACGGGAACAAAACAACAACAAAAAAGAAGGAAAGAAACTAATCAGGAAATATAAGAAAAAAAGAAGCTAAAATAATGAGAACAGGTGGGAACGGGGTTAAATAAATAAATAACATGGAAACGGAAAATCACAAGCAGAAGAAACTAATAAAGAAAATGTAAGAAGAGACAGATTTATATAAACTAGCGGGATACCCGCGCTTCGCGCGGGTCCCCGCTAGATGAGTAAACGGGAGCGTTCACTATAACAGGAAGAATTACAGAACAGGTAGAATCATTGAAAAGGTACATTTTATTTAGCTAAATCTGTCTCTTCTTACATTTTCTTTATTAGTTTCTTCTGCTTAGCTTGTGATTTCCCGTTTCCATGTTATTTATTTATTTAACCCCGTTCCCATTATTTTCTAAATCTGTTCTTTCTTACATTTCCCTTTTAGCTTTTTTTTTATTTCCCGTTTTCATGTTTTTTATTTAATTCTGTTCTTATTATTTTAGCTTATTTTTTTCTTACATTTCCTGATTAGTTCCTTTCCTTCTTTGTTTCGTTCCCGTTTCATTTAGTTACTTTAACCCGTTGGCCTATTACCCGCTACATGAAGTTAACACATAAACACAAAGAATAATCATATGACAGTATTAAGATTCTAAACATCGGACATGTTGAGTTCCAAAATTGTTTAAAAAGTAATAAAATACAACAGTAAAACATCTACCCCCCCCCTCTTACAAAAAAATTCATCACAGATTCCAAAATTTAAAAGATTTCCTTTGACGCTGCTTAACCCATTTAAAGGGTTTTTTTATTTAGATATTTGGAGAGTAATTTCCGAAAAAAATTAGATCGAAATCGTCACTTTCAAACCCACTAGAAAGTCGCCAAAATTTGCCGCGACCACGTGCGAATCATCTGACCTCTTCCGGGTTATGATCAAGTTTAACCTTTTGACTTGGCCTTGTAAGCTTTGGAACTGTTTCTAACTCGATCTAATTCCCCAAAAATATTTTCAAAAACATCGCCGTAAAATTTACTACCGGTAATGAATTTCCAAAATGGCGCCGGGTGCGCGATTTCCCCTATGCTGAGAGAGGCTGAATATTGCGCATGCTCAGGTAAGGAATGCTCACATACCTAGCTTAGCCCCCACGGCGGTAAATCATACATACACTATTTAAGCTTACCTCACGTGTGTTAATGGGTGTTAGGTTTTTGTCAAATATACTGATTTATATACCTCATATATAGATTCCTGTCATCTGATTGGTTGAAAGTGCAGTCATTGAATTAACTGCATGTGCACACAGATGAATTTTGCATTGTGGTGTTGAGTTGTGAAGCATCACAGTGATTGAGTGGAATGTTGCCTCGGAGCTGAGGGGGCTTGCTGAATTATGTGAGGTTTTGTTTTTACTTAATTAAAGTCTTGCATGATTTAGTGAGTGCTACATGGTTCTGGGATTGGGTGTTTTTGCTTGATTATTGTGGATTTTCTATACTTACATGGCATTGTATAGGTGTTCATCTGTGCGTACATGTACTAGCTTTACTGGTGGAACCAGTTTCATTTACATTTCTATGTATTTATTTAAATAGCATTAATTCGCATTTTGGTTTTAAGTAAGATTTTGATGGTAATTTTGATGGTTAGTTATCTTGTTGAATTTAGTAGACTTAGTTTGATTCACTGTGAAAGTCAATGGTAGCACTCTACGACTACGTTTTGAGTCGGTCATGTGCGGCGCCTCCTGTGTCTTTGTGCAATTGTGGGATGTCCGATGGCTTTCGCAGTGAGTCACACACAGGTTTATTTTGTAATGGTAACATTTGGATTTTGCTGTACCAAGTTTTTGTAATGTAATAAATATATTTTTATCATTGTACTCTTGCAATCTATTTATATGTAAATGCAATTTTATCAATTTTTTTGTATCTACATTTTATGCTTATTTGATTTGAATTTGTGAACATGTATTTTAATGAGCAGTATGCAGACTCCCGAGTGTTGGACATACGGTATTGTATGTGGCATGTCTGTGTTGCTCGGTCTGTTGCCCCTCTATTCCCGGTGATGTTTGGGGTCTAGCGGGTGTTTGGTGGCGTAAGGTCGATGATATGTTACGTATAATATCTGGTAGAAATATATTGTCGATTTTACGTTATCCGGCGTTCGTTGGAGCTTGAACGTTGCTGGAGGTGGAGTGGCGATGGATTGAGTGACATGGATGTGTTGCGTACGGTATTGTGCGTCTAATAAAAAGTCTGCATGCTGCTATATGCAAGCAATTTACACAAGTGCAATTTATATAGATTTTCTTGGTATTTTAAGTGCTTTGTAATTTAAGATTAAGGCAATTTTATATTTTTCAATATTTGTATATTTTTATAACTTTGTAACTCTGTTGTATTTTAACATGTAAAGAGGGCCCCAGTGGAAAGCAGTGCTTTGTTCACTGATCTGGGCTACCCTCTATAAAGATGCCGTTAATAAAAAAATTAATAATAAAATAAAAATGCCCGCAAAATGCACTATGGACCGGTCCATGGAAATGAACTATGGACCGGTCACGTGCGTTACGATCAAACTGCGCGTTTTTCCCAGCGTAAAATGATATTACGCACGCGTTAATGTTTTCACGCGTTATAATTACGCAGAAATCGCAGATTGTAATCTGTGTGCCGTTCACATTGAAACTATTAATTTCTCTTCCCAAAATCGATGCTTTTAACCAAACAGATGACAAGAATCTTAAGATGTGGTATATAAAACAAATATTGACTGCTTTTTATTAGGGGCATGGTTAAAATTATAGGCCCAAGGTGATCTCAAAACCATGACTATAGTCATGGTTTTGAGATCACCTTGGGCCTATAATTTTAACCATGCCCCTCATAGCAGTCAATATTTGTATAATATTTAAGGAAGAGTCACAATATCACTAAAATAAATTCATCAGGTTTGTTGATAACATAAACATTATAATTAATATAACAGATTTCATTGGAACAAAACCAAAAATTGAACTCACTATAGGTTTCGCCTATCACGGTAGGCATCATCAGAATGATCGTTGTCGATCCTTTTAATTGTACGGAAAGCATATGGCTCAGTGAAGTTGTTGGTTTACAGGAAGCTAGGTCACCCACTGACCAACTTCGAGTCTAGGTCACCACCCCATTCACCATAAACTTGGTGTAGTCCGTACTCTACTCGATAGAATGAATAGTATTGTTACTGAAGAGGAGGATAGGAAGCAGGAAGAAGAAAGGATCAAACAAGCGCTGGGCGCTGTGGTTACCCGGTTGGACGTTCAAACAAGTCAAAGAAAAATGGTAAAAAACAGAGCAAGCCTAAAAAAAAAAAAAACAGCGCAGTGATTTATACATGTAGTGCGCTACGCACAGGCACAACGCCTAGGCGTTGATCCACAAGCCTCAGCACACTTTACAGGTTGTCGCTGACCACTACGGCCCCACATCATTCCACAAACCATTAAGGGTAGACGAGGTATTGTTGGTCGAAGCAACCTAAAAATCGATTTTCATTATCTATATCAATATATTATTGAAAATTAACGCCTTGATGTTTTGCAGTAGTTCATTCTACAAATCATATACTTTGCAAACTTGCTTAATTTATTGTTGTTAATGAGTTATGTACGTTTTACAAAAGTGTTGTTGTTTCAGCCCTCTTTACAACGTAACTCAAGAACCGCAGCACCTATAAAAGTGTATCTGTGTTATTTTAATTCTTCTACACGCTCGCTATGAATTGAGCAATGCAGGTTCTGCCAAAGCTCACTACCATTCGTAAGATGCTGTGAACTACCAAATCACAACAGTTTAAAATAATTAATAACCTTAAACAACAAATCAGGGACGTTGCTGCTTCAAGAGCGCTTCTAGACATTCCACAAATATCCATCGCAACCAGGATCAGCTCCCGAGTTTCGTACGGGTTACAACGAGACAAATTAGCAGTGAGTTCCTTGTCCAGGCGCATTTCAAGCTAACTCAATTTTTCCACGTGAGCGTACTAGGCACCGCCAGGGTTCGAACCCGCAACCTCTCGCATATCAATCAAACGCCTTATCGATTGAGCTAACTTGACTGCTAACACCAAGAAAGACAGTAAAAATCAGACCAAGGGACTTGTTGTGATCCTGTACGTGAGGGACTCGCAGAGAAAGCCAACAGAATCTTCCGGAATAGCTACGGCTATGAAACCAAACACCACCCTCCGCAAAATGCTTGTCCATCCTAAAGATAAAATCGATCCTCTCAGCACCACCGATTGTGTAGGCCTATACGAGATACCATGCGTGAACTGTAAACATTCCTATGTCGGTGAAACGGGCCGCAAATTTGAAACATGACTTAATGAACACCAAAAAGAAACTGCCAGGGTGTCCAAGACCAAAACAAACTACACTCATCAAACCCGCAAACAATCAGTGAGTGAACAGATAGGTTTTTGTACAAAATTGCACTATGCTCAGTGAGGGTTGGAATTTTTTATGTTTTTATGATTTTTGTTTATTTATATGTATTTTATTACCAGTATGTGTTTATAATTCAGTCAACCATGTGCAATGTCCTTCAGTTACTTTAATAGCTAATCCACAAAAGGCATTGTGTATTTGTATTTTCAAAACACATAATTTCAAATGAAAAGTGGTATACTATAGCTAACAGTCAAAGAATTGTATTGAAAACAATGTTGCCTTAGGGAACAACCCAAACGTTTGATGAAGTCATAAACGGAAGTTCTTTCATTAGGGAGGGAGGGTCAAAAAGTCCAATTACGTTTGTAAAAAAAGTAGTTAAACCATCGGTCAAAGTTGATCTTTTTTTAAGGATTTAATGTATAATTTCTTCAGTATTATTTTCTGAAGAACGATATTGACATTTTACAGTGGTTGCTTTAAAATGATTTAGTGCAGTACTCGCAGCCTGCAAGTTGTAAGTTCATCTTTTAAGGGGTACTACACCCCTGGCCAATTTGTGCCTATTTTTGGATTTTCTCAAAATTATAGCACATTAGTGACAAGTTAGATATGTATAGGGGCAAGGACTACAACTACTGTACTGAAAATTCAGCAACTCAAAGCAAGTAGTTATTGATTTATTGATCAAATATTGGTTTTCCCTCATTTTTGACTGTAACTCCACAACTGTTGTCTATGCTGAAATAAAATTTCCAGTGCAGTAGTTGTAGTCCTTGCCCCTATAATATACATATCTTACTTGTCCCCAATGCACTATAATTTTTGAGAAAAATGCAAAAATAGGCACAAAATTTCGTCGCTCCTCTCCTGAACTGACTGACGGTGCATTATTGATGCTGGTGCATCTGCTGAAAAAGGAAACCGAGACGATGTCAGCGCCCTGAACCAAAAAGAAAACATTAACTTGCGATTGCAATTTGCAACGGTTAAAGAAAAGATCATGTCAGATTCTCTCAACATTTTTAGAGAAGAGGTAAACAACCATTTGAAAGTAAGTATTTTGTATGTTAAACGTGTCACATCGAATTTGATATTTTGATTGAAACCGAGAGCAACTTAACCCCCACGGTGGTAAATCATGCATAAACTATTTAAGCTTACCTCACGTGTGTTAATGGGTGTTAGGTTTTTGTCAAATATACTGATATATTTAGGGAAGAGTCACAATATCACTAAAATAAATTCATCAGGTTTGTTGATAACATAAACATTATAATTATGTGATTATAACAGATTTCATTGGAACAAAACCAAAAATTGAACTCACTATAGGTTTTCGCCTATCACGGTAGGCATCATCAGAATGATCGTTGTCGATCCTTACTTTAATTGTACGGAAAGCATATGGCTCAGTGAAGTTGTTGGTTTACAGGAAGCTAGGTCACCCACTGACCAACTTCGAGTCTCGGTCACCACCCCATTCACCATAAACTTGGTGTAGTCCGTACTCTACTAGATAGAATGAATAGTATTGTTACTGAAGAGGAGGATAGGAAGCAGGAAGAAGAAAGGATCAAACAAGCGCCTGGGCGCTGTGGTTACCCGGGTTGGACGTTCAAACAAGTCAAAGAAAAAATGGTAAAAAAACAGAGCAAGCCTAAAAAAAAAAAAAAAAAAAAAAAAAAAGCGCAGTGATTTATAGTGCGCTACGCACAGGCACAACGCCTAGGCGTTGATCCACAAGCCTCAGCACACTTTACAGGTTGTCGCTGACCACTACGGCCCCACATCATTCCACAAACCATTAAACAACAAATCAGGGACTTTGCTGCTTCAAGAGCGCTTCTAGACATTCCACAAATATCCATCGCAAACCAGGATCAGCTCCCGAGTTTAAATGCGGGTTACAACGAGACAAATTAGCAGTGAGTTCCTTGTCCAGGGGAATTTCAAGCTAACTCAATTTTTCCACGTGAGCGTACTAGGCACCGCCAGGGTTCGAACCCGCAACCTCTCGCATATCAATCGAACGCCTTATCGATTGAGCTAACTTGACTGCTAACACCAAGAAAGACAGTAAAAATCAGACCAAGGGACTTGTTGTGATCCTGTACGTAGAGGGACTCGCAGAGAAAGCCAACAGAATCTTCCGGAACAGCTACGGCTATGAAACCAAACACCACCCTCCGCAAAATGCTTGTCCATCCTAAAGATAAAATCGATCCTCTCAGCACAACCGATTGTGTAGGCCTATACGAGATACCATGCGTGAACTGTAAACATTCCTATGTCGGTGAAACGGGCCGCAAATTTGAAACATGACTTAATGAACACCAAAAAGAAACTGCCAGGGTGTCCAAGACCAAAACAAACTACACTCATCAAACCCGCAAACAATCAGTGAGTGAACAGATAGGTTTTTTGTACAAAATTGCACTATGCTCAGTGAGGGTTGGAATTTTTTATGTTTTTTATGATTTTTGTTTATTTATATGTATTTTATTACCAGTATGTGTTTATAATTCAGTCAACCATGTGCAATGTCCTTCAGTTACTTTAATAGCTAATCCACAAAAGGCATTGTGTATTTGTATTTTCAAAACACATAATTTCAAATGAAAAGTGGTATACTATAGCTAACAGTCAAAGAATTGTATTGAAAACAATGTTGCCATAGGGAACAACCAAAACGTATGATGAAGTAATAAACGGAAGTTCTTTCATTAGGGAGGGAGGGTCAAAAAGTCCAATTACGTTTGTAAAAAAGTAGTTAAACCATCGGTCAAAGTTGATCTTTTTTTAAGGATTTAATAATATAATTTCTTCAGTATTATTTTCTGAAGAACGATATTGACATTTTACAGTGGTTGCTTTAAAATGATTTAGTGCAGTACTCGCAGCCTGCAAGTTGTAAGTTCATCTTTTAAGGGGGTACTACACCCCTGGCCAATTTTGTGCCTATTTTTGGATTTTTCTCAAAAATTATAGCACATTGGTGACAAGTTAGATATGTATAGGGGCAAGGACTACAACTACTGTACTGAAAATTCAGCAACTCAAAGCAAGTAGTTATTGATTTATTGATCAAATATTGGTTTTCCCTCATTTTTGACTGTAAAGCGCTCCACAGACTCCAGTATTATGCGTACAATATTGTATGCAACATATCTCGTTATTTAATCTATTGCCATTCTATTTCCAGTAATGTTTAAGTTCTAACGAATGTTTGATGACGAAAAATCGATAATATGTTACATGTAATATCTAGTAGAAATATATTATCGATTTTACGTCATCAAACATTCGTTAGAACTTAAACATTACTGGAAATAGAATGGCAATAGATTAAACAACGTAGATATGTTGCATACAATATTGTACGTACAATAAAAAGTCTGAATACTGCTTTTCTCCACAACTGTTGTCTATGCTGAAATAAAATTTCCAGTGCAGTAGTTGTAGTCCTTGCCCCTATAATATACATATCTTACTTGTCCCCAATGCACTATAATTTTTGAGAAAAATGCAAAAATAGGCACAAAATTTGGCAGGGGTGTAGTACCCCCTTATAGCAACTGTACCACACTTTGGTTCTTTTTTATTTGAAAATCCAGCAAGTCCTATTTTTGTTCTGTGCCAAAAAAGTATGAAGAAAAATATTTAAAATAAAATAGAATATTTGTTTCTTCCATCACTGTGATCGGTATCCTAGCATTGTCGCACCCCTCCACAACCCCATCCATCACAGCGACAGCTCTGTATTGAATACGGGTTGGAATTTTCAATATTTGACACTTTAGAGGGGAGGGGATTAGCCTTGTAACAAAAGGACTTTCGTTTATCGGACTTCGTCATACTTTTGGGTTGTTCCCTTGTAAAATTTCGCAGAATTTATATAAAATAATTATAAATGTGCAATAATAATAATAATGCAGCACTGAATTTGTTTTTATCTTTCTTTTTTCCTCTAAAGAAATGTCATCTTTCAACTTCAAAATCTTCCTCCAAATCATTGGAAGAATTGCTGACAATCCTGAGTCGTCCACCAGCCTATACAGTGCTAAGAGTGAATACTCTTTACTATGACAGACAAGAGGTGAAGCAACAACTACAGCAAGTTCTTTCAAAGGTATGAATGTATACATGCTGAAATGGTTGGTATCATAAACTGGCAATTTGTCTTGCAAAACTTGACACATTTTAAATTAACAATAGAAAACCTAAAAATTAGCAGACTGTGCAGTACTATCGAAGCTTTGATCATTAAAGCAGTATGCAGACTCCGAGTATTAGACGTACAATATTGTATGTAACATATCTACGTTATTTAATCTATTGCCATTCTATTTCCAGTAATGTTTAAGTTCTAACGAATGTTTGATGGCGTAAAATCGATAATATGTTACATATACGGTAATATCTGGTAGAAATATATTATCGATTTTACGTCATCAAACATTTGTTAGAACTTAAACATTACTGGAAATAGAATGGCAATAAATTAAATAACGTAGATATGTTACATACAATATTGTATGTCCAATAAAAAGTCTGCATACTGCTTTAAGGTGCTTCAACTCATTGATTGGCTTGGCAAAGTGGTCCATGTTTTGTGACATTCTTGATTGATGAATTATTTGATTGGTTGATTGATTGAGTTCGATCAATCAATATTTATGACTTTATTTGTTATCAATTTGTTTTACTCTTAAAAAAATTTTCTACATGAATTATGATTCTTCTAATCAAGTGAAAGCAACCTTTTTTTTAATTTAAATTTACAGCAATATGAAAACAGGAAACATTCAGTACCAACTGTAGAGGAACATAATGAATTATCTGACACACTCATTATACCAAGCCAGAATGTAGATAGTAATGATGTGATCCCTGTATCTAGTGAGGTGATAGTTGATTCACTGTGTGCAGTAGCAGTCCTTAGGGGAGCTGATATATTTGCACCAGGAGTTATGGGTGCACCAGCAGGTGAGTGCCTTTGTTTCTTTCAGTCATTAAGATATTTATTTGATTCATATTTTGGATCATCATCAGCAGCAGCAGCAGCATTTAGCAATATGAAATTTCAAAGGTGATGACAAAAGGAGTAATGGGGTGGGTATTCATAGATACCTGTTTCTGCCATTTGTAACAAAAAGTGAAAATTTGAATTGTTTTGTGATATATTAGAAAACTGAGATAAAATTTTAGTGCTAATAGGTCTAATACACAATACAGTCAATAGCATGCCAAACACCACAGTATATTCCTGCAAGAGCAACAAGTTCAATGATGTAATTCAACCAATCCGCCAACCACTATCTGGGCAACTTTGTTGACTCCGAAAAAATCAGTTCAGCTTGTTGAAGCATAGAGGCCATGTATTGCATGGATAAAAAAATTAACCATATCCCCATACAAACAGCGTTCGAAATAGGGCCGGTCAGCCGGCCATTGGCCTGTAACTTTTTGGCCTGGCCGGTAACTTTTCTGCCTGGCATCTAGTTGCCGGCACGGCTGGCCGGTAACTTTTTAAGAGTAAGCCCGGCTGCGGCTGGCCTGTAAATTTTTGAGGCATATTTCGAACACTGCATACAAGCAATAGTTTGGGTTGAACAAGTAATACTTTATTTGTGTGTACATCCAGAAGGGGACTGACTCACCTTGTCTCTATGACTGACAGATCCTCTATCCTATCATGAAAGATGACAAGCAAATTAAGATCCCTAACCTCCATTTAAAACGGTCACCATTTCTTCTCACTCAGTCATGCAGGTTGGTGACACTGTAGCCGTGTATGGGGACTTATGTGGTCAGTGTAGAAGAGGATATACACAAGCATTTACAGGAGAGAAGATGTTTCTTGGCAATGGGAAGGCACTCATGAGCAGGTCACAGCTGTTTGTAGAGACAGAAAAACCAAGGTTAGTGAGTAGCTTAAATCAAGTCTCAATTCCTTTGTGTGTATAATGATTCTCAAATGCGCATCTGGCGAGATTCAGGTAAGTATCCGGGGGTTCTCAGTACAAATGACCATACGGGGACGTGCCGCAAATATGGGTAGCATTTTCAGCCTTTTGGTATATCAATGACCCCTTTTTCAAAGCCTATTTTGGTATATTAATGGGTTCTTTTTTTCAAAATTTTCTCAATTTTTGCGGAGAATAGCCCAATTTTTCCTTAATCTAGCCAAAATTTTCAAAATTTTCCCAAAATTTTCCCAAAATTTGTAAAAACTAAGACAATTTGGGTTAAATTTGGCCGAAAATTTTGACTTTTGGTATATAAATGGGTCAAAATTTCTTGAAAAATTGGTATATTTATGGATCCACTTTCAAATTCTCAGCGGCCCGGCCCGACCAAAACCAAACTTGAGGTCCCCCCCCCCCCCGGGGTAAGTATACACTGAACAATTATCATAATTCATGCCTGCAGATGCAGAATGGGCATGATTTTAGAAGAATCATTTTAAGAGTTGGTGGTGTAGTGAGGAAAATTGTAAAGGTGTCACACTAATCCACTTGCAGATAGAGCCACTTGGATAGATGGGCACAAAGCACATTTAAATGCCTTAAAAACGTTTCTTTTCTTTTGGTCTGAAACTGCCCCAAAAGGAGGAGGCACATCACAAATTGTGGTCAATTTTGCCCTGGTATTTCAGGCCCAGCAAGTAGGCAACAAGACACAGATATACTCTGTGAAAGACTGGGTAAGCATGGTATGAAAGAAGTATGACACAAGTGGAATACAAAATACAAGCCGTGGCCTGTGTAAAAATAGGCCCCTCTACCTGTACCTATTACTCTCAGCCAGCCTTCCAAATCTTGCTGTTTCATAGATCTCTTATTTTCTTTGAATTTAACAGTACTGTAGGCAAGCAAATTACCAACCTCATACATTTTTTTTTAAATTGTTGTCAATGCTAATTCTAATCCTACCCCAACTAATCTGTATGTATCTATCCATGTGATTTCTTTCAGTGGTGTAGCTATCAAGATGACAGAGCCCATATTTGATTGCCCGTCTCTTAACTCAGTACTGACAGACAGAATCTTTCTGCAGAATCTACCTTCAATAGTTGCTGGTCATGTGGTCAGCCCTCAGCCTGGTGATATGGTGCTTGATATGTGTGCTGCTCCAGGTATGCGACTTTCTTTGCTAATAGTTCTCAACAAGGTCCTTCACACTTGATGATGTGTGCACCATGTTAATCACATGAAAAGAACTCGGTCATGCCAGGGTCAGGTGATGCTACTTGGCTGAATATATCATGATGTGGATAAATCATCAATCAGGATCCCACTCCTGTATACACATATGCAACATCGTCAAAAAGTGTGGAGGAACTTTCCAAAGGATGTAGTTATGTATTTTTTATCAGTCTTTTTCGGTTTGTGCGCTTATTACTTGTTTGTGATATTTACATACATTTGCTGTTTCATCCGTTTTCGAGTTTCATTTGGTTTCACTTCTTTGCTTTTTGTTTTGTTTTTTGCATTGTAGTTTTGTGTCTTGATGGAACATGCTCATACATGGGTTTGAAAAGCTTACTGTAGCATCCTGACCATGAGATAGTAAAAGAACAGGATAAAAAATTAAGAACATAATTTTGTACCCCAAAGTTAAGAACCCCAATCTGCTAATCCAATCCTAGGCTTTATAACGACTTCATTGGGTTTGTCCTTTGCTTACTTATTTCACTGCTGACTTTTACTGGTAATTCAGTATTATAGTGTTGTTAATGTCAGCAGTTCCTCCACCAAAAGGACACTTTTTTTTTTTATATTTTATGATTATGAAGGCACAGAGGACGTACTTCTTGGATTCAAAAGTACATAAATAGGATTTTTGATTTATAAACCAATGGTGTATTTTGGAAGTAAAAACCTTCAGAATAAAAAATCTTTAAATTTTGTAAATTTTGTAAGGCATCATCTTTTTTCCATAATTTTGCCTCAAAGTAGGTGTGTTTAGACGGTAGCCTACTTTTGAAAGTACTTACTTTCGACCCAGCAATTAAATAACTCTACTTGCAAGTATGTCCACACAGGACGTACTTGTAAGCCATCTCACAAATAAGCATGTGATCTTCATTGGTAAATTATGCACAATCAAAATAGGATTGGATCATCCAGTCCACATAAAGGTCATGCTTACTTGCATGGTTACATGGCCCTAGAATTTTGAAAGTAGCAAGTTACATGTGTTAGACATCTTGCATGTAAAATCGTCGAAAGTAACTTGCAAGTGCTTTTAGACGGACACTTCTGTTAAGTTTACTTTCGAATGTAGTTACTGTTGACAGTAAATTGACTTTCTTTGCGACCGTCTGAACAAGCCTACTATGAAGCATTTGCCACACCCATTTGTTACCAAAGATTTCTTTATATTTACAGGTGGTAAGACTACCCATCTAGCTACCTTAATGCAGAACACTGGTGTCCTTGTAGCATTAGACAAATCAGCTGGCAAAATTAAAAGAATACAAGAGAATGCAGCTAAACTCAAACTAGATATGGTGAAAAGTTATGCCTATGATTCAACAAAATCATGTAAGCCTCATGCACAACTTGTAGAAGGTAGGTAGGCCTATATTGTGTGTATGACTTCTCTATAGTCTATCTACCTCCAGTCACCGGCACTAGCTTTGACATTCAGCGTGTGCTGTGTTGGCTTAGCATGGTTTCTTATGCAGCATGTTGATCAGGGGCAATTAGTGGGTTTTTAGCGGGTTCGTAAAATATGTACACGCACCAAGTAACGCTAAGCTAACTCAGAACACGCTGAACTATAAAGCTATGCTACTGGGTATAAATAGCATGTGATGATATTATCAACTGTGGCTAATATATCGGTTATTGAATTTGAAGTTATAGGCAAAAACAATGAGCAATAAACAAAAGACATTTTGTACAAAAAGTGAAAAGTGGGGACAAAATAGTGCCCATGAAATGTTTGGTTTCTAACTAAAAACAAAAGCAAACAGGTAATTGAGACCTGTGATCACAAAAAAAACCAAAGTTGCCAGGGAAGAAAAGGATATTATATAGTCCATTGAACTTGTCATAAAGCAATAGAAAACACACAAATTCTTCTATAAAATATTGACTTTTGAACACCAAGTGAAGGGAGGTAGCAATTCTGGCAAGTAATATCATAAAAAAGCTTATGATCCAGAGATTATCTATAGTTTGGACGTAACACATAACTAAAGATTGGTATCTTTCCTCTCATTTTGTGGAAACAGGTCTCAAACGTTAAATTAAATGTTTAATTTGCATTGCAGGAACATGGAACCCACCTTACCCACCAGGTACATTTGATAGGATTTTATTAGATGCACCATGTAGTGGATTAGGTCAAAGACCACAGATCAAGAATAACATCACACTCAAAGATTTACAGTCTTATCCACCGTATCAACGCAAACTCTTTGCGACAGTAAGTGCCGACTACTTCCCAAGATTAAGGAACATTTCTTTATATTCAGAATAAAGAACAAAGAGATTAAGTTAGGAGAGTTTGAACTCCATTATTGGTGCTCATGCTATGTGGGTTTTTTTTAGCAAAGGCCCAAAATTATTTATAACATTAATTGACAGATACCACTAACAATTACACACTTAAAATTGCAGTTTGGTTCAAAAACTAATTTTTCTCACCATATGAGGCATTTTGTGGTGGAATGCAACCTCTCCTTGAATAACCTCTTTGGTAAAGACAAAAATGCTCTTTGCATTATACATTACTCACTCACTCAGGTACCATCCTCATCCTGGGGTGAGCTGCAGCCATTTGCATCAGTGTTGTAATGAGCCTCCATTTGCATCTGTGTTGTGCAGACAGATGAGTTGCAGTGTAAGTGGCCATTCCCGTCCAGTATCTCGTGTTTGATTCCCATGATGTTCATGGACATCCTCTACCTTGGGTGCCTTGTGTTTTTCCCAGCAACAGGGTTCTAAAGTTTGTTTGGCTTATCATAGGGAAACATTATTTGGTTTTTGTTACTGCGCGCATCAATAAAGTCCCTACTCACGCTCGCGTAAATTCACATAAGCGTGCATCAGTCATGTATTATGCAACATGCAACTAGTGTAAGTGATGCGCCTTACTGCGTGCACGCCATTCTATATCAATATGTGGATGTTATGAATCTTCTTCTTTTTTTTTTGGCTTTTATAATCCGAATAAACTTTAGCAAGATTTCCTGCACTGCCTCTTGCAGTACTGCCGCTTGTGTTTTTCTTTTGGATAAATCTGTGCAAGGACCTGTTCATTAGTGTGTTTGTATTGCCAAGTTTTTTTTGTACAGCTTATGAAAAAGGGTCAGGGAAATTAGTGGTAAGAATTAAAGAAATTTTTTGTCCAGCAACATACAGACACAGTCTGGGGAGAATGAGACACATTATCAAACTACCCATATTCCCAATTTGCAGATCTTTAGTTTCTTATGACTTAAACAGTAAAACACAGTGCTCCTTATTTTTAATAATTGATCAAACTCATACAGAACTCACTATTATTTATTTTTCAGCCACTAATCATCAATTTAAGTAAAAAAGGAGGAAAACCAATGAAAGAAATGTAAAAATTTATTAGCTGTAAGAAGGACACAGATTAGTGCAAATTTCTGCCCAAGTCAAAGTTTAGCGTGTCTCATTCAGATTATGTCCATTCAACTTTGAGTTATTTTCTTGTTATTCCTTACAGGCTGTTGAATTGTTAAAACCAGGTGGAGTTCTTGTATACAGCACATGTACCATTACAACAGAGGAGAATGAAGGACTAGTGCAATGGGCCTTGAACACATTTCCAGACATGCAACTTGCACCTCAGGTTGGTATACAACAGGTTATAGTTGTGTAGACTATAATTGAATACCGAATTAAAAAGACTAGTTTGTGTCTGAAGTTAGGGCAAAGGCGCAGCATGATTGGTTGCTGACCTGTGCAGTACAGCATTTGTGGTCTGGTTACCAGGACGTCATACGCAAACTAGTCTTTTTAATTCGGTCTTCAATTATATTAAAGACATTTTCACAGCAGAAAATTCCTTCATTCAGTTAGTTCCGTGTGCATTCACATTACCTTTAATGATGATTAAATGAAGATTCAGTTCCGTTCACTAATACATAAGCCTGCTAGCACTCAGTCAGTGGTTGGGTAGTGACAAAGTACTCCAACTGGAAACTGTTAGGCAACTTGTTCAGCAGTAATGAGCTTGAATGAAGCTTTTGTTCATATTTCAAAATTGCTTTATTTGATTAAGCAAATCAAGTGAAACTCTAGTTTCATCAAATGAACATTACTGTAAAGCATGATATTATCACGGTATTAAATTATTGGCGATTTGAACTGTTCAGAGCAAGTTTGCGATTAGTGCACTGCAAATGGAATGAATGAAGGACTTGGGAATCAACTCTGTGAACATAATTATTTCAGGCTTTGACTTTTGATATGAGCGAGATCACAGAATTAGAGAAGAAGATCCGAGACTCCCTATAACGCCATGTACAATTGCGCCTTCAACTATAGGGAGAAAATTTGGGGTATTCGGGTCCTTGCCGACGGTGCGCGGAGATGAATGCAAACAATTCTGCATCTCATCTGAAGCGTATTGGTACTCGCATGAAGGTCGCATCAAGTGCGTCTCTCAAATGCATCCATCATCCATGTCGTGCTTGCATGGCAACAAATGCCACAAGCACATTCCAAGGGAAACCGAATACCCCAATTTTTGCTCCATGGCTGTATCAAGATGGCGGTTGAGTCCCGGTTCTCCTTCTCTAATTTTGTGGTGAGATCAAATCTCTCCTAAAAGTTCTCCCTCCTTTTTCCAGATAGGGATATTTGTCTCACCTGCCAGTTCAAAAAATCTCACAAATATCCAAATTTAATTATGAGATTGGGAGTAGTCACTATTATGTGATCCATTTCATAATGGTCTGTGAACTTTTATTTTGTTTTTCAGATTCCGCATTTGGGAGGTTCAGGTATGTCATCACCAGATCTCTCCCTGACTGACACCCAGCTAAAACTCCTTCAGCGATTTGACCCATCAATCATCATGACAACATCCAGTGTACCTAAGTATAACATGGACACTATTGGCTTCTTTGTCGCCAAGTTTGTGAAACAAAATAACAGGTGATACATCATACTTAGTAAAATTTAATAACATTCAGAGCCACATGCCAAACCAAAGAAAATAGCAGCAGAGTATATGCATGGCTTGTAGCTATAGTCCGTCAACTCAGAAGTACAAAGTAAATAAACCTCGGAAACTGGAGGTATGAGAATAATTATTTCAGTGCAACGCGTGTGTAAATGCTTCTTTGGCGCGTCAACTGCTGCACGATTTGTACTTGCCGAGCGCACCACGCTCTTTATGCGTTGCGTTTTTTAACACACAGTGTGTGTGGTGCAAAGCATCGACCCCCGATGCCACAGATTTGGATTGTACTTCTAGGTTGAAACAGTATAGGTTTAATAGACTTTTTCAAATTGAAGTATACCGAAGACAACCGTTTGTTTCTGATGACCCAGTTTATAATTTTGGGTCAACAGGCAGCTGATGGGTGCAGCACTTACGCTAGTTGCCATGGTTGCGTTTTGAGAAATTATGTCACTGTTGAGCACTTTCACACAAGAGTATTATGATGCATACGTACCTGGTGTGGGTGGCATGGTTTTCTGAACGTTTCCGATGTTGATTTAAGGAGTATTTCGTGATCCTAGCATCCTCTTTTTATGACATTTTTCAGTAGATATCCACGAAAAAACTTTATAGTAAATTATACCCAAAATTTCAGTTTATTCCAATTTTGCCTTTGCGAGTTATGCATGATTATTTGTATTACACTGCTCCATAGACCAAATTTGGCGACATTTTTGCTAAGCGAATTAATCTGCAAGAAATGTTTGGTACATAAACATTTTGTAGCCAGAGGTATCCAGGGATATAAAAATCTCAACTTTTTTTGAGAAAAGTGGGGAGATGAGGCTGTGGATCTCGAAAGGCCCTATAGTAGAGAGCATGCTAACAGAACAATAAATTGGCTGGTAGAGTATAACAAAGAAGATTTATATATATAATGAGGTGCATTGGGTTTCGGCCATGACAATATTGACAAACATAGAATCATGACAGCAAATCCAACAATTATATATATTTGATCATTATTAACTGAAGATTAACATGTGTATATTTTCTGTTAGCTTTAGTTCGCTTCTTTCTTGTTCCTTCCGTTTCTTTTTCTTTTTTTCATTCTTTCTCTCCTTTTATAAATGCGCTTTATAAATATCTATATGTATGTATATATTTTCAAAAAAAGAAACTAGCAATAAATACAAACTGCAATCTACCGCTTTTTGTTTTTGTTTGTAAATTATTTTGCATAGTCACTTTAGTAGATAACATGCATGTTTAGCTCATTGAATGTTTCCATATACTTTCTTTTACGTAACGTTTGACAGGTGCTTGTTTCACTGGGTGCAATATTGAATCCTGTGAGATAACCTATACTATGATCAGCTAGTAATAGGCGAATATTATTTAGTTTTTGTTACTGCAGGAGTCAATAAAGTCCAACTTACGGCTGTGTAAAATCACCAAAAGCGAGCATCGGTCACAGAATATGCAGTTTGTGTAGGTTCTGCTCCCAGCTGTATGTACGCCATTCTATATTAATTCACGATGTTATAACGATGTCCTGCCTATTACAAGCTGATCAGAGTATAATTCTGTAGATCATATACACATGCTTAAGGTGGTTTGTTTGTACATATGTGGGGCAACTGTGTAAAAGCACTCACATCGCTTCGTAATTCAAAACGGAAAGTATAAAAGGGGGAGAGATCTGGGGTCTGTTATGAGTCCAATATGTGTTCTGAAAAAGGATTTTTAAAACCAAATGATTAATATCCTACTGGTCCAGATGCTGAACAAGCTTTGATGAGTAACAGTATATAAGTAGAAGAAGTTCGTCAAAAATATTAGGATTTTGAGGAAAAAATAAAGTATGATTGCGTTTTTGCCCCAGAATTTTGCAGATAACACATTTGTTTGTAATTGTCATTAGCTTGAGGCTTTTTATAAAAAGATTTTCAAAATAATAAAAAATGCCAAGCAAAAAAAAATAAGGAACATTAATCATCACATCTTTGCTTGTCATTTCGTCGACGTGTCCTTAAAGAACTTTAGCAAAATTACCCTCGATTAGCGAGGGTAATTAATTTTGTTTCACTGGTTTCATTTTCTGATATTGGATTTCATAATTTGATCTTATATACCTCGACACCTGCTGATGTTTGACCTTTTGCATGTCAACACATTCCTGGTGCTCTGGAGGTCAGCTGGGCAGGGAGTGAGTTTCAGGGCTGGAATTGCCAGAGGGCATATAGTATGGTGACCCAAGTGAAGTCCAGCTGGTTAGGATGACAGATTGACCACTGTGTTTTTAAGACTAACTTTCATGCTCATGGCAATTGCCATGGCAACTGGCTGTCAAAGCTGAAAACATTTGAAGAAAGCATGGATTCAAAAGTTTTAAGGATATGTACATGAAATGTGTATTTTTTAGTTGCCTTGGCCAACAAAATGTTTGAAGTTACCAAAAGTGGGTGTATCCTTCGTGTAAGAGAATACCAAACAAATCCTAACCCTAGTCCTACCCTAACCCTAAATCCTAACCCTAACTCTAATCCTATTAATATTCCGTGCTCTCTTATACTAAGGATAAACCCAAAAGTGAGCAACTGAATAATGTTTCAGGCATGATTGTATTAAGATTAGTACAAACATCCTTGTGTTTGAAAAGCGCAAGGCTTTCACTCTGGAAAGCTGCATCTATTTCGTGATCTTTATCAATATCATTTATCCCAATTACTAGTCACCAGAAAGCACTGTATGACACCGGAAAGACCACCTGTTTTAGGTGCTCAGTCTACATATATGAATTTCTCCAAGTCTTGGATTAACAGCCAATAATATAATATGTCCATTCAGTGTAAGACTGTAGTGGAAGCAGTGACTGTGTGTTCAAAAATAGTTTTAAAATGAATAAAGTGCTACAATTTGCTTATATTCTATTGTCAAACAATTTATGTTTCAAACATATATGTATAGATCAAAATGATGCAAGAACTGTTAATACCACAACATTCAAATAAAAAGAGTTTCTGATCCACAGCTTTTATATTTGAGAATATTGCCTTTTTTTCTTAGAGCTAATTAAATTATTACACTGAGGCACTTCTTCAACTACAGTCTTTTAATAATTTAAAAATTGGTTTTCTTAACATCCTGTAATATTTTTAGCCCCAACTTACTGGAGGCTTTTTGTGCAAGACAAATGAACAGTGATAGTGCACCACGGGGGAGTACCTTGGTCCGTTGGCTGGCCAATCTTTCTGTGTGCACATTTATGTGCTTCTGCATGATGATGCAATCGCATCATGTGAGATACTTGTTCTCGCAATTGTTTGGTGCTGTAGCTTTTGCGGCTTTTGGTCCTGTTGGGGCTAAAGTGGGTTTCAAAATTATTCAAATTCAAGACAAGCCGAAATAATGCTTTAACAAAGTGCAATATTTAAATTCAAAACATGTTTATTCACTACTACTTGTACATGATTTGAGGAGTGGTAAGAGGCCTCATCCCATCCCATGAAAACTGGCTCTGTTCAAGTCAATTTCACACTTCAAACGAAGTTTATACAAAATAGGCCTGTGCAATTTCACTCTTCTTGGAAATGAATCCGAACGTTGACACCCCCAATGATACCAGTATGATATATCTGAATAACAGTGATTGATTATTTTCATTAACAACATTTTTGTAAGAAATATAATAAGTAGGCCAAATTACTCTGCAAGTGATAGAATGAAAAGCAATCCAATAAAGATACAATTTGAAATTTTTATAGTCAATGTTGGAGCTTCGTTATACTGCGCCAAAAAAGTATCCTTAAACTTGGAAAAAATTATACCATACTTGGGTAAATTTATTTGATTAAATAGATGCACTATCTACAGACCTGAAACTTTTCCTCTTTTCATCTGATTTCCCCTTTTTATTCCTGAAATTTATGTGTTTTCTTTTATTTTCAGCCCATTTTACCCTATATTTACGCTGTTTTTCAGCGTTTTTGGGCACTTTCAGTTTATTCCCTCTTTTTTATAAAGACCCTGTTTCAGGTCTGTCTGTATCTCCAATCCTGCACATTATGACACCACATTAAATCCAATGTGACCTCAAGAAGTGAATTTACACAAGCATTTGATTAGACGAAGGTCCAGTTTTAAAAGTGACAAACTGTCCTATACTGTACGAGGGTACAAGGCAAAAACATTCCAACAAGCGCAACAAAAAGAGATAACAGTTTCTTCAGTCAAAGTTTAGCAATAAGTTGTTATTTCATTTTTCTTCTCTGTTCTTTTTACAACTTTTATTTTATTTCCAGTTCTTTTGTTTCAGTTTTCTTTTGTTCCTTTTGTTTTAGATTTTAAAATCTAAAAACAGGCGCGCATAAACTAGCCATCCACCACTCTCAAACCAGAAGTCTAGTCCGTGGGTTTTTGAATAGGCTAGTTTGTCAATTTTAAAACGGGACCTTGGTCTAATCAAATGCTTGTAACTTTACTTCATGAGGTCATGCTGGATTCAATGGGGTGTCATAATGTGCAGGATTAGATAGTGCATCTTTTTATAAAATAAATTTACCTAAATATGGACTAGTTTTAAAATTAGTATTTTTTTCAAGTGTAAGGATACTTTTTTTTGCCCACTACACTGCTATTTTCTTACTTTTGTCGATTTTTCTTATTAAAGGCTATATAATTAATCGGAATATTACAGACTTAGGCCTATTCTTCGGCTTTCACTTTCAGATATTCGTATTCTTTAATGCAGATCAGCATTAAGTAGCATAGCTGACTGTATGGGTATTTCTGTAACAAGTTGAACTTATTGATACGTCATATGAATATAAAAGTGTAATGTTGAGTCATAATTTTCAAATTTCTTCGTCAATTCTTTTGAAAGTCACATACGTTACCAACGTTCATATTAAATCTAATCATCATTTTACAAACAAAAAGGGGTAATCCAACGGATGAAGACACAAAACACATTGATCAATAAAGGATACCTTGAACAACTGGAAAGAAACAAAAGACTAGATCGTGCGTAGAGGGGAGGGAGCTCAAAACAGCAGATATAGGCATTAGAAGTAGGTAAAGGTTGATAGCCAAAAATTATCAGTTCCAATGCTCACAAAAGTGCTAAACTTGCAAAAACAAATCAGTTACTGGAATCAACTAAAACATGAACTTTATATCTTACAGTATATAACATGATTGGTAATAATGTTTGTGACAAGCCATAGGAATGGCCTCGTGAGTGTGAATATTGATGCACCCCCTATGCGACAGCCAGTGTGTGCTCCAAATTGGATCAAGTTGAAATATAACATTGTGCATGTATCGACATTTTGCATCAATCTACTTCATATACCATAGGTATCCAAGCGTTGCTATTGCTTCACTACTCTCAAAATCATCGTCTATCTGTTCATCTTCATTCTCCAAAATTTCTTTTCCATCTTCCCGTTCGTGATCAATGTCATCTAATGCCTGTTTGGATTCTGAATGAAAATCCGATTGTCCGTTATCAACCTTTTTTCTTTCCTCCGGATGATGATCATCATCAACGTCGGACTCTTTCTGTTTCTTATGTGTATGTTTGATAGCTGTGATCCCCGTCCCGAGCGTCTTGGGATTCTTTTCATCATTGCTATGCTTATTGTTTCTATGTACCAGCTTTCCTTTGATCTCGACTTGTTCTTTATCGGTATCATGTTCTTTTCTATTCTCCAAGCGCTTTAAGTTCTGCCGACTATGTTTAGGAGATTTCTTCTTAGCAGGTTTTTTCATTTGCTTTAAAATGTCATCATCTTCTGTGTCCTGGTCTTCCGCCGAGTCCTCATCATCTGCGTACTTGTCTTCCATGTCATCGTTGTCTTCTGTGTCTTCATCTTCCATGTCATCTTTCATGTTCTCATTCTCTTCAACAATATTATCTTCGTCATCGTCCATGTCCTGATCTCCTTTAGTGCCCTCTTTTATATCCTTATGTTCTTTGGGATCCACGTCATCGCTCTTAGTGCCCTTTTTCTCTCTCCTCTCTCGCTCTTGAATTTCATAATCGTTATCCTCTTTATAATCATCCGCTTCATAACTATCATACCATTCGGAAGCTCCATCATCCACTGCATCTTTTTGTTGTTGTTCATTTTGGTACTTTGTATGTTCATAGACAGTAACGAGTTCTCTACTGTCTATGCTATGTTGTTCGTCTCCTTCCACCTGCCCCACGTTGTTTCCATAGCTCTCAATTTCTTCAGGAACGGTGCTTAAATAGTTTTTATTTCTAAAGTTTCGCGATTTCCCTTCCCTTCTATCCTTTTTTCCACTTTTACCACATGGTGTCCTTTGATCTGCTTCTTCGTAAGTATCATCATCATCATCATAGTCCTCCCTCTTTTCTTGCTCCATTGTGTAATAGCTATCCTCTTCATAATCGTCATCATAATCTTGATAATTCCACTGATCATTTACTGGAATGTCGTCCTCACTCCTGCTTAAAATATTTCTCTCTCGCCTACTTTTCCCGCTGGTGTATGTGTTAGTAGCTTCAACACTAGCTTGGTCACGTGCATCTTCAATATTTTTCCTTTTTGCTTTATTGTTCACTTTATTCCTGACCAGATTTCCCCATTTGTGTTTGTTAGTAACTTGGTTACTTTTACCGTCAACATCCTCCTCAGATTCGGCATCATGCATACGGTCAGCAAGATTATCTGAATATATTTTCTTTCCTTGAACACCGCGGACTCGCTTTTGTGACCTGTCTTTTCTCTGTCTGTTGTTGAATTTCTTTCGCGCATCCCGTCTTTTTCTCCATTTCGTTTCCCTCCTTCTTAGCTCTTTCTCATCATTTGAAACATGATGGGGCTCTTCTATACCATATTCAAATTTGTTTCTTCTCTTCATCATTTTGTTACTTTTAGCAGTTGGGTCGTATGTGTAGTCGTCATCAAAATAGCCCGCTTCGAGATGTTTCTTAGTGTTGACTCTCATGCCTTCTCTGTCTCTGTTTATTGCATTATCTTCCCTCTTTCTCCTGCCGTAAATTGCGTAATCAGTTAACTCATCTATGTAATTGTCGTAATCACCATTTTCATACTCTTCGTCACCATGGTCACTGAGTAGCACTCCTTGCTGCTCTTGTTGAGTTTCTTTTATCAACTGGTCCTCAATACCATGAATTTCTTTTCGGTGCTCTTGTTGGGGATGTCCTGTATGTACGTCAATGGCATGACTTGTATGTTTAGTTTTGTTCACTTTATGGTGACCTAGTTTCTTATTTGGTGTGCACACACACTGACAGGCATCATTGCTCTCCTCATATATTTTATCATCGGCAGCTTTGCGAGCTACTCTCCCATCAAGTTCTTGTGGCGTGTTTCCTATTTTTCTAGTTTTCGTGCAAACACATTTGCACGTGTCATACGTTTCCTCATAGAATTGAACATCGACAGGTAAATTAGGAAATTCTAGATGATTATTTTGTTTCAATTTTCGCCCATTTTTCGTACGTCCTTGCTTGGGTTGTTTCACCCTCTCTGGCTTGCTTGTCGTTTTCTTGCTGCTTTGTCTTTCAGGAGATGGTGATGCTGGATGGTGGTGGTGGTTAGCTTCCTGACCACCACCCGCCACCTGCATTGAGGTATCGGGGCGGCTCTGCCTTTTAGGTGCTGGTTGTTTCTTTCTGGGACGTGACGATTGCTTCTTCTTTTTAGAACGTCGCGGTGGTTTCCTCTTTCTAGGACTTCTAACATTTCTGAACTTCATTTGGCTTTCATATGTCCTATTCTTTCCTTCGATTTCACCCTGAAGTAGTTCCTCTGGTGGATTTCCGGGGTTCTTGTCTCCATCGATGATCCAATCAGTAGGTCTATGATAGTGAAGTGGCACGGCTTCGCGAATTTCACCAAAAGGCTCACTTGTTTTTGCAGAAACATCTTGAAGTAGTTCCTCTGGTGGATTTCTGGGGTTCTTGTCTCCATCTATAATCCAATCAGTAGGCCTATAGTGAAGTGGCACGGCTTCGCGAAGTTCACCAAAAGGCTCACTTGTTTTTGCAGAAACATCTTGCATAGCATCTCCGGTAGCTGTTGGAGTGTCGAAGTCGTGGATTAAAGCTTTGTGGAAAGAAAAAAAATCCATGATTGAAAATTACATATGCAAATGTCAAATTTGCCATAATAATGATAAAATAATAATAATAAAAATACTCAATTTGACATGTCTGAGAATTCCGCTAAACTTTGAGGCTACCCGAGTGTAGACTCTTCCTATACGGATGCGCACCCCAGGAGATTACATTGAAACGTTAATGCGCATCCTGCTCTTGTATGGAGGTAATCGCCCATTTTAAACTGGACAGCATAAACAAGCGGCAGCTGTCTTTGGAAAACTTTTCTTACCACAATAATCCACAAGGTCAATGAGATGATAACCATGTTCCTGACAGTCAATTTGTAGACTGATGATGTCGCCAAGCTTGGGTTTGCTGAAGTCATTCGGGTCAAAACTACCACAGTTGCATCTGAAAATAGATCGTGGTTTATTTTCAATATTATTATTGCTGCTATGTAGGCTCATACGTTCCGGTAGTTAAAATAACCAAGACAATTTTAAAACTTTCAACGGAAACTGAAGGCAAATAAATAAAATATTTACCTGCTAATATTTTCGGTAACTAACTGTTACTATCCTCAGGCAGTGATGACTGGCCGACTGTCTTCTTCACACTTGGATGATTTTGGTGTTTCTAGAAGACAGTCGTAAATTCTCTTAGACCTATTGTGTCCGGGATTGTGTCTAGCATCGGCTCGGTGACCCATGACATTGCTCGGTTTGTAGCGGACATTATTTCACCACTTGTCGGCAAGTCGGAACACCACGTTCAGAACACTCAAGATTTTGTTGATCTATAGTCAAGGACTTGCATGTTGATGAGGATGGGTCGCTGGTTTCCTACGATATTTCAGCTCTGTTTACCAGCATCCCGATTGATAGCGCCATAGTTGCCATCAAACGCGCACTCGAGGAGGACGACACTTGGGAAAACCGGACTTATTTGAACATTGATCAAGTTCTCAGACTGCTTGAATTCTGCCTCTCCGCAACTTACTTCGTGTTTGACGACCAATTTTACAAGCAATGTCATGGCGCGGCACTGATGGGTTCAGGCTTGCTCGCCCTTGGTTGCGAACCTATTCATGGAACGTTTTGAGAAGGAAGCTTTAAAATCCGCTCCTTGCCCACCGAAAATTTGGCTTCGTTACGTCGACGATACTAACGTGGTGTTAAAGACTGATACAATTCAGGAGTTTACTGATCATATCAACAACGTAGACACTGACATCAAATTCACCATCGAACCTGAGAACAATAAACAACTTCCGTTCTTAGATACTCTTATCACACGAAAGGAAGACGGTAACTTAAACTACAAGTATACCGCAAACCCACGCATACGGACCAGTATTTGTACTTTGAAAGCCACCATCCACTTCAACACAAACTTAGCGTGGTCAAAACACTATTCCATAGAACGGACAATATGATCGTCACCGAGAAGGAGGATCGCGATCAGGAACTTTCGCATATAAAGGGTGCGCTTTCCAGATGTGGATACGAGAACTGGACTTTTTCTAAAGCTAGTCAGAAAAAGAAACCAAAAACCAACAGCACTGCAGTCACATCTGGCTCTGGCTTTCAAAGAAAGCCGCCTCTCACGCTTCTCCCGTATGTGAAAGGAGTTTCAGAGAAACTCAAGCGCATTTTTGGCACCTACAACGTTCAGACCGATTTTAAACCGCTCAGTAGGCCCCTACTCTCCGTCAACAGCTTGTTGCTCCGAAGGACAAGTCCAAGATTGTAGATCAATCAGGTGTGGTGTACCGTATTCCGTGTTCGTACTGTGAGAGTGTGTACATCGGCGAGACTGCACGGGCTTTGGGTGATCGTCTGAAAGAACACACGTCACAAAGCAACAGTGCAGTCAAGAGTTAATTCTGCTGTCGCAGAAAATCTTAAGAACACAGGTCACAAATTGGACTCCCCCAATATCAAGATTGTTAAGAAAGAAAGCAAGTTCCTAAATCGCAAGATAAAGGAATCCATAGCCATCAGACAGGAAAAACACGTCAAGCTCAACAGAGACGGGGGCCAGGATCTTCCGAGAATTTACGACTGTCTTCTAGAAACACCAAAATCATCCAAGTGTGAAGAAGACAGTCAGCCAGTCATCACTGCCTGAGGATGGTAACAGTTAGTTACCGAAAATATTAGCAGGTAAATATTTATTTATTTGCCTTCAGTTTCCGTTGAAAGTTTTAAAATTTTCTTGGTTAATATTATTATTGTTTATTTAATTGTAATAATTGTAACAATTGTAAATTTAAAAAACATGCTGTATTAATATTATCATGATTATAGCCTAGGATGTTAAGCAATATGCCTATGCGTGGGGCCATTTCTTTTTAGGCCATTATGATGTTTTGCCTGTTTGGAAAACGCTGCTACGTTGGCTTTTTTTCCGCTGCGGATAGACCTACAGTCAACTGACAGAGATGTGCAAGACATCCTGCACATCCAACAACCCATCTTTTACTTACCGAATCAGAACTGGTGCAGAGGGGAGAAACAATTGGTTTGCAACAACGCCGAACGTGTCCTTACAGATGAGTTCAAGACTTGGCAGGGAACAATCGCAGCCTTCCAATGTGCAAGGAACATTTTCCTCCATATCAGTCAGGAATACGGTCCTCCCATGTCCCGTATCACACAAAGCCAACGTTAACAGAATTATTGGCAATGTGAGCAAATGCTGGCTTCGTGCTCGCAGGCCAAGTTTGACAACCATTTTAACCGCTTATTCTTCTTTGGAACAAGAAAAGTGAAAAAGAAGTGGAATACAAAATAAAGGATTAGGAACGGATACAGAATATGAGATGGGTGCAGTGCAGGCATAGAGCTCGTCTCAGATAAATATCCCATGCAGTTGCACTTTGTAAGATTTTCAAAAATATTGGTTAAGGAACGCGTCCATATTTGTAAATTCCGCTAAGTTGAATGAACGAGGGTCATTTCTTCTGATCACAAGGATTTCAAAAATGTGTAGTTTGTGCTATCTACGACTTCTCGACTTAAGTTATTCTACCAAAAACCTCATTTTGGGTCAAAACAGCACATGGTTGTCCAGGGGTACAAATTTCAACTTGATCCGATTTTCAAGAAACAGTATAGTAGACCTACTGTTAAAACATCTAAATGTGACGTGTCATGTCAAAAGGAGACACTTTTGGGCAGGTTATCAATTTTAAAGTTAAATATTTAATCTTAAATATATTTTGCTCCACAGCGCCGTTTTCTCCAATGAAATCGGACATTCCTAACCGAAGATATTGAGTTCATATAAGTTTATGGTATTATAAAATTGGCAATTGAGATATCGGCCTTTAAAAATATTATTGACAATGTGAGTAGGAATTACCTTGAAAAATGTCTCAAAAATACAAGATGCCAGCTATATTCCGGTCTGAAACTATCAGACAATATTTTTAACATTAATAACATCACAAATTCGCAACAAACCCAAATTGTGAAAAAAAATCACCCGGGCAGATTTTTGGCTATTTCTTCATTTACGATCCTACCTAAAAGTATCTCGCTTTGACATGACAAATGTACTCTTTACTTATTGCAAAAGTCAACGATCAACAGGGCCCTATGGCCAGCCAATGGCATTTGACATTTTCAACCTCTATCTCAGTAGGTTAAAACTATTCTTTTATGATTCCTGTCAGCTAGAGCTGCCACCATTTTTGTCAAAATCGGGCCCAGTTGAAACCCAGTTTTACCCCTGTACAACCAAAATGTGCCGTTTCAACCCAAAAATGAGGTTTTTGTAGAATAACTCTGAGTGTAAGGATATGCCGTAGGCGTAGATAGCACAAACTATGCATTTTTGAAAGCCTTGTGATTAGACGAATAATTTGGCGTGTCTGTCGACAAGGAGCTACAAGGTTGGGGCATCTTCAGTATTACTTCACATTTTTACCCCTGTGTGACTTTTCCTGATCAAATCTGAAACACCTCCACATGCACATAATATGCCTTCACATCTTGAAATAAACTTTGGACCATGTAAGTTCATGTTGCCTACTTCATGTGTGTAGGCCTACAAGGCCTTTTATCACAAAGTGCACAATGATTCAGCTTATCAGATGTACTAGTCTAGGCCTATGACCTCTCCCTCACTCCCTCTCAACGTATGTTTGCAATTTGAAATGTTGAAAATTCCAACCCGAAAGCGCCAAGTCCCAAGATCACAAACGTAATCAGGATTTTTGACTCCCCCTCCCTAACATGCATGCTAACGAAATTTGTACTTTAGTTTATCATCATGTTTAGGGAGATCTTTTCTTTTCTGCCCTCCTTCCAACATTAAACCTTGTCTTCAAAGTGTTTAGCAACTGTTTAACCTTGATGCAAAAGTAAACCTTGATGCAAAAGTAATAATTTTAAAAAAGATCGCCATAAAGATTTTAGAATTTTCTGGTTCGCCAAGACACATCAGGAACAAATAATTATGAGGATTTTGTATACTCACCAAATTGATGTTTTAGTCGCTGTATCTTTAAAAAACACCTGAAGTCGCAAAAAGTAACAGAAATCTCAAGTTCAGTTTGCAAGAATGGCACAAATCAACTTGGAAAAGGAACAGTAACTTGCTCGAGTTAAACGCGCGATTCCGCGTGAATGTATGAGCGCAACTGCAGCGAGTGCTAAATTGGCGCGTCGTAACGCTTGTCCGCACACAGCAGGCCTACTTACGCGCATAAGGCGTAAGCAGATTAGCCTACTAATGTCAAACTGGCCTCTCACTGGCTGCACCACTGAACTGGTATGGCCATTTTATTTATTTATTTATTTATTTATTTATTTATTTATTTATTTATTTATTTATTTATTTATTTATTTATTTATTTATTTATTTATTTATTTATTTATTCATTCATTCACTCATTCATTCATTTATTTATTTATTTATTTATTTATTTATTTATTTATTTATTTATTTATTTATTTATTTATTTATTTATTTATTTATTTACTTATTTATTTATTTATTTATTTATTTATTTATTTATTTATTTATTTATTTATTTATTTATTTATTTATTTATTTTTACTTATTTACCAACAAAAAAGCACCGCGACGTTGCGGTTGTATAATCAATTATGACGATTTTGGTGCTGGTGGTAGGAAACTTGTGTTTTTAGTGTAATTGACTTTCTTATTATCTTTAGGCAAAATAGGCCCTAATGAAAGGCCATTGACAAATTACACCAGTGAGTAATATTTTCTTTTTTATTCTGATGGCTGAGAGGATTGATAGACCTAAAAATCCTTGACAATTAGGCCTATTCTATTAGCAAATTAACATTGGTGTATTATCGGACTCGTCTATTATTATAAGCCTACATCATTTCTAAATTTAGTAAAATTGTACACTCGCGGGATTTTCCGTTATATATCATGATATAAAGGACATCTATATTAGAGGTCGAACGGAAACCTACGCTTCCTCTTGTAGGCCTAATACCCGCAGTATAGTGTGTCATATGCCAACATACATTGAATACCTTAATATATCAGAATTTCGGATAGAATATCTGATGGTAAACCGGGTTTTGTTTTTACTATTCTCTTTTTCTTTTTTTGGCTTAAATTTAAACTCATGTTTATAATTATGACCCGAATTATGAATTCTTCCAGGAAGAAAAGCGATTTTGAAAATTGTCCATTAAAAATTGTGTTCCCAAACATGTACATGCAGACCTACTGTGTACAAGTGGTTATTGGTAGACGGAGACGGGCAAGTATTTTTTGGCAACCCTACCATTTCGGGCATTAAAAGGTCCATACATGGATTAGGCATATTGCTCTGATCTTTTAGACAGTAAAATCTCAAAGATACATGTATAACATCATCGTATCGCGAGCACCACGATGACCTCATGAATCGCAGATTAAGATATCGAAGAAATAAAATTATAGACTGGTTATAGTTATTTGGAAAAATCGCAATCCATTCGGCAAGTTTTTGTAAACCGGGCAACCACAGCTTATTATTTTGTGTTAAATCAAGTACACTGAATTCGAATCTGTTGTCTGCCAAGCAGTATTTTGAGACCGGGGCTCTTGAGAAAAGACCCCCAAATTGTGAGGAAATTTATTTTATTCCAATAACACTTTCTTTCAATCATGTCAAATTATTCGTCTGGTCCCATGGATCCCAGAAACGTAAAGTTTGTGCGCGTACAACCTATGTTATGGGTCCCGGAACAAGCGGTCTGTGGTGGATTTGCTTGTTGTACGTGTTGCACAGGGGTAAAAAGTCATACAATTTAGGAAATTGTTCATCTAGCTTAGATCTTTCAAAAACGTTGTACACTATCTGCGATGTCTGGGTATATTGTTTCACAACTATGAGTTATATATATATATCTTCTGAACTTCATATCGCAGATAGTGCAAACTATTCCGTTATCCTGAATCTCTTGAAATTGAGGAACAGTTTGCCTCCATTTACGAAAATCGGAGAAACTTAAATGTTTAACCCATGTGGCCGTGTGTCCTGAACTCGCCACCCTTAGCGTTACATGACAAATATTGTGAATTTTTACACCAACCGGGTTTCTAATTAGATTATCTCGACAATCATCAACCCTAAACTAGCAAAAGTATACATTTTTGGAAAGCTGATGGCATAATCAATGCTAATATACATTTCAACTCATTATACAGGGTGACCTGCAAGTTATACAGGGTGGAATCAAAAAGATTTTGATAAAAAATGGGTCACTCAATGCATTGCTTATTACCAACTTCAAGTAATAAACTGGAAGTAAACAACATTCATTTGGTTAGAAGATATGGAGAGCCAAGTGACTTAGGAAGAAAACGAAATCACAGCTGTTTGGTAATCTCAGAATATAGGGTGTCCCAAAGTATGTTAGATTTTTTTTACAATTCAACATATTTTGAACCAAAAATTTTTCCCCCTAACCCATACAGAAAAAAATATGTCCATATTTAGATTCCTCGTCAAATTTCCCTTGAGAAAATCTATACTTTGACTATGATAGGATAAGTAATTAAAATTTTACAGTAACTTTTAGATTTTGAAGACATCTGCATTACTTACTACAGTGTTTAATATGACAACGGGTAGTTTTGTATGGAAAAGTTTGTATTTTTTAGACTAAACCAATCATAAATGATTAAAAACAATTAGTAGAATTGTTTAGCTGTAAGGCCATGAGTCTTTTAGATGCTAAGTAGAGTCCAAATCCAATTTACAGCCTTTACAGAAGCAGATTACGCACTAAAAATACCAATCCCATAGAGTTTGTGTGTACCACATCCCCCACCACCGCCACCCTGCCCATTCTGAATTCTATGAAGCACAGTGTCAGTATTAAAAAAGTTCAAGTATTTCTTTTTACAGGGTTGAAAGTGCATTTTATTTAGCAATAAAATGATACCACAAGCATGACAATAACTTCTTGCTTGACAGAGATATCATCATTTGTTTTGAGTCGACTTTGGCAAAATGTAACGTCGCCACCATTTTTGGTGGCGAGATCAAGACACACGACCATGTATAAAATGCAAATGTATGATCCTATTGGGTCTTTTTATTTAGGGACTGACGCGGTTCAAATACAGTTTGGCAAACAAATTGAACCAACACGTTATGACCACAACGGCTTGCCATATCGTCATCGAACTCACCCGACAAGATCCTGGGCGAGCCAATGGGTGCTTTGTTTGTTAGTATGTTTACTTGCTTACAAGTATGTTGTTGTTTTGTGTGGGTTTCTTTGCCCTAGCAAATATCAACACGTACACCAGGACTTGTGCACTTATATTTCATGTGGGCATATGAGTAAAAATATAATAGGAATTTCCCAACCGCGATATATTTACCAATGTATGACACATCTTTCATGATTGCACGTAGGCTAAGTTGACCAAAGTCCATTTTGGTGCTCTGAAGGTTAGTTGTATTTCTTTTAAATGTATAGCATGTTGTAGCCGTAAGGAAGTAGTGGTTGTAATTTCATATTAGAACCTAATGATATATATTTCAAACTCTTGGATATTTGAAAGGTGAGTAGTGGTGAGTTATTTGATTCACTTCAAAGATATTTCTAAAAATATTGTTTCTTTGTAGTTTGCCCAAGACATAGTCAGAGGTGGGTTTTATACATTATCCATTCATATTTTACTTATCTGTTTGCCTTTTTGCCTGTTACTTATCTGTAGCAGGCAAAACTTAAGTAGGCTGTAGGCCAAGGTAATTTTTCACAACTACAGTACCTAAAGCATTATGTTAGTACAAGATAATTTAATGTAAAAAAACATACTTTACATGTTATTTTCGTACAGGAGGCTAAACGTAAGCACAATGATGATGCCCTGCAGTCAGATGATCCACGGGAACCTCCAGTCGGAAACCACGCAACACTACGACGAACTCAAACCCACTGGTAAAACCAATCTCGCCAGTGACCATCACCATCTTACCGGACAAATGGTCATCGTTAACGAAGCAGTATCCAGGATTCGTGCCGGTAGAAATATCATCCAACTCACCGGTCTTCCACTCGTAGGTAAATCCTATATAGCGCAGAAAGTGGCAGAAGAGCTGTCCCAAAACGCTTTGTACTGGTTTAGTGAGCACCTGGAGAAACATGTCATTAGTCTTCGAGGAATGAAGGCAATACAGAATATTCGACAGGCAGTAATGGATGTCTTTGGATGCACGGATCCAGGTATAGCCGAGAATCCTCGCAAATTCTGGAAGGCTCTTGAGTCCACACCTGGAATGCACCTATTTGTATTTGAAAACGCTGAAATAGTCGACAAATACGATGATTTTCGAGATGACTTTCTCTTCTTCTGCACTTCTTTGTGTTACACTTCAAAGCGACTGCACTTGGTGATAACCTCGCGAATACAATTCAAAATGGAACGGGAAGTGGATACTTTTCATAGCATCGAGGTCCAACCTCTATCCACAGAAGAATCTCGGCAGCTATTTAGATCCGTAGCCGGAGATGTTGGTCTTTGGGAACATCAATTGGTTCCACTTTGCGCCGGGATTCCACATGTTCTTATCATCACAGCACGCACTATTCGTGATGATATATACACTCCGGACGAAATATTCTCTCTTCTGAAATCATCGAAGTTAGGTGCCTTTGCTATTGATGCTACTGAACACACCAAGATGCACGAAGAGTTAGAGAAATGCGTTAAGAAACTAACGAATATGTATCTGAAGAAGAGATGTGTTGATCTTGCGTACATACCAGGGACATTCAATCCTGAAGCTGCAGCTTACATAACCGGTGTTTCCGTAGCTGTTGCCAAACACGACGTGATCAGCCCGCTCCACTCCTTAAGCCTCATCTTGCAAGGTGACTCCCAATGTGAACGCTTTCAGATCCATACCTTCGTCAAGGCTCTTCTTGAAGATCGTTTCGGTTTCTTCAGAGACGAATCGCTCATACGGAATCGCTACTGCAAGTTTTTTGCGCAGCTTCTACAACGCTTGGCACCTCTTGCTGATCGCAGTCGTGGGCAGAAGTTCCACCTGATAACCCAAGAGTTGACCAACCTGGAGAAACTTCTTCAACAAGCGGTTCATCTGATTGACGAACACTACGAGTTGTTCTTTGACATCGCCTACAATGCAGAGTATCATATAATCAATCTGATGCCAAAGAAAGAATCTGTGGACTTTTATGAAGCCATCATGCATTCCGCCAAACTAAGGGACCCCAGACAGTGTGGGATACTGCTTTCATCGTTTGGGCAGGTTAGTTTGCAACACATTAATTTGTCAGTTTTCTCTTTCAGGTTTTCGAGACCCTCATTTTGCAATGTGTACACCAAGTAGTTTTATGTTGTAGTATGATTAAAAGTGTTGTCCCTATCTCTTTATGATACATAATAATCAATGACGTTGTCTTGTCAATAACTACATGCTGCATTTTTACGTTCCGCTAACTTAAAAATGGATCATTCTGTCATACCTCTCCAACAGGTGCTCAATTTCGCCCAGACAAGATACAGCAAGGCGTATGACCAATATAGAAAGGCGTTGGAATACTTGCGACCATTAGGTGATAGCCATGACTTGGCGTGGCTGTACAGTCATATAGGATATTATTGGTTTGATATGGGACACACTAAGAAGGCTGAGAGGTGAGAACTCATTCTTAAACAGAATTGTTTCGCACTTTTTGGCGAAGTACATGTATATAGCGCGTGGGTAGTGCGTAACGATGGAAGTGGGTTCCCGGTGGCTAATATTCGCTGTGACCCTAGCATGACCATATAGATGCGCAAAAGACTTATCCGAGAACATCTTTAATACATGTTATTTTAACTGCCACCGCTTCAGTCTTTCTTATACCATGTATACGAAACAGCCAGATCAAGGTGCATTAGGCACTGATATCTTCATTACGAAGGTACATCCGTCAGTTTTTGATCCCTACACCGCGCTCCTCCCCCAATGGTTGCCGTCTTCAGTCCACGAGTTTCAATCCATGCGAGCAAGTGAGTCCAACTGCGTTGTCGTCAATATGTTATGACCCAGTGTTTTGATGAACAATTGGACGGTTGCTCGGCAATTACTAGACGTGTCAGGCTATACCAGAATATCATTGAAGTACGTCCGATAAGTATCAGATCATATTTCTTGAATATGCATTTTTAATTATTACAGATACATGCGCATCGCGTACAACATGATCAAGCGAGTGAGGAAGCAGGTTGACAAAGACCAGGCGTCGTATCAAGAGAGGGGAATGGTGGTATCACAAGGCATGACTCAGATGTCATTCATGACTGACAGGTTCATGGGATGCATACAATCAAGCCTAGGAATATTATACACTGATATAGGTGAGAAAGGTTTGCTTTCTTTCATTCATTCTATGGACGGTTACTCCGTGCATGCTCAGACACTAGGGAACCAGGTTAAAAGGAAGCCAATGTGTCGGAGACATGACCACGGACTGACAACATGACGAGAGAAGAAGAGAGGTTCAAATAAATAACTAACATTCTTTGGCATGACTGTCAGTAAAGTCGTTGTATATACAGCTGTATATACCATTTTAATTTATGCACGGCTAAGTTTGGTCACCTTTATATATCTCCATTGTGTTCCAGAGCTACTTAAATTATCCTCTGATTGTGTTCGTAACCTGTAATTCTCTTAAAACCAACAGGTCGCGCTGAAGAAGCTGTCCAATACCATACGGAGTGTCTGGAGTTACGGCAAATAATTTACGGGTTCCACCCAACGTTAGGTAGCTGTTACAACAATCTTAGTGAAGCCTATGAGAAGAGCGGGGACTTGGGCAGAGCATTAGAAACCGCGCGAATTGGGATGAGAATCAAGAAGTATTTCATCAAAGATCCGTCCAATGCTGTCATTGAGTCATTGATAACCGTTGCCAGGTTGACGACTAAAACAGGTAAACATTCTGCAAGAAGGCTATCTTACTATCTAACCTCTACTTTTTGTGGTTATTTCAAAATGGACCAAAAAATCAAGCCAAAAAATTTGTATAGAATTTTTTGTTATTATTTCAACTTTTATTTTGTAAATTTTGCGTAGAGGCCAGAAAACGCAACGTCCCAATATAAGAGATGTACTTCTCATGTTTAGATAATTGAATATATGAATATAAAAACCACCTAAGTCCATACTTTGGCCAAATTGAGTTAAGCATGGGAAATTGTTGCTATACATAGGCCTGTCATATGTATGAAAGAAGAACTCAAATTTATTCTCTGTGTCTATTAAGCATGTAAAAATAGCATGTATGAAAGAATCACCCAATTCCATGATTTGAGTCTTGTAACACATTGATTGAAATCCAGTATGTATAAAAAGTCCACTTGTAACACATTCATTGCTAGAGAGTGACTTTTGAACAAAAAATGGGTTTAATAAAGGAAAGTTGGTGGTTTATATTACATGGCAGAATGCTTATCAACATTATACATACCTGTGTGCTTTATTTTGTATTATCTTACTAGTGGTAATCTCATTCAACCATTGTTGTCTTTGTATATGATTCAAACAACCACCTAAGTCCAAAATTTAAAATGAACCCCACGAAGTCCCTGAAATGCTAATCGTCATACCTAATACAGGTTAATCCACTCATTTGCACGTAAAACTTACCATATTGACCAGGTAAATCTAACTGAAGGAATTAAAATGATACACAGGTTTTTCTCTCAAAATCACTTCCTATGGACTTAGGTGGCTTTTGTATTCATGTATTCAATTATATCACTTCTTGTTGACGTTGATCCTCCAAACCGTTCGGACGCAATCATCTCGTCTACTGAAGTTTTGTTTAGGCATTTGCTTTATGACGGCGAGTTTACTCTTTGTCATAACGAGCGGCGCGTGTATCAAATTCAATTATAGTGCTGCAATGTAACTCTGGTAAGGGAATAATATAGACATTTATTATTTTTATCTGTGTGTTAATGGATGTAAAATCACAATAAATTTAATATACGTATTTCTGTTTCATTTCGTGTTAGTCATTTCCTTTCCCGTTCAATATTCCTCCTCCTTTGGGACTCCAAATCCGGTATCTCTCTCTGCCTTCCCCCTTGAGTAATTCCCTAGATTAGCATTATAGCATGTAAGCTATTACTATTAGGATAATAGCGAACGCGTTGGAAATGAAGTGGCGAAATCATTTTTCCAAATCAGTACAGTTTGTCCACTCTGAAGTACAAAGTGACAACGCGCGCGTATTCAGCGCGTAAACAGTGCGCAGTGCTGCGTATCTGCTGCTGATATGCGTGCATTCAAAGTCGGCACAATGTGTGCGTCCGCGTCGGTATTAATACAAGCTGTATCAAAATGATTGGTACCCACCAGTTTTCATCATTAATGGATGGGCCTGACACATCAAAATTCAACACAAGATCCAGATAATTTGTAGGTTAATTGTAAAACAAGTCATAAACTATACATTCTGGACATTTCAAGCGTATCCAATATTGTATTAGGAAGATACAGGCTTTTCAAAAAACATTAACATTGATGGGTACCAATCATTTTGATACACCCTGTAGACTGACTGTAGCAGTACATAATATTTTCAATTTTAAGTTAAATTGTTTAAATGGTTTCCGTCTACTCTCCTTTCCCTAATCATATTTGTCTTTTATCCAGGTGGTGATAGTAGTTACGCCTTAGGATTGCTTCGTGAGGCTTATGAAATGCGCAGAGAGCTGGGACTTCCACATATGCAAGCTGCTGAGATTCTTCATGATATTGGAATGATTTGGTATCGAAGAGGAATATATCAGAAATCTGTGGAGGTATAATTGGTTAAGGTGTCAAATAAAAGCATAGCCGTTGATTAACCCGAATTCGTTCAAGTTGCACATTGCTTTTCCGTTTGGGTACACCTTACCTCAGTTTGATCGACTGACTTATACACATCTATTGATTCATCCTATGTTGAACTCACCTGCAACCTATGACAATCTTGCAGCTTCACCCACGAATTAGCATCATTGCTCTAATTCTGAAGTAGATATGAAAACCGATCTACCAAGCAATACCACCCGGAATACCGATTGCTACACGAAAGTCGATTGCATATTAATTGGAATACAGAGTTTTGCCCTGACTTCAACACTGTTATTATTTTTTTGTTTTTTTAATCTATTGAAATTAACACTCTTACCATGCTTACTAGTAATTTGAATATATACGATGAGTTGCATTTGAAACACTATAACACCTAGTGACAACTCTTTCCGGCAATGTCATCCACAAAACACTTATAAATGTCCTTGATTATTGTTTTTTGATCCTTAATTACCCACTTGATTCGTTTGCCTCTGAAAGTACATCTGAAGTTAATTAGAAATGTACATAGCAGCATGTATACGAATACTAATGCACTTTTATCTGTTATCCAGGCATTTCAAGGTGCGATCGTCATGTTGGGCCAAATAGAATGCACAAGCCGTCAGAGAGGAGATAACCTACGAATGCTGGGTTTATCATTACAAGCCAATGGGCAAATAACTGACGCCGCGGAGAAGTTGACCAATAGCATCCAGGAGCAGGAGAGAATACCAGATGGCGAAAGGACAGAGGAGGATGCAGTGTAGTTGGCTACTACTTGTAATGAATTGAAAGTGGTAGAAAGGCAGCTGCAGTATGCAGGGGTCAAAATAAGCAGACGATAGGACCGGGCGAAAGTTTATTATTGATCACACAGGTGTATGTGGATCGAGTAGTCAAGTTTAAAAGTCCAGGGTAAAAGTGTGCATGGGTGTTTTATTTTTTTAAATTTATTTATTTGGTCACTTTGATATTAAATTTCAAAGCGCTGTTCTAGAATTAATCCTCTAATATCCATCATTTAAAAAAAAAGCAACATTGGTTGAATGGACCGACCCAGGGGGACTGACCTCGTCGGCTTGTAGTTCAAGCTTGATAGAATCTCGTAGTCTCGTTAATCCAAATTATTTTAACGAATGCACAACGCTGATGTAAATCAGTTTTGATATTCTAAAAGAGTTATTTTGGATTGGCATATTTTAGTTGTCTAGACTTGGAATTGAGACCAAAATTCTGCTGATAAGCGCCTCTGGTTTTAAATGTTCTTGCAGCATGTCGCTAAATATGTCAGGCAACATTCACCATGTTCAGCTATATCCGTCTGGAGCTACGTGCTGTGATTTTAGAAATTTTTTGCTACCAAAAGGAAAGCCGAATTAATACATCTCCCAAAACTTAAAGCTATATATAATGGCAACTTCATATGATCGATGCCTTTTACTGATAATAAAAAGAAGATGACAGGATAGTAATCTTTCGTCAATCTTGGTTCTTATGATCACACCTTGAACCTCCGGGCTTGAATCTCCTTGCAGAAAACGCCATGGAAAACGATTTCATACTAAAGCTATTGTTTTAATAGTGTTAATTTTGGCAGATATAGAACAAGCATGCACACGCGGATTAAATAAGACCTTAATTTGGTAAGGCCGGTGTTTTCCTAGTTTCGGACGACCCACCAGATAATTGTATTATCTTGCTTCGCCCGGTTTAAATATTGGCGGATATAGGACACCCGTGACACTTAAGTTGCTATGTTGCCTTGAAGGACTATTCAGTGATTTGCTCATCCAGACGATCGTACAAATCATCCAAATTCAGATTTTGGTACCTTTGTCATTGGCATAGATGTGCTAACATAGCCTGCTAGTAGTTCAGTCGAAATCCGTGTATGTAAAACAAAATAAGACATTTGACATGAATCTGTAATTTAGCTACATGTATTTCAATGGGGATTCAACTTTGTCAATAATGCTGTTTCATTGTTTTTTGCCCAAATTGTTCATTTCAAAAACACCAAATGACCATTTTAACGACGTATCCTTCATTTTTAAGGGATTTATAAAAACAACTTGTATTCTTTCGCTGAGATCACTGAATGGGACTTAAAGACCGCGTGCATGTAGGAAGTAGATAACCGATAAAAACTACAATTTGAACTCACATTGGATACGTTGTGCAGTGATTTGAATCCATTAACTAACCAGGTGTTAAACAACTCTTATTTGTAAGCGCTTCAAAATACAATACTAAAGGGAATGTGAATGCTTTTGTAATACGAGCGTATGTGCGGTGCCAGTTTCACAAAAGGCGGCAATGACAGAATATAGCCAAAATAAAACCGACATTTGTAATTATATTATATCTACTTGCCAATGTGTCTGGTGACTTGCTCCTGACGGAGTATTTAGTTCAATGGATCTAATTGTATTCTGAATTAGAAAACTATGTGACTCAAAGCTACAGTACCATTTCCCAAAAAACCCTCGCAGAATTGAATGCATCATTTTCTCTAAGCTATCATCTTTAAAACTGCACGAGTTCGTTTCCTATTGGGCCACTTAACATCTTTGATCTGATAATGCAGTGAGGTAGTAAGAATAGGACACGACAACAGCCCCATAAGGCCCCATCACTTGAAAGAAGAGTCTTCTACTTGTTACTTAACGTTTCAGGAGGTAATCTGACATCTACAATAGTAGATACTTAATATAGATTGCAGACTTGAAGTCGGTTCGACTTAGTTGATCCGACTTCAGTGTTTGCTCTCACGGCGTAGGGCCTTATAATTCTACAAATTCTCTTATGTGTGAACATTAATCCATTACACGCCCCTTAAGACAAGATCACGGCACAAGAGATACATGTTTTGCTCACATTTGTTAAAATTCATCACATGAGTGAAGTATATCTAACAATTGTCTGGCGCCATTCTTTTAAATCTGAAGCAAATTTAGCTTAAATATGGTTGAGGTAAGTTTCGTAAAGGATGTTACTGTAACATTTTTGATAAATTCAGTAAGCAAAAAAATGAGCGTCTGATTTTATAACAAAACGGATGCACAACGCCTCATTATTTCCTCAAACAAGTGAATTCGTCTTTTAGAATTAAAATTAAATCGCAACAATTAATCGCAAGCATATTGGGCTATTCCAGAAAATAATTGCACACCCCCTATAGAGGAGTACATTTTCAATCAAAGAAATGTACGGATTTCCAAGTCTGCTTACTGAAAACGACTGGAATTCCAGTTGCCAATATCACTTGAAAAAGTCTGGAAATCCAATTAAATGAAGGAAAAATGACGGAAATGTCCAAAATAAACCCTTGAATTGAGGACTTCTGATGTTGAACTATTTTTCTGCCGGATATTTTTACTTTTGGACACTTTAAAAGTCTGGATTTCCAACAGTCTCGATTGGACAAATAGTCCGGATATCCGCACACCTCTGTAGGGGGTGTACATCTATTTTCTGGAATAGCCCATTATTAAAGAACAGCACTCGGCTACTTTGAAGGTAATCTAATACAGTTGCTACTTCCAAACGTAGCTTGAGAACACATCTTTTAAACCATTGTAGATGTTGTTGCTTTTTGTGCAACAATCATTTTTGAAATTGCGATACATAAAAGCCGTTGTATGTCTTATATTATGTATCTCACGCGAATGTTTTTTTTTCATAAAACATCAGACAATAAACACGTTCTGCGGACCTTGTGCTTATTCGATTTTTTTGTTACCGCAGATCGTAATTATTTTTTTGTGCAATAAAGGTATTAAAATAAAACAAAAATTAAAATATTTTTAGCGTTAGGAATAGTCGAGAGGCGGGTGTGGAGGGGTTAATGTCAACCGTTTGTGATCAGTGCAACAAATACAATCGCGCGTTAAGACGAAGATGTAAAAGCAATTCAAAGAACATTGAATATTTAAATTCCTATCTCCCACGTTAAATCTCTCAATGCTTTTTGGGCATAGGTGCAAGCTATGTTCCCCAAAGGATATAAATTAAGATTCAATGATACCAACATAACAAGGTATTGTAGATTGCTTACAAGGATAATCGTGTTGATTTGCAAGCAATTCTTGTTTTCATCCCATTAAAAACGGATTCTTTCAAAACTAGACAAAATGCATTCAAATGAGTACAAACATAAGAGGTTACTATTTTAATTGTGATATTTGAAGTTTATGTCCAGTGTTGTTTAAATTTAGATTTGGTTTTAAAAGGAAAAAAATGAAAACTATGTGACTCAAAGCCGCAGTAAAATTTCCCAATGTGTTGTGTAAATCGTGACTACCCTCGCAGATTTGAATGCATCATTTCCTCTAAGCTATCATCTTTAAGACTGCAGGAGTTCGTTTCCTATTAGGCCACTTAACATCTTTGATCTGATAATGCAGTGAGGTAGTAAGAATAGGACACGACAACAGCCCCATAAGGCCCCATCACTTGAAAGAAGAGTCTTCTACTTGTTACTTAACGTTTCAGGAGGTAATCTGACATCTACAATAGTAGATACTTAATATAGAGTGCAGACTTGAAGTCGGTTCGACTTAGTTGATCCGACTTCTGTGTATGCTCGCACGGCGTAGGGCCTTATAATTCTACAGATTCTCTTATGTGTGAACATTAATCCATTACACGCCCCTTAAGACAAGATCACGGCACAAGAGATATACGTATTGCTCACATTTGTTAAAATTCATCACATGAGTGAAGTATATCTAACAATGGTGAGGCGCCATTCTTTTAAATGTGAAGCAAATTTAGGTTTAATATTAAACAAATGCACCGCACATTTTATGTGCAATAAAGGTATTAAAATAAAACAAAATTAACATTTATTTTGAGTTAGGAATAGTCGAGAGGCGGGTGTAGAGGAGTTAACGTAGTCATCAGTTTGTGATCAGTGTAACAAATACAATCGCGCAATAAGACGAAGATGTAAAAGCAATTCAAAGAACATTATGAAATATTTAAGTCTTATCTCCCACAAAGAATATGAATTAATATCCAGGGGTACCAACATAACAAGCTATTGGCTATAATTGTAGATTGCTTACAAGGAGAATCGTGTTGATTTGCAAGCAATTCTTGTTTTCATCCCATTCTTTTGTTGTGTGCTCTATAAATTATTTTCAAATGTTAAATCATTTATAGTAAGAACCCAAAAGTTCAACTTTCATTTAAATGACTTTGGTTTTTTCTTTAGCAATGAGTCAATTTCAAGAAAAGAGAACAGCGCTCAATCTGTCTATTTCAGTTTTCGTGATATTTACGTAGTCTGAATGCATATTTCTTAAAAGGTCGATTTTGAGAGACTTCCGATAGAAACCGATTTCACAATATTTCATTTCAATTATTTCTTTAAAAAGTTGGCTCCATACAGAATTACGCTTGAAGCATTATAGTGCCTGTAACTGACTGATATAGGACAAAACTCTTGAGGACTTCCTTTGTCATAGTGGAGTGTGGCATTGCGTTGATATAATAGGTCTGTCACACTACGACGGACTGGATTAACGTACATCACCGAATACAAAATATTTTATTCGGTGGAAAAATCACCAGTCCGGCAGAAGATTCGGTGGGATTTTGGGTCCGATTCCCGTTCGTCTCTCTATGCGTTGTGGCCGCTAATAACCCTGCAGGCGTCTTATATCCGATCGTTCAACGTCCGACAAATGACCGGATTTGGGGGTCCGATTCCCGTTCGTTTCTCTATGCGTTGTGGCCGCTAATAATCAAGTGAATCATGCTTCTGTCACACTACACCGAATAGGTCTTCCGTACAAGAAACGGATGGTATTTTAGTAAATCCGTTGTTGTTCGTCAATGATCGTTTTATGTTCTTTTTATGTCCTGCTATCATCCGCCAAATGCGTTTCGTGTTAGGTGATGTTCGTTAAGTCCATCGGCATGCACAAAACTTGAAACGGAGTGTACCGAATACACATGTTCGGTATTTATCCGATGTGTGTTCGTATGGTGCTGAATATTGCCGGAGTTTGTTCGCTCTCCTTTCGTTCATGTTCGTTCTTTGTTCGTTGCACTCGGCCCGTGTTCGTTGCAAATACGTTCCTATGAGGCCTTCACCACCGGATAGCATATTTATGCATTCGGTGATGTACGTTGACCCAGACCGTGTTAGTGTCACACTACACCGGATCGGTCTTCCGTATAAGAAACGGATGGTATTTTAGCAAATCCGTTAGTGTTCGTCAATGTTCGTTTTATGTTCTTCATATGTCCTGCTATTATCCGCCAAATGCGTTTCGTGTTAGGTGATGATTGTTTAGTCCGTCGACAATACGTTTCAAGTTTTGTGCATGCACAAAACTTGAAACAAATGTGCTCGAATACACATGTTCGGAAGTTGTCCGATGTGTGTTCGTACAGTTCTGTATATATACCCTGGGTTTGTTCGTTATTCTTTCGTTTATATACCGCAGGTGTTTGCAAGGTTTCGCAGGCGCTTGTGCCGGATGTAGGCCTATGGCGAACATGTGCATCAATCATGGGGGGTCTGAAGGGTGTGTGACGCAATATCATATTTCCCCAGTACTTTAGTGACTGACAAGTAGAAAAAGGGGAAAGGAGAGAAAAAAGAAAAGAAAGTGAGAAAAATTGAAGAGAGAAGAGAAAAAGTTAAATTGCACGTAATTTAGTAGGCCTATGCATGTAAGTAGTATTGAGCATGTTGAGGAGGGGCACTTTCTGAAGGGTAGAGGACGCAATATCACATTCCTACCAGTTTTAGTGATTGACAAGAAAGAAAAAAGAAGAGAAACATGGAAAAGGTTAAATTGTATGTTATTGAGTAGGCCCAGGATAGTATATAGTAAGCCTAAGTATAGGCCTGTGATTATTATAGGCAGTGCTTTAAATGTCGTTCCTTGGCCCAAAAGCCTGTGAAAATTACTGCCGGCCCGTCGATATGTAGGGCCCGTGACATTTTGTGCTCCCATTTTGTCACCAAAATCAGTATTTAAGACGGACTTAGGTCTATTACTGACTTTAACATATCAATCCATGCATGCTTTACCTGAAATTACGAGTCTGAAGTCTTATATCTTAAAGTGTCAGTGGATCAGTGTAACATTTTAAATTTTGCAAATTCAGTTCGGGCCTTCTTTGTTTTTTGTTTAAGGCAATAATAGTGTAAAAATGATGCACCAAAAACAAGTGTCCAAATTTTCCATTTTTAATACTATATTTTTTTACACAATAGGCCCAGGCCTAATAGGCCCTACAGTCCCCATGCAAATGGCTTCAATTGGACCTTCATTTTGAAAAATGGACAAGTCTTCCTTTTTGCTTCTGCTATGGACATCCACGTGTTATTTTTAAAACAATTGTTTATATTATACAATAATTGTGAAAACTTTTCAATGGCTTTAATTAGGCTTTCGTTTCACCAATTTGCGGCTGTTTCAAACTAAAATAGTACCCAATAATAGTGCTAAAATTGATCTAAAAAATGACAAATGGCTTCAATTGGGCCTTCATTGTCCAAAGATTTCTCACCTCTATTGCCCCCGGACTCTGGTTGCCCTGATATATCAGATTTGTAGCCCTTTTGTACTTATTAGCCAATATTTGACCATTTTCGTCAAAGTTTTCCCCCTTAAAAGTTGTCTTTCCCCACTTTGTTCACCCTCTGAAAAAGTGCTTGCTACGTCGCTGCCTCTAAGGGGTCAAAAACCCTCTCAAACACCCTCTCCTCCCCCACTTTTCTGATAGTGTGGACGTCCCTGTTGGTGCCACATGCCACGGATTCGCCGGTTATTTGTCGGACGTTGAACGATTGAATATAAAACGCCTGCAGGATTATTAGCGGCCACAACGCATAGAGAGACGAACGGGAATCGGATCCCAAAATCCGTACATTTGTCGGACGTTGACCCCCAAATCCGGTCATTTGTCGGACGTTGAACGAGCGAATATAAGACGCCTGCAGGATTATTAGCGGCCACAACGCATAGAGAAACGAACGGGAATCGGACCCCCAAATCCGGTCATTTGTCGGACGTTGAACGATCGGATATAAGACGCCTGCAGGATTATTAGCGGCCACAACGCATAGAGAGACGAACGGGAATCGGACCCAAAATCCCACCGAATCTTCTGCCGGACTGGTGATTTTTCCACCGAATAAAATATTTTTGTATTCGGTGATGTACGTTAATCCAGTCCGTCGTAGTGTGACAGACCTATCACATTATCTAATTGTATGATTGTATCCAACCAATTTCTTGCCCTTGTGGATATAAAAGAAGAAACCTGTGGATATAAAAGAAGAAACCTGATACTCTCTATGTATATATATAAATATATATGGGTATTTCTCTGAAAAGGTGTACTATTTGAAGATAGGCAAATATGAATTTGAAAATGATTATAAAAATGTTTCCTTTACATATCTGTAAGGATGTAAGTCTCTAGTGCATGAAAACAATATTTGGCGCAATCTTTAGGGCGCCCTCTATAATATAGAGGGCGTAATCTGCAGGTTGTGCCAGGTGAGCATCATCTCCGTCACATTTAGGCCAAAAAAGAAATAAGGACAAAAAATTTGTTAAAACTCTTAATTATGAGTTTTATGGATAACTTGTAAGTTGCTTGATTCATGTTTGGTTTTTTCATTTAAAAAAAATATGATTTTGTACTTTCGTCATTTAGTTGGGACAATGCGAGGCAGGCTGTACGGAAAATGTCATGTCTGTTAGTATTTTTTTATACAAACTTAAGTATATTCATAATTTTGCTTGAAATAACTAAATAAATTTCTATTGACATAGTAAACACATACAATATCAATTACATTTCCAAATAGTAAATTCCACGTTGTCTGGGTCAAAGGTCAAATAAAGGTCAACAACAATTGTGATGGAGATGACAATGCTGTGATGGAGATGATAGTGATGTGACGGAGATGATATTTCTACACAAATTCCTATAGAGAATCATCTCCGTCACAGACATTTGATTTCAGTAATGTTTTCACACTACTTGAAAATTAAATTCATACAGATGAGAAGGTCTAGAATTGGTAAGCATTTTCTGATAAACTAAACTGGACTTCGCTGTATCTCAAGATCCGGTGATGTGATGGAGATGATGGTGATGTGACGGAAATGATATTTCTACACGAATTCCTATAGAGAATCATCTCCGCCACGGCAAATTGTGACGCCAACTGATGTAGCGGAGATGATGGTTCAGACATTGCTTACGATTAATAGCAGGGTTAATCTTACCCACGGGTTACATATCACCACAACAGCTTGTGGGACATATTCAACCATCATTATTTTCCGGAAAATTTCAACAATAAGACTTATATCAAATTGATCAGAAACGTTTGGAGATGATGTTGAATAAAGGTACGCGCGTGTATACTTGAAGATACCCTCAAAATTGGCAGGAAAAGAGTGCCAATGTGCACCTATTCCGGGTTGATGTTTTTCGTCGTCTGTAAAAGGCAGCGTACAGGGTCAAATTATTGACCTCTGATATTTGGTCTTCACCTCCAGTCGTTTTGATGCCAATGTGACGGCAATGATGCAAAACCAAGGGACAGCAATTTTTGACACAAATTTTGAATTATTCCATAATATTGACTTTAGAAGTGGTTTTAAGCATTTAAACCTTCTTAGACATGATATTTACCCCAGTCAGTGGTAATTTTCACTTCCCACACTTGCTCACAAAAATACTACAAAATCACTAAAATTCGGTGCGTGACATCGGGACATGGGGTTTTCAGGGGGTCGTCAGATATTGAAGAATTTTTTGACTCCAAGAAATTAATTTTTCCCCACTTGGATGTTCTTAACTATTTTTATACATACAAAAGTCCATGACTAAGCCAAAAAAGAAAAAAAAAATCCGCTTTTAAAACTTTTATGAGCGCCGGAAGTCGCGGGACTTAAAAGTTACTCTTTTCAGAGAATCACCCATATATACATAGAAAATGAAACGTCAAAATTAGACAATTATTAGATGGAAGTCATTAGTCAATGTTAGCACAGGAACTACACCTTCATATACTTGCTGCACTCATGTTGCACTAAGCCACGACCTACAGTATTTTAATTCTATAGGAGAATCGTTAGTTCCGTTTCTGCGTGGAGCCTCGGGTGTCGAGTTAAAGGAGCGAAATGTTACAAGCAATAATACGAATGTTACGAGTTTTTGGTCTTCACCCGCTTTTAAAATTTATATATACATACATAAAATTAAATTCAAGTAAGCCTAGCATTACTTCAATGGTACTCAAAGTTGGTCCCATACAGCTTCAAAGTACAGTATGGTCAAATGGATTATTTGTAATTAATCTAATTATTCAACTTTGTTTACATTTAAAGGTATTTCATGAGAGATGGGAATCCTCTCTCATGTAATCACAACAATTTATGGATTGGGAAATCTCAATACATAAATGGAAATTTAAAATCGTAATGCGGAAGTTCCTAGATTGCATCATATGTGAATGTGAGGGAATGAGCTAATAATAGAATGGGGACTTTCCGGTTTATTTACTATATATCAAATGCGAAAGGTGATTCAGGGAACATTTTTGTGGACTATCTTTAATGTGATATAGTCTATGTGCCTCCAAGGAAAGGTACTTGTGAGCCAGACATAATCTCATGTATAGTCAATGTTCTACTCTCCAGCTTCAACGAAGATGATCTAGAGTATACGCCAAAGTGCCATCCTTCCAAAAAAGGGACTTTTTATTTTTGTCGACTTGCTGAAGTCTGATTTATAAAACAACACTTCTGCTAAGTAGAACTGTGTGGATCAATGCCTATTCCTGAAATGGTGAAAGCAGCACCGTTTTGGAAATTATCATCTGTTCAAGGATTTGTACGCAAAGGATATACGAGATATATGTTTAAATCAACATTGGACTTTGCTGGACAAGTTTGAAACAGGATATACATCAGTCGTCCGGAACATTGAGTACAACAGAAGCTTTAAAATCATCAACAAGAAGACTGTCGGATTAGAAAACATTGTAACTCATTGTAATTCTTTCATTGTATGCATTCAAGTTTGTATGCATAAACATGAATGTCCAATCATACTATACGTACGTTTCATCAAAGATTCAACTTCTGTTACTTAAACAATCAGTGTGCTTTGTTGTGTATTCTGAAGTGAACGAGGCTAAAAGGTGCCTTTGGCCTTGGATCTTTGCGATTCGTACGAATATTTGTATTTCAACTCATCTTGTTCATGGTACAAATAAAGTATTAAAATATGCAATATCTGCACATCCGAAGTAAGACCCCACAAAAAGTAATGCAGCCTTTATAAATACGACTATGCCTTCAAACTTGTTAAATATATTCACAGTATTTTAACATTGATGTAAAAATGGCTTATTTACACGCATAGCTTTTATTTTATTTATAGCTCAATTCGCCAAATTTTGTTCAACAGTATCAGCAATAACATTTTATTGAAAAAAGAACGAATTTAAAATGTGCATTTACAGATATTAATGGTTATGAAACGCAAGCATTGCGGCATAAAAAAACCCGCCATTACATCCGTGCTGATTTCAAATTAATAGAATTCACTGCAAAAATGAAAATTGACACTTGTCACCTTTAAACTTAGCACTGATATCATATCAATATCAAGTACTGTATTAATTGTAACAGATGAGGTGTCATAATTACCGTAATTAAATTTTCTTTCTCGTGATATTTTCAAATACCAAATAAGAGTAATAGTTCTAGAGATATGCATATTTATAACGGTTGGGTTACATTTCATGAGGGCTTGGTTACTGTCGTTTCTTACTAATGCCGAGCATCCAACATCCAATGTGCCCGATTAAAGGTTTATTATTGTTGCATTGCACAGGAAATTGTGTTAATAACCTCAGATATCTCTTTACTATAAATGTATATATCATCACTCAAGCAATTTCAATGTGCAAAATCTTTTAATCGTACGTACAGTGCTCAGGAATGTGTTTCCAGTTTAGTTAATGAAATGATCTGTTTTGTTTGAAAAGTAATCGATGTATATCTATATATTTAAAATAACAAAAACTTTGCTAATTGTAATAAGTATCATTACAGGTAAAGTGTAATAGGACTTTTCAAAAGCTCAAATCTTCGGACATTTTTCCAAAACTCAAAAAGTTATGCACACATGACAGAGTCACGACGTCGTATAATAAACATCTACCAAAAAGTAATTACACCTCTTTGGCCATTATTCCTAAAGGGTTGATTGTATGCCAAATTTGGAATAATGCAGTCAAATCAGAATTTATTTCTGCACATTATGACACCTCATTTGTTGCAATGTTCCCAATATTGATGTCGCAGCGTACATTTAAATGAAAGTAACTCAAGATTTGAAAGTTGCAGCAAAGTCCTATTGTATTCAGTGTCCATGGAAGAATATGTTTTCTGGGCTCATTGGATTTTAACTTCTTATTTCGTGAATATGGAGGAGGTCATAACATGTAATAATCAATAACAAATGTCATTATTCACATCAGCCCATTATTCACATCATCACATGAAGACCAAAAACTCATTCGTATTATTGCGTGTAACATTTCGCTCCTTTAAGGGTAGACGAGGTATTGTTGGTCGAAGCAACGATTTTCATTATCTAGATCAAAATATTATTGAAACTTAACACCTTGATGTTTTGCAAAAGTTCAATTGTAGGGCTTTGAGTCACAAGCTTTTATTTTACCAGTTCTTTGCATGTTTTGAAACCAAATCACACTTTAAGGGCCATTTAAACTGAACAATTAGAAATACTGACCTCTAATTTGGACTAATTTGAATACATTTTTATTTACTTTTATATATGGATTTTTCTCTGACTCAAAATTTGAAATAATTGGGGTCCACTCGAAGTAGAACTAATACATGTTTATGTAAAGATAATTGTCGTTGGTAAAACAAAACATCACAAACCAATTCGCAGGAATTTATTGAACTTGTTATACGATGAAGATGAAGAGCTACATCTATAATGAAAGACAAAGATAAAGACAATTTATCGCGTCTGACGTCACCTGTCAATCAAACTCGAGCACGGTTTGTTTACAAAGTGTCGTGATGATGACTTGCTGAACGCGGATTTATAACCGGGCGCCGTATTGTTAATTTTGCACCTTTCGACATGCAAACCATCTCAAAAGTTAGGTCTTTATAGTAGGAAACTTTCTTTGGTGAAGGCACCATGTCCACAATGCCTAGAAAAGCTGCTTTTTGCCTTGTAAAAGTACGAAATGTTTCGCCATTTGCTGCTATTCCTTTTCTCTGATCAGCACCAGATAGATCGGTCTTCCTTTTACGCGCTGATTAACCTGTGTAAACCAATCAAGGATCGTAATTGACAGTGACATCAGACGCGATAAATTGTTTTTATCTCTGTCTTTAATTATACCTCGGTAGACAAAGCATTGAACATTGTGCGCTCTCGCTTAGAGGAGAATAACATTCTCAGTGATAGATTATGATCAGATTGTTAGACTTTATGAAGTTTTCCTCATACCTAATATAGATTGCAGACTTGAAGTAGGCTCGATTTAGTTGAGTCGACTTTAGTATGCTCTCACGACGTAGGGTCTTAATATACAGATTCTCTGTGAACATAGTGAAATTAATCCATTACACGACCCTTAAGACAAGATCACGGCACAAGAGATAATACGTTTTGCTCACGTTTTTTTTAAAAATTTACGTGACTGAAGTATATCTAGCAAAAGTGAGGCGCCATTCGTTTAAATGTGAAGCAAATTTAGCTGTAATGAATGGTTGAGGTAAGTTTCTTAAAGGATACTGCATCATCATTTAAAAGTGGTTGAAGATCAAAAACATTCGTAATATTGCTTGTAAAAATGAATCATAAATTCAGCAAACAAAAAGACAATTTAATAAACAAATCAGCGTCTGATTTTATAACCAAACGGATGCACAACGCCTCATTATTTCCTCACCCAAGTGAAATTCATTGTTTACAATTCAAATTAAATTGCAACAATTAATCGCAAGCATAATATTAAAGAACAGGACATTCAACTCGGCTACTTTGAAGGTCATATACTACAGTTGCTACTTCCAAACTTGAAACCCCATCTTTTTAACCATTGTTGATGTTATTGCTTTTGTATCATAAATTGTATGTTTTTAGGTTTTGTTTGTAGTTTGTAGTAGTAACGTAAGTTATCTGCTTTGTAAAATGCAATAATCATTTTTGAAATTGCGCTACATAAAAGCCGTTGTATGTCGCATGTTTGTATCTCAAGCGAATGTGGTTTTTTTTTTCATCTTCCTAAAACATCAAACAATAAACACATTCTGTAGACCTTGTACTTGTTCGATGTTTACTTTTGCACCACACATTTATTTTTGGTGCAATAAAGGTATTAAAATAAAACAAAATTAAAATTTGTTTTGAGTTAGGAATAGTTGAGAGGCGGATGTGGAGGAGTTGATGTAGTCATCCGTTTGTGATCAGTGCAACAAATACAATCGCGCAATAAGACAACATACAATTTATGATACAAAAGCAATAACATCAACAAGTAAAATAAAAGCTTGTGACTGTAAATAAAATGCATTAAAATTAGTCCAAATTGTAGGTCAGTGTTTGTGATTTGGTTTAAAAACATGCAAAGAACTGGTAAAATAAAAGCTTGTGACTCAAAGCCCTACGCAGTAACATTAACCATTCTGTTGTGCAATTCGTGACTACCCTCATATATTTGAATGCACCATTTCATCTATAAGCTATCATCTTCATGACTGCACGAGTTCGTTTCCCATAGGGCCACTTTACATCTTTGATCTGATATAAAAGCAATTAATCCCGTTTTTCTGGGTCACAAATGTCAGTGATGTAAAATGGGCAATACGCCGACCCCACAATGCCCCATTACTTTATAGAAAGGGTTTTTCTACTTGTTACATCACGTTTTAGGAGGTACTTTGACATCTCCAATAACAGATACGGTGAGATACCTAATATAGATTGCAGACTTTAAGTCGGTTCGATGCTCTCACGTAGGGGCTTTTAATTTGTTATACCTCTAACGGATTCTCTTCTTTGTGAAAAGGGTCTATTACACGCAGCTTAAGGGTGGTCTTAACCCTGGAATTATGGAAACGTTCGGGCTTCATAACTGCTAAATTATTAGTCTAAAGAATATAAAAGTATACATTTTTAGACTGGAAATGACTTGCTGAATTCATCTGTGAGGTCCAATTTGGGCCAAAATGCTCTTTTTGGAGAAAATCCCAATTTTTTTTTCGTGCAACGTAACAAAAAAAATTATTTGGCCAAAAATTTTTTATTAATTTTAAAAACTAGATAAAAATATCTAGGGACCGTTTTTTATTTTTTGAATTTTGACCAACTTTGAGAATTTGCACCAAAAGTGGTCAAAAAATGCAAAATTTTCAAAAAAATCATAAAAAAGCCTGATTTTCGCCCAAATTTCAAATATTTTTGGTGAAGTTGGTCAAAATTTTAAAAAATGAGAAAACGGTCCCTAGATATTTTTATCTAGTTTTTAAAAATTAATAAAAAAAATTTTTTGGTCAAACAATTTTTAGGCCAAAAAACCGTTATTTGTGATTTTCTCCAAAAATGAGCATTTTGGCCCAAATTGGACAGATCCAAAATCACAGATGAATTCAGCAAGTCATTTCCAGTCTAAAAATGTATACTTTTATATTCTTTAGACTAATAATGTAGCAGTTATGAGGCCCGAAAGTTTTCATAATTCCAGGGTTCAGACCAACCTTAAGACAAGATCACGAAAGAAGTGATCAAATTATATTATTTGATATTATATTATATTATCATATACAAGGTGGTGATGCGCCATTCTTTTAAATGTGGAGCAAATTTAGCTAAATAACAAATGATTGAGGTAAGTTCCGTTTTATGGATATTTCATCATCAATCATTTTTGGGACATTATAGTACATTAAACAAAAGACACAATTGAATAAACAAATGAGTGTCCGATTTAATGTATAACATTCATGCATTGTGTTTTTTTGCTATCATTATTTTTACTTGATTGGACTTGCATAGCGACTCATGGTGGTGGAGTGGTCTGCGTTTTTGCCGGTCCCTTCTTTTTTGCTCTGTGTTCTTTTCTCCTGGCTTGGTTACCCATTTATGAGTTGCTGTGTGATTCAAAGCTTGTACAATGTACCCGGCCAATTTCTTGCAATATTGTGTATGTGTATCAGTATGTTTAAGTCAGGCTAAGTATTGTTTTTAGATTTTAAATGATTGTACACTAGGTTATTATGGTTTGTAATGCGCCTAGAGGCTATTTGCGTTGGGCGCTATATTAAATCTCACTTTATTATTATTATTATTATAACAAAACGGAATTCAAAAGCCTCTTGTTGTCTCCAAACAAATTTTGTAGTTGAGAATTCAAATTAAATCGCAGGAATGTATGGCGAGAACCATTTACAGGAAGTTCAACTCGGCTAACTCGAGATTCATCTATACGAGAAGGTGGCACGCATTCTTTTCCTACTTGTATGCGTAGATTAGAATAGATGTTGCTGTCTATTGTCGATTTAAACTTGATCGAAGGAGAGGTGTGTTCGTTTTGAGGCGTTTACATCTTTCCAAGATATGGTTGACGTGGTTCATATTGTGCGAGGTATGATAATACAATAATAAGCTCCAATACAAAATGCATTCCAAACAAAGTAGTAAACAGCAGATGCCCATATTTCTGAACTGTAAAAAGGCAATGTGCCCGATTATGAACAGGAATTTTTTTTTTAAATACAGAGTCATTAAGGAGTATTTTTTAAGTAAGACAACATTTAATAAATGGATATTCTGAGCCCCTCAATAATTTTGGTCTGGGGGCTCAGCCCCCAATAATCATACTGCAGTTACTGTTCACTTTCCTCTACACAATACACAGTGCTCTCACCATTGACGTGTGACCTCTACAAACAGTGTATGTTAGAGGTATAAGGCATTGCCTAATTAATGTCACTGTGTGAAAATAACCGGCCAATATTTTTGTACTCTCTAAAATTCTAGAAAATATAATTTTGTAACATGTCCTAAAGTTTTAGCTAATTTAGATGTTTGGAAATACTCGCACTTTGGTGTTTTAGTAAGGAATGGCACGGCATGGCCTGCAAAATTCCATGTGTAAATCGAATGCAACTTTTAGTGACTATCACTCATTTGTGGACCGCTCTCTTCCGAAGGGCATTAAAGCTAAACCACTTGACGGATATTTTTTGTACCTGCTGACAATCAAGAATAATGTTTACATTACATGTAGGCTAAAAACTGATTAGGTGGGGCATCTGCAAATGCTCGTACCTCCCTGATATGTAAATGACAGATAACAGCAAAAACAACTCCCATATCTGTCCATAACTTTGGTCAGTGCAGCGAGTCAGGGGATTTCAAGTGGGTGATTATTGATTGGCAAATCTGGGCATAAGTGCAGTTCACCATTCAATGTGGAGGAGGGGCTATACTATCGATTGATTTTGCTGGAGTAATTTTCTGTTAACCAAGTTAAAGTACTGCAAAGGGTTTGCTGTGCAGCATAACTGCACTATGTTCTAGATGAAGTAAAAAAATATGACCAGATGCCGGTGAAAAAGTGGTGTTTTGACCTATATATTTTTCGCAAAATTTCCTGACAACTCAGTGGGGAAACCCCCTCGGGCACCCCCAATGGGTCAGCAAAATGTTTTATTGGTCAATCCATCCCCATGCTGAAAATCTTCCTAAGCCAATACAACTCCATCCAGAGTCTGCACTGGTATGGGCAAACACACCAGAAAAGGATATGCAATATTGTCCATGTATTTATTGGTTGGAAGATCTGTTTGAATTCCAATGATACTAAACATGCTAAATGAATGTTCTTCGTTAATTGAATATTTTAGAATATCGGCCATACAGTAGGTTACTAAATTTATTATTATCTCCCACCTTAAATATTTCAATATTCGTTTGCGCACTACATTATGGTTAACACCAGTAGATTGTTCAAAATATGAATATTTTATCGAAGACTATGCCAGGGTCTGCTTAAAATGTGATTATCATAAATTATTTATATATTAACGATCAGGGTTTTTTTGGGGTTTTTTTTGCTAGTTAATTTACGACTCCAGTGTACAAAGAAATCTATATATATATTTCATGAAAAAAGTTCATGAAAAGCAGAAAGCAGCACCGTTTTACCATCTGTGCAAGGATCTTGTGTGGATTCTCACAGATTTGTTGTGCTTAAATTGCCAAATGTTGGGCTGTAAAAGTGGTCCAGGAAGCTTCCACATGTCAGTGCATTTTGCTGATGTGTCAGTTGGACAACTGATTGGTTACTGATATGTGTTTTGCGTAGACTATTGAAGTAATCATGGGTGTAACTTTGGTTCATTTTGATGGACAGTATTTTAAGATATGACCTTGTGATTTAAAAGTTGCAAAAAATTATAAGTTTCTTTTTGAGCTCAGTTTAGTATTCTTGTTGTCACAATAAAGGTGCCGCTAGCACTGCGAGTATAAAAAATAATCGGTGCTGAAGTAATTTTATATTTTTGCTTTTGATTTCCTTCTATTGCATGAAATTAACGAACTCTTTCTAAAATGGACACCGAGTACATGAAAATAAGTATAATCTATTATTACAGGGTGTCCCGATAAAAACAGAACCCCCATTGCACCCTCTTTTTCTCCTATTTCTGAAAAGTTAAGCAAATATATTTTGATATGTAAAGAAACCTTCATTCGTTAGCTTTAATAAACCGAAAAAATGCGCCACACATCGTAATTTGGTGTTCGTTGTACAATAAAGGTTAATCAAATGTTGAATGTGGGTTTAGACAATAAATTGAGAGGTGGATGCGGAGCTAGCATGCCATTGTGATCAGTGTAATAATACAATCGCGCAAAAGGAAGATGTAAAAGCAATTCAAAGAACATGAAATATTCAAGTTCTTATCTCCCACCTTAAATATTTCAATATTCGTTTGCGCACTACATTATGGTTAACACCAGTAGATCGTTCAAACTATGAATATTTCATCGAAGACTATGCCAGGGTCTGCTTAAAATGTGATTATCTTAAATTATTTACATATTAAGGGATGAGGTATGAACGTTTGGACAGTATTTATTGTGGGACATTAGAGCACATCAGACATATCGACTTGCATTATGAATACGAAGAATGTCCTTCTGATATCAAATAATTAAGATTTTTTGAAATTCGCAATGTAATAAACATTTTATGGCAAATGATTAAAAATTGATATTTTTGATATTTAACGGTAGGCCTACTCGAAGTAAACTTTATAAATCTGATGATTTATACTTAAATGAATGAAAAGCCGACGATCAATTGAAAATTTGAAAATATGGATTTTTTCCCCCAAAACACCAAAAAAATTAGGTCTTTTTGGGAAAAAATCCATATCTTCAATATGAAAGGTCAAAATTTTCAATTGATCGTCGGCTTTTCCTCCCAACTACATACACTTTAAGAATATATCATTAAATTTATAAAATTTACTTCGAGGACTGTTATATATCAAAAATGTGAAAAATATCAAATTTTAATAATTTGTCATAAAATTTGTATTATATCGTGAATTTCAAAAATGTTAATTATTTGATATCAGAAAGACATTCTTCGTATTCAGAATGCAATTCGATATGTCTGATGTGCTCTCATGTCCCAAAAAAATACTGTCGAAACGCTCAAAACGCTCATTCCAGATCCCTTAACGATCGGGTTTTTTTGGGTTTTTTGTGTTTTTTAGTTGTTGTTGTTGTTTGGGTTTTTTTGCTAGTGTACAAAGAAATCTATATATATTTCTATTAAATATTTCATCAAATACTTGTATCAGAATAAACTTTATAATAAATAATTGAATATGTAATAAACAAAATATTTTTGTTCCTTAAATAAGTTCTTGTAAACAAATGAAAAGAAATATTGGGTCAAATAATGTTGAACATATCTCAATAACGTTTCGTACTACTACTACTAAGGGTTTTCTCCAATTGAATGATGAATCCCAACGCACAAAGAGCCAAATCGCATCTTCAATAAGTTTTCTATTTCTGCATTGCTCTCTGTATTTGCTGGTCGATTGTCCTCCGCTGCATGGTCTATAATGACGGATTTGTTAACCTCTGCTGTGACTGAAGCCTTCGCATGTGGTCTGTTAACATCTAGAGGTCGCACCTTTAGGATTTATCATAATTGCAGCACGGAATCTCATAAACGCACACAGCCTTTTGAAATGCATCTAATTTGTCCTTAAAATGCTTGAATGCCATGCTTAGTTTAAGTTGGAGTTTGAATGACGCTGAGGGTAAATGTTGGAGTGGGTAGTGAGATACTGATCTGTGTGTGTCTTTTTCCGGTACACTAATAACTTTATGGACCCATCCGGTTTCGTGACAGTTAGGATGCCAAGATAAATAAACTGAGCTCAAAAAGAAACTTATAATTTTTCACAAGGTCATATCTTAAAATCCTGTCCATCAAAATGAATCAAAATTACACACAGGTTTACTTCAATACTCTACTCTTAACACATTTCAGTAACCAAGCAGTTATCTAACTAACACAATAGCAAAATGCACCGATATGGAACAGCTTCCTGGATCACATTCACAGCCCAATAATTGGCACCCAGCACAAGAAATCTGTGAGAATGATTACAAGATCCTTGCAGACATGATAATTCCCAAAGTAATAATTCCCACCTTATAGGATTTATCATAATTGCAGCACGGAATCTCATAAACGCACTCAACCGTTTGAAATGCATCGAATTTGTCCTTAGGGTGGAACCCGGGATGTTTCTTATGTGTGGTATGGCCTAAAAATGCTTGAATGCCATGCTTATTAAGTATCCTCCTGGCACGCTGCGAAAACCCTTCTTTCTACATCTGATAATTGACTGTTACTGGTCCTTTTTGCTTACATCTTTTGAAAACCCATTCAGGGTTTACCCACACAATTTCAGGGCTTCCTTTATTTTGCTTTCTTTAATGCGCGTGTCTTGCTTCTTTGTGAAAACCTTTATCCTTTCTGTCCATTTGAGTTTGAATGTACGCTGAGGATAAATGTTGGAGTGGGTAGTGAGATTGAAAATGGAGATACTGATCTGTGTGTGTCTTCTTCCGGTACACTAATAACTTTATGGATGGACCCATCCGGTTTCGTGACAGTTTAGGGTGCCAAGATAAATAGTATTCTTGATGTCACAATAAAGGTACCGCAAGCACTGCGAGTATAAAAAAATAAACCAATTGGTGCTGAAGTAATTTTATAGTTTTGGTTTTGATTCCCTTCTATTGCATGAAATTAACGAATTCATGAGAATTAATTATAGTCTATTATTACATGTCCAATTTACAGGTTGCTAAAAACATAACATTACTGCAGCTCTTGGCAGTCTCATTCCCGAATCATCTCGCTTTCTGAATCATCATTCCCGAATCATCCATCAATGGAAAATTTGGTGCCACGCACTTGTGATTTAGACATTAGACATTAACACGATTATCAAATGATGTAGTATAGATAGATGTTAACATAAACTGGCCTCTAAAAGAAACTTATATTTTTTCTTAAAATCTTAAAATCCTGTCTATAAAAATGAACAAAAATTACACACAGGATTACTTCAATACTCTACTCTAAACACATGTCAGTAACCAAGCAGTTGTCCAACTGACACAACAGCAAAATGCACTGACATGGAACACCTTCCTGGACCACATTCACAGCTCAACAGATTTCTTTTGCTGGGTTCCAATTATTCGCCTGTGAATGTGGTCCCGGAAGCTGTTTTACTGTTGTGTCAGTTGGACAACTGCTTGGTTACTGACATGTGTTTAGAGTAGAGTATTGAAGTAATCCTGTTTGTAATTTTTGTTCATGTACAAGCGAATAATTTGAACCCAGCAAAGGAAATCTATTGGGCTGTGAAGGTGGTCCAGGAAGGTGTTCCATGTCAGTGCATTTTGCTGTGGTGTCAGTTGGACAACTGTTTGGTTACTGACCAGTGTTTAGAGTAGAGTATTGAAGTAATCCCGTGTGCAATTTTTTTTCATTTTTATGGAGAGGATTTTAAGATATGACCTTGTGAAAAATTACAACTTTCTTTTTGAGGCCAGTTTAGAAGAAACACATGAAGATGACAAAATACATGTGGGGTTCATTGATTTACTTAGTAATAGAAACTACGTGAGTGGCATAACAGTTTTGTCATTTGTCTCTGAATGTTTTAGAAAAGACAAAAAAGGAATGTTGGAATAAATAAGTCCATATGTGCGTAATGAATAAGGTTGCTATGAATGTGAAACACGTGTCTTTTTTATTCTCTCGAATGATTCGTATTTTGAGGAGGGAGCTGAATACCATAGATCAGAGATTTAAACAATTCTACCAGAGTACCAGATGTTTTTATCACCTGCTTCTGATACGTGGATATTCCTAAACCCACCAACAATCAGTTTTAAGTTACACTTTATAAACAAAACATGAACTACCTCAAAATATTGTAACTTATATGGGAAAGATGATATGCCTAAGTATCCCGTTAATTTATTAATACCAATATGTTCTTGACAATCTTTATAAAAGAATCTTATGTCAAAAGAAAATGGGTTATTATGAGAATCTGCTACTGTGTATACTTCACATTATTGTCGTGCCCCAAATGTTTGTTCCTTACGTACGTTTGTACGTATCAAGAGTTGTTCTGTTTACCATGTTTACCATGTTTGCAGCAGGTTTGGATATTGTTGGCTCCCGGTAATAACTGCATACTTTATCTCCAAGACAACAATTGAATATTTGACTTGCAATGTTTAGGTGAAGTGGTGGGGCAAGGGATATTAATCCGCAAATACCCACCTGAAACATCGGAGGCAAAATTGCTAATAACCGTTAAGCTTATAATACAAAAATGGCCCAATTATAATATTTTGTATGGAAATCCATTTGTAAAGATATTTTAGGTCTTCTATGTTTCGCCACCCAAATCACCATTTTTCACGATTAACGTACATGCACAATGCTTCCTCAGAGAACTATACGATCGTAGATTACATGATAGATTACAATAGATGTTAGAGAGAGAGAAAAGCAGTTACATTAAACGTAGAAAAAGTAAGGTACTATGTATCAGTTCCTTTACAAAGCTGTATGCAAAATAGACTGATTATGATATATCTAATGTCTAATTTCGCACTGTTTTCTATAATACCAAGCTTATATCAAGTAGGTTGCTTTCAAGGGGAATCGTGTGATTTCCATACAACTCTGGTATGTTTTCACCCCCATTGGAAACAGGTTATTTTATTATGCGCTTTACAAATTATTTTCAAATATTAATACATTCATAACAAGGACTCAGATTTCAAACTTTTATTTAGATGACTTTGGCTTTTCATTTGCACCTCATAACTTAATCAATTTCAGTCAGCAGAACCTTATGAAGATAAGAAAACAGCACTCAATCTAGTTTTCTCAGTTTTCGAGAAACTTCCGATTAAAACCGTTTTTGTCACATTCTATTGGGATTATTTCTTTAAAACGTTGGCTCCATGCAGAATGTTTGAATCATTATGTTGCCAGTCATTGATATAAGGTAAATCACTCAAGCAACGTTGGCTTTGAAATATCGTCATACTGTAATGTGCTATTTGCGTTGGTATGATCCAGTGAATAATATATCCAACCAACTCCTTTCCCATATGGGTAAAAAAGAAGAAACACGATCCTGTCTAAAAGAGAAATGAAAACCAAACGTCAAAATTAGACAATTATTAGATGGAAGCCATAAAACAGTGTTAGTAAATGATAATATAACCTTGTCGAGTTAAGGGATCTGGAATGAGCGTTTTGAGCGTTTCGACAGTATTTTTTGTGGGACATGAGAGCACATCAAACATATCGAATTGCATTCTGAATACGAAGAATGTCTTTCTGATATCAAATAATTCTCATTTTCTGAAATTCATGATACAATACAAATTTTATGACAAATTATTAAAATTTGATATTTTTCACATTTTTGATATATACCAGTCCTCGAAGTAAATTTTATAAATCTAATGATATATTCTTAAAATGTATGTAGCTGGGAGGAAAAGCCGACGATCAATTGAAAATTTTGACCTTTCATATTGAAGATATGGATTTTTTTTTTTTTTTTTTCCTAATTTTTTTTGTTTTGGGGAAAAAAATCCATATCTTCAATACGAAAGGTCAAAATTTTCAATTGATCGTCGGCTTTTCATTCCACCTACATACACTTTAAGTATAAATCATCAGATTTATAAAGTTTACTTCGAGTACTGTTAAATATCAAAAATATCAATTTTTAATCATTTGCCATCAAATGCGTATTACAGTGCGAATTTCAAAGAATCAAAATTATTTGATATCAGCAGGATATTCTTCGTATTCAGAATGCAATTCGATATGTCTGATGTGCTCTTATGTGCCACAATAAATACTGTCCAAACGTTCATACCCCATCCCTTAAAGGAGCAAAATGGTACAAGCAATATTATTGTTCGAGTTTTTGGTCTTATTACTGAAATACAAATAATCCTAGGATTACAAAGTTGGTTGATCCCATACATTTTAAAGTATCGTCAAACGCCTAAAATATTTGTACTTCAATTCATCGTAATCATGGCACAAGAACTTAAAGGAGGATTTCGTGATCCTAGCATCCTCTTTTTATGACATTTTTCAGTAGATATCCACGAAAAAAGCTTATTTCCAAAATTTCAGTTGATTCCGATTTCGCGTTTGTGAGTTATGCATGATTATGTGTATTACACTGCTCCATAGACAATGTGTTGTAATTTCGTTCTGGTGCACCAGAACGAAATTCAAATTTGGCGATATTTTTGCTAAACGAATTAATTTGCAAGAAATATTTGGTACATAAACATTATGTAGCCAGAGGTATTCAGTGGTGTAAAAATCTCAACTTTTTTTGGAAAAGTGGGGGGATGAGGCTGTGGATCACGAAATGCCCCTTTAAGAGCAGCGCTCACTTGCCAAATCGTATCACTCTTCATCCAATCGTATTTTACCACAATATCTGCACATCACATGCATGCAATCTCCGAAGTAGGTTACTGTCGTTTCTTATTAATGCCAAATAGAATGTGAGAATCCAGCAGACCCAATTAAAGATTTATTATTGTTACATTGCGCAGGAAATTGTATTTACCTCGGTAATCTGTTTATTATCAATTTATCAATTAACGCTTGTATTGTCATCACTCAAGTAATGTCAACGTGGTAAGTCTTTTAAATAAAAGTTCAGTGCTCTGGAATTTAAATGAGATGAATCTGCGCTTGTGTTTGCACGGCAATTGATGTGTATCTATACAAACTTAATAATTGTAATAAGAAGACCCCCTATCATTGCGGGTAAATTTCAATAGACCATTTCAACTGCCAAAATCTTTGGGAATTACTTCAGAGAGATGTCGCGTGCGGTAAACAAAAAATATTGGTTACGGCGTTGTCGAATATAGTGTTCAAATCGCCAGAAATTTATTGGTTGAAGATGCTCTGATAGTCGAGCACGATCGGTGTTCATCGTATAAGTCCTTCTGAAAATGTATATCGTTCGTGGGCAAACGTACCATCACAAGCTGGCCTATCTTTAGTTACAATAATGTGTATTTGATATCAACTTTTGAGTTTCGTTAGTATCGATACGCTACCGGTATGACGGAGCTTTTCTCCTCAACCATCTAAGTCTACCCGTGTTTTATCATAGAACATGACGTCATAAGTTTCTATGCGAGCGAATTATGGCACAAGCTCACAGTGAATCTACCAATCTACTTGTTGAAAGTCCATGTAATAACCTGTCTGCCTAATGATGAGTACTTTCCCATTGTGCTGGCTTGCTAACTTGGTACCCAAAAGCAATTCGTCAGTGCTTGTCAGAAACATCCACGTCGCATTAGACGTTAGATAGTACTCAGCTAACCATACAAAAGTAGGTCATTTAAATGGGAGTTACTTTATGTTGATTGGCAAGTCCTAATGTGGCAAGGGTCTTTATCGAAGCCGTTGTGTGCAGATATTTAGTATGCTTTGAACATGTTAAAGATGATGTTTTCATTATTAAAGCCTGATCCTCACTTTCACACCAAGATTGTGGTACCAATCATGCCAATAGAAACATCGCATTTCTCGGTTAGTACGCGAAATACTGGAGTCAAAATACTTCTCTATTTCCTGTTAAGTTAGAAAATATCACAAGGATTTAACACAATATCGCTTTTATATTCAGTTGTAGAGTTTTGGCGTGATCCTACTGAGAGTTCCTCACCCTTATATTGGTAGAATGTTAGCGAAAGGTTGCAGCGTAATGTATTCACACGAGCCAGGTACTATGTGGAAAAAAAGGGTATTTTGTTATAAACTATGTTGACCTATCCTACTAAAATAGATCGTTATTTACGTATATGAGTTAGTCCAAAGTCTATATGTATGGTAAGGTCTTACGTATCATTGGCCCAGGGTTCTTGAGTAAGACCCTTCATCATGGTTAAATTAATCTGAGTCTGAGTACATGGTTTATTCCTGTGGAAGACTCTGGCCGGACGAGTTCAGACAAAGTCCTGACCCCGTCAACAAGTTCAGAACTCGTATGTTTTGCCTTTGAATCCCCATCCTAACTCAGATCTAGCGTTGTCTTTTATTCAGGAAAAAAATAATACGGTTTGGAATTGATGAACCGCAACGCAATTCATTTCAATCTAAATTGTTCTGGGTTTTATCATCTTTGCATTCTATTGCACTTTTCATTCAAGATTCAGATGGGGTTGTAAAACCAACCGAATTTGTAAAGAATTTTTACAACTTTTTTGGAACATAACTAGTATAGAATGGTTAAAGATTTTGCATCTTATTTGCATGGTCGACACAAGTAATCAAAAACTGTCTGTTATCCGTCATTCCGAACTGCGAAAAGAATATTGAAGAAAGTCATTTTTGAATTCAAGGGAACATGGATTATGTTGAAAGAATTGACGATACATTTCAATTTTTATTCTCAGATTAAGGTTGCATGTATATTACATAAGGGATATAATGGAAGGTCGGTGCCTGCGTTGTCTGAATATACCTTTTTTAATGGTTGTTGTGGCCAATTGAATATTAGTTCCATGTTATAATACTTGTTGTAAGTTTCACTTGTTGAATTTAGATTGATTTCATCTGACTATTCGGTTATTATGCTTTGCCTTCTGGCCATAGGCTTCAACGTATCAAGAACCACTGAACCAATTCTGGGCTTGCTGTTTCTCATTTTAATGCATTTTTTAACGATAATTCCAATATGGTCATGAAACTATACAATTATGACATTTTTGAATTTTTAAAGAAAAATCTTGAGCTTGTCGTTTGCAGTGGACACCCGAGTGGAGAGGGTAAATGCATGAAGACAGTGAATAATGGATCAATGGATCTAGGTAACTATATTGGTGAATATACATGTATTTAAAATGGATCGATACAATATGTCATCTCAAATTGATCATTCCTCTGAAATAGGCAATATTCATTGATTTACATTCAATATTCAGATTGAGAATTTCAGTTCAGTCACTTGAGATATGCTATTGTTTCTATTGTCTATATCATACGCTTTGTTTGTCTTTTGCTATGCTATGTCTTTGTTTTAAGGCGAGTGAGATGACATGAGCCATATTCTTCCAGTTTGAGCCATTTCACTAAAACAGCTTTTTTTTTTCAAGTTAGGTTGTGTGCCGGTCGGGATTTGTGTTTATTTGTTTTCTTGTTTAATTGTAACACTTTGGGTTGGTAAACTGTTCTTGCTTTTTTTTTCTTCTTCTCCCCCCCTTTTTTTTCTTTTATATTCACTTTCGTCTTATAGCGAGCAATCGTTCCCCCATTGTGTTTTTGTTCTTGTGCAGGATGCGTAATCTCGTTACCTACTATACTTTACTATACTATACTATACTATACTATACTATACTATACTATACTATACTATACTATACTATACTATACTATACTATACTATACTATGCTTGGGGAAACGATTGAGCAACAGTAATGATCTTCTGTACTTGTGTACTTGCGTAAATATACTGCGCCAGAAAAGTATACGAACATTTGGAAAAACTCCTAATTTTAAAACTGTACCATCGGCTTGGGAAAATGTATTACTATTTGACAAACCTCCAAATTACTAACATAAATATAACTTTGAGTTAATCACTCTATCAACATAGCTGTGTTATTAGGTGTTAATGCAACATCGAATTTATACATGATTGGGTCTTTAATTTCCGTTTCCCGAAATACGGGCCAGTATTTTTATATATTTCCCTGAAAAGATGCCTACTGGGTCGATAATTACTGCATTTCTCAGAACTTTTGCGTTCCCTGAATTACTTAATAAAACGATTAAAAAATGAGACTGGCAGGAAGATTACTTCATAGCTGACAAATATCCGCCATTTAGAAGGTACATTTACACCTAAAAAACACACATGTTCTATTTCATTCAAACTTTGTCTGCTTTTCTTTAAAGTATATCTTAAATATTTAAGATAACCCATGGCGCTATCGTGCCATGTGTCATATATTGCTTTCCATCGTCAATGTTCAATGTTCAATTTATTTCACCGATAATACATAACATGATAAATGTTCAAAACAATTCATTGGTAGGAAAACCAAAAGAGAGCAAAGCTCGTTAACATTGGCAAGTCGTCTGCGACGATAAAATAGGCTGACACTTGGCTTCTTTTGCATTACATGTGAATTCCAATTAAAATGTGTAACATAACGTAGGGAACCGTGGTAAACGTTAATTTGCGTAGACTTAGTGTAGATTTAGTGGCGGCAATCACGAGTAATCAATGCGATTACTTTCAAACAGTTTGTGAATCTTTTATAATTCCGGCAAGCGATTTACAAAAAGACGCTTTCGTTTCCTTTTACAAATCACAGAGAATTGCACACATCATTTGGGTTGTGATCCGAAGCGTTAAAGATTGTTTAATTACCATGAGATTTATCGTTTATAATTAAATAATTGAATATACAAATTATAGAAAATTGCACCCAAAGTGTATTGATCTGAAGCGTTTAGTCCAGGCCCTAGCTAGAACCCGGCCTACACCGGATAGGGTAGAGATTTTGACACTTGATTTGGGTTATTGGACCTTTGAGGTTAAAGAATCACGGAGGTGCTTTTGAGAAAGCGGCTGCGAATTCGAGAGTTCAAGATGGCCGCCGGCGGCCATTTTGAAAATTTTAAATTTTAGTTTTCACTCAATATTCATGTGTAATACATCATTCTATAGGTTTTTGCATACAAGGAATCAATTTCTGACATTATTTTTATGATTGAAGGTCAGTATAACATGTTTACATTCAAAATGGCCGCCGAATGGTTGCCAAAAGATGGGGTTTTCATTAAAATGCATTTAGAATTCAATATTTTAACTTATTTGATGTTAAAAATAACCATGGGATGCTGATATTATGGTGACAACAAAGCATAAGTCGTCTATGTCATTTCTATCATCTCCTGGATATGTTTAAAAATCAAAATGGCTGCCAAAATGGCCGCCAAAATAGTCTTTTTTCATTAAAATGTGTTACAGGAGTATTATAAAGTACCAGATTTACAATGAAATGGTGCCAAACATTGTGTTCTTTTGTATTCAAAGTATCCCTCTGGTAAAGGGGTAACAATATGACATCGGCATCAATTAATATTATCTCATATGGGCATGTAAACATTCAAAATGGCCGCCAAAATGGCTGCAAAACATGATTTTTTCATTAAAATGGTATTTAAAACAGCATTTTAATAGATGTTGTGTTAAATATTTCCATGGAACGCTGATATAATGTTAAAGGGATATTTCTATCCCAATTTCTTCCTGCTCATGTGTTTTTACATTCATAAAAGAATCTTAAATCCTAAATTTCATGCAAATCGGACATTCCGTTGGCGAATTATGGACTATAACATACCGTATATTTCAATGGTCCATAGGATTGTGTGTTATACTTTCGTTGGCGACAGAATAAAATTCAAAATCGAACATGTTGGCCGGTTTCTCTGGAAAGGGAATATATTTGCAAGATTCCTCTTGCACATGATCATTATGCACCTAGTATATAAGGGGTCCCGTTGGTATGAGCATGCCGGCAGAATCATTTTACGACAGAATGTTAACCATATGCCATGAAGCTGAAAAAATGACATCTCCTGTAAAAAACTGGTATCTTGAAAGTTGGTGTAACAGTCATTTAAAAGAATATAATATACTCTTTTAAATGACTGTTACACTAACATCAAAATATTATTTTGGTGGCCAAGTTGAATTTTAAACATGCCCAATTACCCATAAGTCCATGCTGTTTTCCTATTACTGCTATGCTATAATGATTATGTGGGAAAATACTCTCCTTTTATGGCACCATCCCCTTGAAAACCAGATACCTAGTGTCGCTGTAACAGATTTTGATGAAAAAATAATATTTTGGTGGCCATTTTGGGAGTCACTTTTATTTCTTTGAACTTACCCATGGGATAATTTTGAATGACATATTTTACGTTACCCTTCTGCCACAAAGATATTTTTGGATCTCGAAGAAAGCACTCATGTGGCACCATTTCCTTAAAAAATCAGATAAATTACATGTTGTTGAGACATAATATTATCAATTTAAAAACTACTTGCATGGTCATTTTGGAGAAAAAAAGAAAGGAAAGAAAGCACTATTGTTGCACATAATACATTATGTAAATTGTAAGTTGCTGGAAGGTATGGGTCTTGCTTAAAATGCCATATAGTTGAAAGCTTTCCATCCTGTTTCTGTTTTGCGGAATTTGATGGAAAACAAAAAATAGACTATGGGGCAGGTTGGCCCACTTGTGCTGGGGCAGGTTGCCCCCATTGTGTTTATGGGCAAGAGTTATGCATACTTTCTCCATTTTCACCCATTTTGTGTCAAATGAAGCAAAATACAATTTACACACCAACACTAGTCAGTTCCATGGATAAAATTGTTCAAAGGCGGAGTATAGTACAAAAATCTATATTGTTGTCCTATTTGAGCACTTTTTGACTGGAAATAGCAATATTTCAATATCATATTTCTTTATAATTGGGAATTTGAACATAAAAAGTAATTCATCACTCAGAATAGTTAATAATGAACAAAAAGTCAATTACAATTGTTATCCACAGCCTTTCAGTTTTTCGTTATGGGTTTTATAAGATGATTGGTTAACGTTATTTCCTTGATTTTAGCTATTTCCTCAAGAATGACCCATGATGGCGCAAAATGAATTTTATTTTTTGATTATCTTGGAACTATGATAGGTGATATCTTACCGCAGTTGTAACTTTAGAATGTTTTATTGGAAAGAAATATGGCAATAACACACGGTTGTGCATAGAGGGCCAACCTGCCCCGTTTGGTGGGCCAACCTGCCCCGGCCTGGTTAATTTTCTTTTCGCTCTCTCCTACAACTACTATAACTTTTGTATAAGTCACAGAGCCATATAAATTTGTTAGCATTTACCTAGAGTAAACAGCTCTCAAGTATCAAATTGAGAGCCTCCTAACCCACAAACTGAGCTCTCCAGATAAGTGGGGAAAAAGGGGGCCAACCTGCCCCGGTCTCCCTTACTAGGTGCATAATGATCATGTGCAAAAGGAATCTTGCAAATTTATCTTATAAATTTATAATTTATATCTAGAGAAACAGGCCGAAATGTTCGATTTTGAATTTCATTCTGTCGACAACGAAAGTATCACACACAATCCTATGGACCATTGAAATATATGTTATAGCCCATAATTCGCCAACTGAATGTCCGATTTGCATGAAAATTTGGGTTTAGGTTTCTTTCATGAATGTAAAAACACATGAGCAGGAAGAAATTTGGATAGAAATACTCCTTTAACATTATATCAGCGTTCAATGAAAATATTTAACACAACATCTATTAAAATGCTGTTTTAAATATCATTTTAATGAAAAAATCATGTTTTTGCAGCCATTTTGGCGGCCATTTTGAATGTTTACATGCCCATGAGAACATATTAATTGATGCTGATGTCATATTGTTACCCCTTTACCAGAGAGATACTTTGAATACAAAAGAACACAATGTTTGGCACCATTTCATTGTAAATCTGGTACTTCATAATACTCCTGTAACACATTTTAATGAAAAAAGACGATTTTGGCGGCCATTTTGGCAGCCATTTTGATTTTTAAACATATCCAGGAGATGATAGAAATGACATAGACAACTGACCATAATATCAGCAACCCATGGTTATTTTTAACATCAAATAAGTTAAAATATTGATTAATGAAAACCCCATCTTTTGGCAACCATTTGGCGGCCATTTTGAATGTAAACATGTTATACTGACCTTCAATCATAAAAATAATGTCAGAAATTGATTCCTTGTATGCAAAAACCTATAGAATGATGTATTACACATGAATATTGAGTGAAAACTAAAATTTAAAATTTTCAAAATGGCCGCCGGCGGCCATCTTGATTTCTCGAATTCGCAGCCGCTTTCGCAAAAGCACCTCTGTGATTCGTTAACCTCAAAGGTCCAATAACCCAAATCAAGTGTCAAAATCTCTACCCTATCCGGTGTAGGCCGGGTTCTAGCTAGGGCCAGGACTAGTTAGAGATTTTTCAATATATCGTGTCTCTAATTATATTTATTCTGTTGCAAAAACAGTTTAAGGCTAAATACAAAATACAATTAATTCGCTGATGATTTTATTCTCAAATAGAACAGAATATTATTAGCAATACCGAATTTCACCTTTTTATTCACCATGAAAACTATCGTATTCTTTGGTTTAATTTAAAATATTCAAAGTTAATAAGTATGATTTACTGCGGCAATTAATGCAAAAGAATAATAGTCTGATGTGTCTGCAATCGATGAAATTATTTTTTTTACACTCACTACTTTTAAGATGATCATAGTTATGCCTGATATCCACAACTTACTTTTAACACATATTTGTTGCATGTTCTGAAATTCATTTAAACCAGTGCTTTTGGAGGGTTAGAGGAGTTGAATCCCAATGAGTTCGTTTGTTAACTCAACCCCAACAGAACACTCCAACCCCTATAAAACCAACCCACCTAGAAAGGAAAATTTAACCCTACCCCTATAGTGTAAAATCACCAGTGGCGTAGATTTCTTTTTGACATTCGGGGGGATGGGGTTCGAAACGATTTCTTGAAGTATAGTGAATCCAGCACCTTTTGGCGACATAATAAGTTTACGGTACAAAGGCGCGCGAAGCGCGGGAAAAATTTTGCTACTTTGAAGCTAAACTGATGAAATATAGTGCAAAAGTGAATAAATGCGCGCGAAGACGAAATAGGATACGGAACACGTCAATAAGAGAGGCAACAAGCAGCCAGGTCACAATACTAGACAAAATCAGAGCCAAACAACTGTTCTACTTTGGACACATCGTACGGATGCCACAGGACCGATACCCTAAACACATGCCCTTGAAAGTAGGTTACCTGGAAACAGGCCTAGAGGTAGATCCCCAAAGCGCTGCATAAAAAGCAGCTGCCAAGAACTTCGGATTACATCAATGTACGATGCAAAGAGTATAGCCACAAACAGAGGCAAATGGACTTCCATGGTGAAACGACTGCTAGCTTCGAGGTTCCAAGGATCCGAGGGATAATAAGTCCAAGTAAGCAATAAGTCCAAGTAAGTCCTAAAACTGCACTGATGTCAAGGGAGCCCAGAGCACCATTAGGCGAATCTTTACGGTATGTAGCCAGATTTGTATTTGCTATAAACCATCAAAATTATGCTCACCAAATCTATACCAAATCTCATATAATAATATAATAAATTAAGAAATTGTAATAACTGGTCAAACAACGGGAGAAAGAAAATGCAAGTTTAGCGTGGCACATTGCTGCGATATGGTACAACGTCAGTGATTCATCAGCTCAACTTGGATGTAAAATATTTATTATTTAGATATACAAACTTCTCTCTTTGTGTTGCATTATTCATCGATCCTACAAATGTATAGATTTTAAAATAGCAACTTGTTTCTTATCTTAGCTGTTAAAACTTCTCCAATCTTTAAATGGATACTCTGAAGTGTCCTCTATCCTTCAATCTATTGTGAGCAAAACATGGATGAGAAAATGGAATGTTGACATCGTCGTCCAGGGACATCCACTTGGGTAAGATTGGTAAGAGACTGAGCCAATATTGAAAAATACGGTTGACGGATGGATGCTTTTATACAAGGTAATAATGTTATAGGTATTTAGTGCAAACCACTGGGGACAAAAAAATCCTCTCAAACTTTATATTTATTTTGAGGATGTAATGTGAATGACAGTGAGTTAACAGCCTTAGGCTTCTGTCAAAGCATAGATAATGGTCAAAGTTAAGATTAAACGCTTGAATAACAGGTTGATGCAGACACCTGCGTACTCTAGTGATTTACATGGTCAACAATTTCATTGGGCGCGTTTCTCTCGGTTCTCTGACTAAACACGCAGCTGTTTCTTATCCTTGCAATGGAACTCTTATGTAAGAGAATCTGTCCATAGCAAATTGAAAACATCGTTAGAATTTGACACTTTTTGACCGTAAGTACATTTAGAATTAGTTTACCCTGGAAAAACATTGATACAGGTTGAACGACGAGGCAGTTTTATTCTTTTTCTGCGACAATCTGACTCAACTCTAGAAGATTGAATTTCTATTGAGTTTTTGATGTAAATTACCAACCGAATACACAAACTCCCTATATTATCAGATTATACAATATTTCTCTTTCTTTTTTCTTTCTTTTGGTCTTTCGTGAACTTTCGTGAGACATTTCTTGGATGCATTTATGAATCTCTCAAATACCGCGATTACTAAATTGTAACGTAGTTGCATTCCTAACAATGCTTATAACCTAAAGCATCGCAATGTACTTTGAAAAATGTGTTAGAAAAGAAGCACAGGATCTTTAATTTACTTTGTACCATTGCATTGCTCTGTTATTGAAAGCAAGTCCGTCAAGACTCATAAAGTGGAAATATCTTAGGTAGATAAACTCTGTTTTTAATGCTTCATCACCTGTCACCGACTTGTAGTAAACACTGTCCTATAGAAACATCGTAATTTCATGAAAAACGGCTTTGAGCGCTCTATTGAGTAAACACATCTGTCTTTGCTTATGGACATCGAGTATTGACAACGAATTGGGTCTGGATAACAAGTATGTAATTTCAAAATCAAATTGCTCAAAATGTCTTATACCACATACCATCTGCCACATACAGGTATTTTCATGGCGCCTAAAATTAAATGTAATTCTAACATGCCTAGTCTTTTGTCAGTGATAAAACAATAAGCATGGAAATCTCAAAGGAATACGGCTAGTATTCATGTTATTTAAAGTACCAACCCAACCGCTGATAGTTCGGCATGTTTCATGTATTTTTGACAACATACTGACCCAATTGTTAAGAACATGAGTTCATATAGGGGCACTAAAGCGGAAGAATTGGAGAACGTCACTGTTGAGCTACTCTGACATAGTGCTGAGTACAATGCTCGTCACTTTGAGACTCTTGTATCATATTGACAGCAAACAAAGAGTCTCTTCTACGTTTACCTCAAAACTTATTAGGTCTACTTTAGTTTCCAACGACTTAATTTGTGTCGCATTTCATTTCATTATGTGATGCGATCAAGCAAAATCAGTCGAAACTCGGAAATATTAAATTTTCAGTTTCTTATAGAATAGTAAAATGCATTTACAAATCTGGATTTTGTAGAAAACACCATTGAAATTGAACAACCAGTTCCAAAATTATGAGCAACTAAAGAGTTTCCAAAACAATATGAAACAAAGGAAATATTTCCTTTGTATTGCTATATCTCAAAATCAATATTTCCGAGTTCCGACTGATTTTACTTGATCGCATTACATATGTATTATGGTTCGATGCAGTTGCAAACTGTGATACCTCGCCTTTTGATACTTCACGCTTTAAGTTACCTAGTCATTTTGGACACCATGTCACTGTCATTTATACACCAACTAAAAACAAGGTCAACATTTTTGACAATTTGTTTTGGTCAAAATGGTTTAAAATGACACATTTTGTGGTCACATGTTGACCACGCTTTTTAGTCGCTGCAAAAATGACCACGTAATTTTAATAGTGCAGATTCATACATATTTTTCGCTCGCTTTTTTTAAATATTAAAGTACCGTATTTAAAAGAACAATACGGTTATATATTTGTAACAAAACGTTTAACTGTAAATAGGGTTACTTATAATTTGATCTTACACGATAATACTAACATTCACACATAGTGTAGTAATATCTCCATCCAGTCAGTGCTACGGTACTCAAGTGTAAATCAAGTGGTTAATGTTTAACGTTTAAATAATGAAGGAATGATCTAATACATAATTTAAACCAATATGCTTGGAAATGGAGATGGCAAACTAAATTATTAATAGTAGGTAAATGTTTGGAGGTCAAAATAAGTCTAATTTCCCCGTGAACAGCAGTCTATAACCTCTTGATTTCCGATCAACCCTTTAGTGTGCACACATTTAATATACACAATGAGTGAACAGACGACTTTTGTTTACAACAGAACGACAAGATTCTGGTAAATTAACCTTTCAAAAATTGTATATTGCTATTTCAGCAGCATGTGCTTAAGATACAGAGATTAATCCGTGCATCTAGAAGTTCCATTCAATGTATTGTCATATTGTTTTGTACGTAAATATGTTCATATACAGAAGTAGTTCAATTACACAGCTTAATCTCTTCCAAAAGAGTTTTCAGCTGTTCTGCTTTGTATTGGATATAAAATGTCACCTGTTAAAGGCGCGTTTTGTAATCTGGTATTTGTAACTATGGGGAAATCGCTACGGTATGAAGCATCTCTTGTGTCCCCATGGTACCTCCAGGCACCTGCACCGTAAGGATCGAGCTCATCCATTATTAGACATGATCAAACATTGACGGAATGCAATCACCACCTCGTATATAGATTACTTCATTACAAATGGCACTATATATTAATTTATTTCGCATTACTGTAGTATCAGACTGTAGTACTTTCGTTGATGGATACTACCTGTCTAGACACACCAGGAATATAAAATTTCATATACGCAGTCAGTAACTTTAACCAATCTGTCATGTCTGTTGTACAAATCGTGACTGGCCTCATATATTTGAATGCATCATTTCATCTAAACTATCATCTTTATGACTGCACGAGTTCGTTTCCATAGGGCCACTTTACATCCATGATTTGATATAAAACTAAATTAATTCTGTTTTTCTGGGTCAAAATTGTGGGGATTTGCCTATGTTATGCCGCTATCAGATTAAATACACATCAAAACCAAGTGTACGATCTTATAATAATTATGCGACTTTCTTAAGTCCCACCTAAATGAAACCAGCCAAATTCGTTGTGTTTGTCAAATCAACAGAGCAATTTTGACATTAATTTAGTGAAAAGGACATAAAGCCATGTTTTTATTCTCTGAGAGTCACTGATAGACTAATCATGCCTCTGGGCCACAATCGATACATGACCATTATTTGCTGCTCTGCTCCTACGATGCCACACAAAGATGAATCCAAAGAAATCTTCTATGAAGCCCTTAGAGCTAGTGTGAGGAAGATCCCACCGTGAGGATAACCTGATGGTTTGGGAGATCTTTAATGCCAGAGTGGGCAGTGATACTCTTAGCAATGTATCATTGGGAATCATGGGAGAGGTGCTTGCAACTCCAACAGGGAACTTCTCTCCATCTGTGCTGAGAATTCATAGCCAGTCGATCCACAATTGATTAAATCTACAACCAGCGCCAGCTTCAGAGAAAATCGATAGAGCAGCAGAAACCACTTTACATGGTCTTCATCGACTTCATCAAAGCATTCGACACCAGCGATAGAGAACTACTTTGGAAACTACTGGATCGTTATGGTTGTCCAGACATCTTTGTCAAGATTATTCGTGAATTTTATGATAGAATGCAGGCAACTGATCTAGTTGACGGTGATACAACTGAGCCCTTTCTGGTTTGTCATGGTGTTAAGCAGGGGTATGTATTGGCACCGTATTTGGTCTCTACTTGGCATCTGTTTTGGAAATTGCATCTGACAACCTATCAGATGGTCAGCATGGAGTTTACCTCCGTTCTAGAACAGATGCCAAATTGTTCAACCTGACTCGTCTCCGTGCCAAGACACTATTACAGGAAGTCTGTGCTCAAGATGCTGATGATACCGCCCTGGTGCCTCAATCCATAGAAGACCTGCAGAACATGTTGCACTGTTTTGTGACTGCATCAGTAGTATTGGGCCTTACAATTAAGATCAGTAAAATTTACAGTCATTTACCAACCTGCCCTGGTACTCCACAACAAGATCCTGATCTCTACATATGCATGAAGAACCTGTCAAATATGTGACTAATTTCACCTAACTGGTGAGTGTGGTATATTTGTGAGATCACAAGACGCATTCAGAGTGCCATCACTGCCTTTGGATCTCTGGAAAAAAAGAGTATGGTCCCAGTGTGGTATAAGACTTGCGACCAAATGTAAGCTGTATCGTGTATTTATTCTACCCTGTCTACTGTATTCTAATGAGACTTAAACACTCTATCGGAGGCATATCAAACATTTAACTTCCATTCAATTTCGCCACCTTAGATGTATCATGGGTATATCATTACAGGACCAAGTATCTAATGGACAGACGCTTCAAAGAGCCAAATGGAGAGCGTAGAAGCCATCTTAGTGAAGAGCCAACAGCGCTGAGTCGGTCATGTCATGAGGATGCCTGGTGCAGATTACCGAAAGCTGTGATGTATGGCATTGTATGGTGATCTCACAGAAGGAAAGAGAAAACGTGATGAGCAGAAACTTCGGTATAGAGATGTTGTGAGGCGTCATCTGAAGACAGCTGACTTGGATGTTGAAAAATGGGAGACGAAAGCTAGTGACAGGGTCAGTTGGAGGAAGAAGATTCACGATGCTGGGAAAACAGTGGAATGGAGGAAAAGGAGAAGTACCTTGAAGGATGAGGAAAGAGACATCCATCAACTTCGTCAACTGTGCCTTCATCGAACTCGACGGGCAGCCGATGTTTATGATAATGACCCGGTTTTATCAGTATATTGCCCAAATCTCTCAAATGCTGGGAAAACAGTGGAGAGGAAGCGAAAGGAGAAGTACCTTGAAGGATTTAGAAATACACATCTATCAACTTCGACAACTATCGACCACGACGGGCAGCCGATGTTGATGATGATAACCGATTTTATTAGTATATTGCCCAACTCTCAGCAAGATATCTACCCTACACACAGTAATGGACAAGTCCACAATATTGAGTGAAAACTCTGAAAAACTCTGAAAAAATACAGATGTATAGCATAATTAAGGTGCTGATTGTTGATCAATCAATTTCTTAGACAACAAAAACTGCATTGTAAATTCTGCTTTACAAATTTAATAAACAAACGAGCGTCTGTTACATAATAAGGAATACAGAAACCTGAAATTATTATACTTAGTTCTCTGTACAAATAGGATCTTACTCTGTGCCCAGTTCGTCACATTCCTAGCGGAAGACATCAGAAAGCTCTGCATATTTATAACAAATACACAAAGTCACAAGGGATGCAATTATTATATTTAGTTCTTAGGGCTAATGGGATGAATGCATTTCAATCTGTATCCAGAGCGCCATGGGTACAGATTGTACTAATCGCGAATTCGCATTATATCGCGAATTTCAAAAAATTATTGTTTGATATCAGAAGGACATTCCTCGTATTCAGTAAACAATTTGGTATGTCTGATGTGCTCTCAGGTCCCACAAAAATACTGTGCAAACGTCGCTATCCGAGCCCTTCAGACAATTGAAGAGTTCCCATTGTATATTTGAACGCTATTCGATACAACTCTGAAATTTGTTGATGAATAACATCTATTTCTACCATCTGTCAGCAGGTTCTCATTCTAGACATATGAACAACCCGTTGTGGCACTTTTTGGCCTTTCATTTTAATTGCGGAGATTTTCTTTCTCGCGACCCAGTTGTCGGTGCTTACTTTAAAAAACTGTACTATTATCTAGGCGGTAACAAGATCTGTTACGATCACATTCCCTCAGCTAATCGACTCTACAATGCTCTACGGCAACATTTTTCCTCGCAACACATCTATCAAATACGATATTCGATTCCTGCTAAAGTTCTTCACTTTCAATGTAACAAAATTGAATAGCAACCAGGTGGTTTGTGAGGTGAATGGGTGAGAACTGTAAGATCGAGAGTGAGACTTGTGGCTTGTTTGTAACAATAACATCGCTCTGTGATGCGTTGTTTAAAGATAAACATGAATGGAAAGACCTGTTACGGGTACAATAAGGCAAACAGTCAAACATAACATTGTTGGATTCGTCAGCAAAACATAGTATAAACGGGTGGTGAATACATATAAATAACTTTTTAATGTTTTTTCTAAGAGGATTTATGAGAGGAACGTTTTCAATAGAAGTGGAGTGATTTTGCCTTTATAGGTTAAAGGCCCATTCAGTGATTTGCTCATCCGGACGATCGTAAAAATCATCAAAATTCAGATTTTGGTACCTTTGTAATTGGCATAGATGTGCTAACATAGCCTGCTAGTGGTTCGGTCGAAAGCCGTGTATTTTAAACAAAATAAAGCATTTACATGAATCTGGACTTTTGATACTGACAGTACAAAAGTCCGACTCGAGATCGAAAGAAGCTCACTTTCCACCATACCAACACGCGTTGCGTATTGTTTCTACTACTTATTACATCAGTAGCTACTATTTTAAACAAAATACACAATTTTAACTGTTTTTCATATTTGAATTGACCGTTAGTTTGCCTCGGTGACGTTTAATTGCTTATTTTGTTTTCTACTACAAAAAATTAAGCGTCTGTTACTCTGTTTTAAATCAATTTAGACTCTACTTCCCCTGTGTTAGAAACACTGGACTAGGAAGTTTTTCCAGTCGATTGGTGGCGCACTGTACGAAAATCTCGATTTTCTCGAGTCGATCTGAGTTGAAGTAGAAAACCTTTCTAAAACTTCTGTTTTTTGACTAATTTGTCGATGTATTCAGGGGAAAAGTGGTTTAATGAAATTCTGTAGACTTATTCTTTATTTCTAAGCAACTCTGACAAATTTCCATTTTTTTTAATGTTCCTGTGAAATCACTGAAAGGGCCTTTAAGTAAAAACGCGATGGAAATATAAGAATTTCAAAGAACACTCAGTTGGTGGAATTTCGAGATGGTTGAACCAGGGACCTGCGAATTTAGTTGGAAGTGTTTGTATTGACCGTATATTCAAAAAGGTGGAATAAAAGCGAGTTCGATTTGATGGCCTTGAAATCCCTCTTGCGTGCTCTCTCACCATGAAATTGAACTTAATTCTGCATTCACTCAATTTTTATAACCGGAATCTCAACAGAATCAGACATTTCCTGGACTTTGATGCCTGTCACTATGCTCTCCGTGCCTTGATTTTGCCCAAGTCACTTCTCAATGGCTTGTCGCAAGCAAACATATCTTGTTTCCACAGAATACAGAACAAGTGTGCCAAAGTCATTTTCAAGAAACTTATATATGACCTTCCTTGGCCTCCAGTTGCACAACGGATTCAATATCTTACACATTCTTGTTTTCTCTATCTTCGTCTTCGTTTTTTTTCTGTGTCCTTTAGTAATTGGTGCTTTACAAACTTTGGCGTATGATATATGAATGAATAAAGTATGAGGAGAGTTCAATGCCACTGACTAGAGATAAACGAAATATTTAAATGGCAGATGTTTCATCACCTGCTACGTAGATACTTCTAAACCCACAAACAATCACTTTAAAATCACTTTATTATTATAGCATAATTTATCTCTTAATCATTAATTGAATATTTTGACTTACAAAATTAGGTACATTGTGAGGGGAAGAGGCTATGGTATTAATCAGGAAACAGTTAAACCCATTTGGAAAAAAACGGAGCCAAATTCGTTCAAAAATTATAAGCTTATAGGTACACAGGTCTCCAGATAACAGACATTTGGAATTACATTCATATGTAATAAATATATATTTCGTTTCTGTACGATAATCTACATTAACTCGATTTAACATTTCTAACATCATTAAATAGGAAAATAATGATAATTCAAAGCATGTGTTCTTCGAATGGTATAAGTAACCAACCTGTAAAGTGTAGGATCTAGAAATTACACACAGAGAAAATAATGGCAACGAATAAGAGAGAAAGAAGCAGTTGAATACTGCACCAGGTACCAGGTGTTTTTTTTACAAAAATCTATAAACCAAAAGAGCGACGTTCTTATTGTCAACGTATTGACTGAAAGGTTGCCCTTTCAGATTTTTTAGATTGCTTACAAAGAGAACCGTATTGTTTTGTGTTTGTGTTCTCAATCAGTTGAAAACGGATCCTTTATTTTGATGCTGTACAAAATTAATTATTAACTTTTACTAGGTATATCACCTCTAAAATAAGGGCAGCAGAAACACGTTATTTAATGTTTCTACATGAATGACCTTTATTAAAGCATCAAAAATCAAAAAACTGAATTGAAATTGGTCAATGCATTGTGATGTAGTGTCAATTTTAAGATGCTCATAAATGGAATGCAAATCTGCCACAAATTGCTATAATGACAAAATTGGCACATTTCGAGATTTTGACGGTTTATTTGGACACTTGCTTGAAAAAGCAACGTTAATTTAAGTATCACAGGTTAATTGCCTATCTTTTCTAACTTCGTCAAAAGAAAACAAAAGAAAAAAATCTATCATTGAATAATTATAATAAATTAACCAAATATACTATTTTAGCAATTGCGGCCAATCTGCAGACAAATTAAAGTTGAAAAAATTACTCTAAGTTCAGCTAATTAATATGCAAAATTGATGCCAAAAGAAAACCGTACATGATATCAGGGTGCGGGTTTTTTCGTACACATATGCATACAAAGTTCTTTCAATTGATAACAAAAAAATACACAAAAAGTAATCAATTATGCAAATTAGCTTATTACAGCTAGCTAATTATGTATTCATGATATTATTATGTAAATTAGGCATGAGTAATTTTGGGGTATTTTCAATATTTAATGAAAGTCTTTTCATTCATCATAAATTTGTCAAGTATGAACCTGTTATGATGTTGAGTAAAGAATCTGCAGTTAATTACTTTAATATAATACAAAAAATACAAACTTTGACATTTTGACGGTGTCTGGAATAGAATTTTCATTTTTTGTGTCAACATTGCTCAAAGCCAAATCCGAAAAGTAAAAATAAAAATTCATTTGCAATGAGACTTTAAATTAACATTTTGTTACCTGGATTAACATGGGAAGACAAACGGTAAAAGGAACAGCCACTCTACTATACCGCGTATACAAAAATGGTGTGGCCTTGGACACACACAATGGCTTAGAGCTATTGTGGTTTGGAATATTACTCCTTTAAACTCACTTAAAATGTTTTGTTTCAAATCGTTTTCCTCAAGTGTGCCATTCGTTGTCGACGGAAATAATTTACATGCTTAGAAAGATTAGTATTTCAGCTAAATGGTGGTAGGTCTTCATTTTTCAAAAGGCCTATATTTATTGATTTATGAGGCATCTTCAACAATCCATAAAAACATGTAGTAGCTCTCAAACGAAGCAATATTTATTTTTTTTAAACCCGATGGTAGTCACAGAAAGGTTTCACACACCATATATCAAAAATTCAAACAATTGTGATAAATAGCACGTATGAGGAAATTAATTTTTCGACATGGATGTTTGCCCAAATTGAACAACTTTGATGCGCGCGCTTTTCAATTTACTGTTATGCTTGCATGCACAGTGTGGCAGGAGTATTGTGCAGCCACTGTGACATGCCTACTTTTACAGCAAAGACCCAGAAGCGTAACTTTCAGTTGAGATTTTAGTTTAGAATTTGTATTTTCATTCGCATCTCTGGCATATCTTAATCAATTTCAGTCAGCAATGTAGAACAGTGTTTAAGTTGGGAATTTCATTTTGGCAATAATAAGTCTGTTCAAAAATATGTTGCTTTTTAGGGACTTTCGATGAAACCGTTTCTTCACATTTTTACATTTCATTTTAAGGGATGAGCCTATAGGAATAACGACCAAACAAAGAAATTCTTGTTTATGCCGTAATATTGTAGTCTTTCAACCCTTTCACAACTTCAGCTGTGTAACTTACAAAAATTCCCGCTAAAAAGTGGTTCTTTTAATTTTAGAAAATACATTAATAATCGCATTGGACTTTTCGTACTGATCGTACTATAAGTGACCACCAGCCTATAATGTTCTAATCACACTATAGACTGGGATTACATGTGACGTCATTGCCAGGCAATTGGTCTCTATTGTTCCTTGCCCGGAAATATGCCCACGCAGTCAGGGACCGTGCTTTTAAAACGCCCGCCAGATCACAATAAGGCCATTGAACTGTGTAGTGGCCATACGTACTCGTTGAAGTATAACGGTAGCACGTTCCCTTACCGACTCGTTATTAATGTGTGGAAAGGGGTTAGGGACGGTATTCTGATCATTCTAATCCTTTCTTTTGAGGTCAATAGATAAAAGAAAGGCCTTGAACACAGGTGCGAAGTTGTAGATAATATTTAATCATCAAAGCTGCTGGCATAAGAAATTTCGAGGAGGCAGCGCTTATTATTTCTTGTAAACACAATCTAATGTGGTACTCACTACATGTAGAAGGCCGGGCGGGTCTGCAAATTAGTGCATGAAGCTAGTAAAGATATAGCTTCATGTTCA